>NW_022111300.1:11091468-11121028 GCF_000313985.2 Echinops telfairi
GGTGTGTGTGTGTGTGTGTGTGTGTGTGTGTATGGGAGTGGGGTGGGGTGGGGTGGGGCTGTACCAGCCCGTATGTTTATCTGTTTCAGAGACCTAACACTGCAAGTCGGCATTTTACTCCGTTATGGCCAGTGGTCTAATGGCGACTATGCTTTTGGACAATCTGAGCACAAAGCCACTGATACTGACACTGTTATTTCCTGTCTTGAACTCATTTATCAGCAGGGCTGGAGCAGGAAATGATTCAACTGGGGGAGGCTGCATTGTACCCAGCAGATTTTAAAGAGCCCAGGGGCTGCCTAGAGCCCCATAAACATCAGCAGCTTGGAAACTAGCAGGAGGTCCAGGTGGGTAGGGATGGGAGAGCCAGTCAGGGGGATTTCAGATGCTCTGAGAGGCAAGGCCGTCCAATTCCTTGGCTCTCACTATCAGTTGTGCAAAGGACTTATTAGTGTATTCTCATTCAGGGAAAAATATTGGAACATTGTTCAAACAATACGCAGTAACAGAAACAAACCCACGAAAAAAGGTGGCTGCTCTCCAACGGAGGGAGCTCATTGGAGGCAACTGGGAAAAGGTGGGGACCAAGTGTGAGCACATAAACCTCAAGGTGCCCTTCAGACCTGACATGTTGACACCTAGAGTGGAGTTTTTCCCTTCCTTTCCTCATTCCAAATCTGAGGGCATAGTCAGGGCTGGCAAATTGCTTTGAAGATGTAATGGCTGACCTCAAATATTTTGATCTAAACACCCAGAAAAAGAGAGCCAGTTATTTGTCAGGGCACTGATAAAAATCACACTGCGAGACAGCCCCCACCAGCCCCTCTCATCCTGAAAAACACACACACACACACACACACACACACACACACACACACAAGAATAAGTACCACATTCTTTTAAAAAATAATGCAACCTCAGAAAAGGGGAGGGGATGGGAGTAGAGGGGTAAGGAGTGAGCTCAGTTACCTTTGAAATACACTCACTCCTTTGTCTACTTAGAAGCCAGAGATGGTGTAAACAATTTTGCTTATTGTATACACCTTTGATTGCAATGTCAGCCACCATACTCCAAGAGAAGGGATCAGTTGATTTTGACAGTCTATCTTCCCCACCTTTACATTCATTCTAAAGATGCCCCAAGAAGCAAAAAAGCTTTCACCACAATCTTTAATGCTGCTGTTTTCTGCCTTAACAGAAACTTGCTATGTCTATGAAGATAAGTATAACTTTTTTGGTCCATTTTACACAATATATTAGATGTAGAATACAGCTGGAAATAGCATGTTTCCAATTCAGAAATGCATCTCAGCTGCAGCCCTGCCTAGCCGCGAATGGCAGAAAACATGTGACTATGATGAGGGCGTGGAGACCAAAGTTCGAGGTCAGTCCTCAGTTCTTGCTAGAATGGAAGTCTCACGAGGGCAAGGGTCTTTGTTTGCTTCTGCGCCTTCATGGCTCCTGAGGACCTAGAACAGTTCGAGGTTCCTGGTGGTGGGGGTGGGGAGTGGATTCCTAAGTACTGAATTGATGGGAAATATCTACTGTGATAGTCCGACATCTAATTTCACTAGAGCAACATACTGGCACTAACACCCAAACAATACTTAGGGGTGATCAATTACATTTGAAAAGTTTACTCCACTTCCTGAGACAATTAAGCCCTCACGCATCTGAGAGAGTGAACTAGCCTAATTGACCTTCCAATGCTTGGCTTCATTATTTGCTAAACTAAGATTAGAATGTTCTATCAAATAAAGCGCTAACAAAGTACTTGTCTTATATGTCGACTGATCAGTATGAAACTGATGAGGCAAAACGAATCCCTTATTTCAAGAGGGAAATTGGTATGAGGCCTTTGAAATCTGAACAACAGGGAAAGTACGATTGAGAAGAAGGGACATTTATTTGCCTTATGCTTTCCCAAGTCACAGAGAAGTAAGTCTCCCTCTCATACACCCATGACCCAAAGCTCATGTTTTAAACAGTTCTTAATCATCGTCATGTAAGCTTACATTACACAGCACCATTCTTTGAACTAAGTGCTTAAATCAGATGTATGCATTTATTACACGCTTTGCTTAAAATTTCTCTTGTTTGATATCAAATACCTACTATTAATGCCCTCACATCTGGGACTTCTGGCACTGGTGGAAGTACAGGTATATTTACCATCGAGTACTGTACAAAAAAAAAAAAACACAAATTGGTAAAATCGAAAGAGGATCGGTTCATGCAGCATAAACTAAACGCAACTTGTTTCAAAGTGAGGTCTATGGGGAGGACACCACTGAGAACCGAGACAGGGCAACAGGCGATAATAATTCTGCACAGCAGCGTGCCAGCAACGCCCCTGTACTGGTCACAGCTCCCACCAGGCATGTGCTCGTGGCTTTGGACTGAGTTTACACTAGGGTCAAGGCCTTTCATTTCTTTTTATCCTTTCCTCCGCTCCTCCTTCGCATATAAAGCCACTCTTTTATCTGAAGGCAAAATCTCCATGCACCGAAAAGGGGGTTTTCCTTGCTAGAAAGTCCGGCTTGCTATAGCTGATGATCAAACTCCCACAACCAAACCAACCCCAACCCCAACCAACCAAACAATGACACAAACACACAAACAAGTGAAGCGAGTAAGGTTCTGCAGCCTCTGTAAATGAATGCTCTGGGCCATGGGGGTTAAGTGCCCACAGGTAGAAGGCAAGGCGCAAGTTGGGCATTTCCAAAGCTAATTATCTTTCCAAGGAGCTTACCCTATTGATCGTCATTACAGAGATGACAGTTCATCTCCTGAATCGTGGTGTTTAGAATCAAGGCTCACTAGTGAAGCACAGGACACAGCTGCAATGGAGTAGGGATGATGAGATTTCGGAAATCCTGGTCCTTTTTGTCTGTGGCCTACATAAGGAAATTGCTCCACAGCAATGAAAAAATAAGATCACAACACTGCAAGGTGTTTGCAAATGAGTTACATTTTTATTGTTGTATTGGTATGACCTTAGAAACTTAGCCTTGAAGAATTAAAAAAAAAATAAGGTAATGGCACAAGAAATGCAATAAGACCTCTGAAAACAGTTTACTGGAAATGTGCTTTGAACCTTGAATTCTTCTAATCAAACGATGCCATCCCTTAGAGAAATTTTCCTGTGCATTATTAAAGTGATAGACTGCAGTACTAGTTAGAGCTCCATAACCTTTAAATTGCCTGATTGTAATTAAGGCCACTAGTTTTATTTAGGAAGGTTCAAGGAGGCTCAATTTAAGTGGGCTTAACTAGTGTGAATTTAATGTCTTGCTGCCAGAAGGCAGAGGAGCACTCTGGCTTGGCTGCTCCCTGGCACACGCAGCTGTGGGGTCACGTATTCTAAATTAAGCCCAGATTGAAAGAAACTACAGATAAGGGTAAGGATCTGGGTGGGTGTGCAAGTATATAATCCTTATGTTTGCTGATGCATGTAACCATTCAGTCCCCATTTGATATTACTGGCACTTTCTCAATTTGGGGCAATGGACATAACAGAGCATTTCCAGTGTGGAGTGGAGGGTTGGCTAGCTACTCTTGGGCCATCCTGGTCACTTCCACTGAAAGCAAGAGCATAAGGTAATGCCCACCCAACATTCTTGATTTAAAACAAAGTGTGTTGTGATAAACCTGTGCGATGAAGAGGCAGGATTATTCTCATTACAAAGACAGTCTAAGAAAATGTACATTCATGAATATCAGGGTAAAATGATCCTGTTCAGACATGCCACTGAATGGAATTGGTGAGAATAAAATATAAACTTCAGCGAAGAAGACAAAAGGGGAGCAGAGAGAATCAAACAAAAGACAGGGAAACGGAAGGCACCCCAAACACAGACTGGACCCAGGGATGAGTCAAAACAAACGAAACATGCTCAAGGATTTGACCCGCGTTCCAAATCTTACTGGGTGTGAGCGCAGCAACATTCATCTCTGGGTAGAAGGCTGGCAATTTTCTGTGGCTCCAATGGCAATAGTGATAAATGGATTACTTTATAGCCAACTGGCTCAAACAGCCAACTATGTTACCACTATATATTTAATAACAATATGCAATTAAAGAGAACAGCAGGTTACAACTATAAGGTGTCAAAATATATTCGCAAAGGGGGGGAAACCCTACACCCACACCCCTAAGAGAAAAATCACTGCACGGTGTGTATGCGCATCTTCTTCCAGACTGTATTCTGGATGACGCTTTGCGCTGGAAGGAAAATGGGGGCTGGCATGAAACTACTACCAGGTGATTCAGAGCCCTTCAAAAACAAAGAACCCTCCCAAATGCTCGGAGAAATCCGAAATGTGATATGGGAAACAGGACTGTGAAGGCCGTGGAGAGGTGGCTGCCCACTAGCTGGGATTAGCCTTTGACTAAGAAATAGTCTAATAATATCTCACCAAACGGTATGTGTTGTCTCAGACCCCTTTCAAAGATCCCAGAACATTTTGCTCTTTTTGTGAAAAATGGAGGAAAAACAATAAACTAATGAAGAGTACTGGGGCCGGTGGGGAGACCAAACCTTACACATTTGGTTAAAAGCTGGGGTGCTAGATACAGGTGAGAAGGGTGATTGGATACAATCTAAAAAAACCCTGGCCTTATGTGAAAGATGAGAAAATTGAGCCCATGTGACTTGGGCATGACCGGTTATGGTTGGCACGAGAGTCCAGACTTCCTGTATCCAGTGCTGTACTCTCCCACGGAAACCTCAGCTTCTTTCTCTTTTTAAATGTGTTCCTGTACATCGGTGTTCGTGGCACCACTTTGCACAATAACCCAAATGCGGGAACGATGGAAATGTCTACCACAGACGCCTGGATGAACAATCTGGGCACATACCCACCATGGAATGCCACGGAACCCAAAGAGAAATGGAGCCCTGGTGCATGCCTCAGCAAGGATGAGCCTGAGAACACAACTGGACCAACGGCATCCACAGGGGCAACTAGGGACAGACCTCCCTCATACGAAATCCATCTAGAACACAAGAGGCTTGGTGGTGAGCAGGGGTGAGAGGACAGCCGGGGAAAGGGGACTCTCCCTCCGGAGGAGCTGACTTGATCTGACTGGCCACGGGTCTCTGGAAAAGGACAGCGAGAATGGCGGCACAGCGTGAAGAAGATCATCCGGGTCGCTGAATCACACCTGTGGGAATGGTTGAGCTGGCATGTGATTTGGTGTACACGAGGGGCCTTCAGCAGTTGGTGGTTAAATGGTATTTCAACTACATTTGGAATCCCTCTGGCCTATTTTCAACCCACAGCCACACCATTGTGCCGAGTCCGTGACAATCCCAGGACACTTTAGGACAAGCAGAGCCGTCCCTTTTCCTTTCCCAAGCTGGGCATCTTTTCAGCAGTGGAATGCTCTGTCTGGTTCCCAGAGAGAAGCCAGTGGCTCAAACAGCTAGGCTCTGTGCCTCCAATCCACTCTCGATTCTCACAATGAAAACTTTGAGCATGGTGGTCTCTCTTCTGAAGTACAGGAACTTAAAGGATCCGTTATCAAAAACAAGAAACAAACCCAAACCTAAACCCAGTGCCATTGAGTTAATTCTGCCTCATAGCGGCCACTCTGAAGTGCAAAGAGCTATTTATAGCTCTGTCTCTTACTGATGTGCAAGGAGCTATTTCTAGAACTGTCTCCTACAGGAGTGCAAGGAACTATTTATATTTCTATTCCACCTGGTCACTCCTTTCCTCCCAAAGGAACTAGGGCCTGAATTTATTGCAATCGGCCTCACCCCAATGTCCCTAGTGATGACAATGAAAGGTTCTCTCCCCCGGTGAAAGCTCCCCTCTCCCTCCAGGAAAGTGGGGCCTTGGCTAATATGTAGCATCTGCGGGGAAATTTGGTAATGGAAAGTTAAATTTCCCGTGTCTCCAGAGGGACTCGGAACACCGTTCTCGGTGAAGCGCTTCGGTCTGAGCTGTCAATCTGCGAGGATGGTCCATGATTACCCAACGCGTGCCGTGCCGTGGCTGGGTGCTGATGCTCTCTCGAGAGAGCAATAACCCAATGCTTTGGGTAAATTGTCATCTCAACCCTGTGGAGGCTGAGTTTGTGCTCTCCTTCACAGAATTTGAATTCTTCAGGGACCAAGACTGGCTTCTTTCTGTTTTGCCTATGGCTGACCATGCGTATTCAAGGGCCTGATTCACTCCCTGCTATGGTACTAAATAGAGTATTTGGGAAGAAATCCGGACCACATGCATATTCCTAAGCACGTGGCTTACTAAAAAGGTAACGCCATACTTATATATGGAAAACAGGTTAGTTCAATATGTTCCTAACCTACTTTTCTCTCCTGGGCATCATTCTGGACACACTAGCACATCTTGACACTATCGTTGAAGCCAAGATGTTACTGGCATACCAATGAATCATACTCACTTCTATTTCCTTTGGCTCTGTCTGCCGTTAGTCAAGAGCAACCTATGTGAGAAAGTCATTATGCACCGTAGTGGAAAGACAGGAGGAAGGAAGCAAAGGGCGATAAAGAGAAGTAGGAAAGTATAAAGATGGATGTTGTCACACAGAGTCCTGCTTCATTTTCCCTTCGTTTAGATGTAGTGTCTCGTGAAGGGTGTTTAGTTGGGCCAAACATCAAAGCTAAAGGACCTAAAACAGGCCTAACAATGCCCTGCATTAGTTAATAAGTTTATCTGTTAAATGAAAAATGAGTGAAAATACCTAAAGATAGCGCTTTCTGTGAGAGCAATAACTTAAATTAGCTTCGGCAAGGCTGTTATATTTGGGAAAAATGAGGACCTAATGTCGGTGGTTTAAGTGGAGAGAAAATGTTTTGAGAATGATGTACAAATGCGCTTTACACAATTGATGTGTATATGGATTGCGATAACAGTTGTATGAGCCCCTAATAAAATGTTAAAAAAAAAAAGAATTGTATGAGCCCCCAATAAAATGATTAAAAAAAAAAGAAAAGAAAAAGATGCTTTGGGCACAATCAATTTTTAATCACTTATCTTGATGAAAATTTTTCCCAAACCTGAAACAGTTCATTCAAGACCTATTGAAAAATTCAAATATGGTACTCTCTTATCAATAAAAAGAAGGCTGAAAATGAATCTCCCCGTGCAAAAGGAAATTTATTAAAATAACCAAAATATCTTATCAATGGCTTTAAACATGTTATGTATTCAAAGGTTCTATTTTGCCCCGCACGATCCATGAAATCATTAGTACCGCATTCCAAAGCTGTCTTAAACAATCTGTCGCAATCTGATACCCACAATAATAGAGTTTCTGTCGACTCTGAAAACAAGGCATATTTCACTCATCCGCCTCATTCTTGGTAAAGGAAACCCTACAAATCTAGGAAGAAAAGTGGTCTTTGGTGACCACTTAGCCATACTCTTCCTTTGCTTCTGAAAACAGGAGCAATATTAGGTTTTGTTTTTAAGACAAAGAGTAGCAAGAGAGTTTCTAAATTTGACCATCTAGGCAAAGTGAATACTTCACTTAATTTTGTGGGATAGTGACTTTTTGATAAACCAAGAACAACAAAACACCCCACACCATGAATTAGACTCTACCCCATCGGGACCACCGAGGCCAGAAGGGAGGTGCTTCACGGGGCGTCAGACACTGTGGCTCCTCCGAGGGGTCGGCAAGCTCTTCCTTTTCTCATGGACCAGCTGTTAGGTTTGAACTGTTGACCTGGGGATGGCAGCCCAACGCGTAGGTCACCGTACCACCGGGGGTGGAACAGCCCACTCTGAACGGCCAACCCCAAATCTTCCTTTCTCTGAATATTGAAGGAGGAGCACTTTAGCAATTGACACAACAACTTTAGAAAAATACCGTATACACTCGAGTATAAGCCGTTACCCAGCACATTTCTAATGCCGTTTTTGTGGTACAATTAGGTGCCTCGGCTGATATTCAGGCCGACTTACACTTGAGTATATACGGTATATAAATTACCAGTGTATGAAAGTACCAATAGGAATAAAAATTTCTTAGCAGAATTCCGATAAATCACAACGGACGCACATGCAAAGATTCTTGGATTTAGGGGAAAACCTCCAGGTACAAAACACAATCTCTTCCCTGGAAGGGGAGCAGACCGTGGTCTTAATTAAATACTGACCCCAGATCTTTCAAATAATTTATAAAGCAAATCTCAGAGAACTGGCTATCACTAACTGAGGAGCCCTGGCCGTGCAGAGGTCACACATTGTGCGGTTCTAAGCTACCGGTTACAGTCTCCGAGAACGACGGAGGCAGCCATCCTCAGTCCCAGAGGGCTCCCCTGAGTGGGAACGGACTCCATGGGACTCCATGGCACTGAGTTTAAGACGAACACAACTCTGAACATCCCATTCTTCCTCCACCTCTTAAACCCCCAAAGACAGGGAGGGGGACGTCCTTCCAGAAGGGAACAATATGAGAAAGAGGATGCACCGAGCAAATGACATGCAGGTCTTAGAATCTGGACATCTCTCTTTTAGAATGAATATTCCAAATTCTGGACAATATCATTGCTATGGTCTGTCCTGATATGATAACATCAGGGAAATTCCAAATCAAAGTAGTCACCGTGGCCTTAAGTCACCCCATTAGGCCTAGCTATTACCTCATCTACTGCAAAAGATCATACTTTGTTCTCAGGCCAATGCAACTTTTAAGCACAAGAGGACGCACTAAGTGTCTACACACTTCAAACTCACACTTACCTCTGGTGTGAAAGTCCCCCAGTGCTAAGACTATGACAATGGTTAGGTTCCCCCCATTATCCCTACCTGAGGACGATTATAAATGTAATAGTTTGCTGCTGCAGCACTTTAGCATCCTCAAAATGTGTGGGCTTATATATGTCAGCTAATATGGTAAAACATGCGGATTTTGGGCCCCGGTTGGCCAAATCCCAGGGAATAGCAGCTGGGAGAGCTTACCCCGTTTGCCCAAAGTCAGGTGGCCAGACTGGAATGAGATTATGAGCAAGGAAAATGACTACATTTCATGGTGGAACCACGTTTTCAGCCATATCATCTATTATGCTTACTTTATTGAGCCCCTGTGCTTACGCGAGGAGCCTTGGTGGTAGAGCAGGTTATGTGCTAGGCTGCCAACCGCAAGCTCAGCAGTTGAACCCACCAGCTGCTCCATGGAGAAAGATGAGGCTTTCTGCTCCTCTAGAGAGTTACAGCCTAGGAAACCCACAGGGGCAGTTCTTTATCCAATAGGGTTGCTATGAGTTGGAATCAATTCAACAGCAGTGAGTTCTGCTCAGCCAGCTAGGAGGCCATCCACAACCTACACTGATAATGTGTATTTTACCTAAGGCAATGGAGAAGAACAGGGGGGAAATACACTTTCAACTTGGACTTTTCTGATTGTCTTTGTAGTTGAAATTTCGTGCTTCTAAAGGTGTTCATTACAGTAATGATACTTGAAAACAACAACATTGTTTTGGAATTCATCAAAGCTGGCCATTCAAGATTCTGACTAATTCACAAAGAAATAACCTATTCCAATTTGTCTGTTATGAGTGAGAAAACTGATGATTCATTTTATTAAGTGAATCTGTTTTTAAACACCAAAAAAAAAGGTAATTATCTTCAAACTGTGTGAAATACAGAAGAATTATTTGTTTCCTAACAAATGGTACTAGTTACAAGGCCATTTTCTCTTCCTCATGTGGAGTTTCACATAGACTGTTAAATATAACTTACCGACTTGATTTGGAAAACACTAAGAAAACACATACTGTACAACCAAAATGACTGGAGTTCAACACAAACAAACCAGCCTTCTCTGGCCTCCAGAAATGTAAATAAAAAGTGAGATTTCCCTGTACTACATTTGATTGCATTAATTGATGTTTTAAAAAATTGGTTAAAAATAAAACCCAGCAGTAGCATTTTTCTTTCCCAAATCACAATAGCAGCACATTACAAACATTACCAAAAGGTCCCCTGGTATGACCGTAAAGTTCCACTCGGGCAATAAAAGGCATCTACTGTGTATTCTACATTCTCATCTCCACCCTCCCCAACATATATGAAAGCAGGTCACAGTTGCAATTAAGCCTGCTTGCACATTGCTTAAATATTAATTTCTAATGCTACTCAGAAACGGAATGGTCAACCACTAATCCTTTGTAATTTATTAAAAAATGCCACCACCATAAAATCCTCTTCTTCTGAAACAGAGTTGGAGTCCTGATTGCAAGAGGACCATTAGTCTGGAGTCCAGTGTTACAATGTCATTTTTTCCCCATTGTTACAACCAACAGTCCCAGCACCCCAGGAGGAAAACTTCCAGAAACACCAGGCATGCACTTAGTTGCTGTTAGTTGTGGTCAATTTGGCTCTTGTCTTCTTGTGAATCAAAGCACAGGTCCCGTGCCATACACACAAGGGGTTGCGGATCAGGCCATTGTAATCCATACTGTTTTGATGGGTTGCTTTTTGGAAGTAGACGAGAACGTCAAGGATGTCTTCCTAGCCCACCTTAGTCTGGAAGTTCTGCTGAAATCAGCTCAGCATCATGCAAAGCCACCACTGCCAGAGGGTGGCAGTTGTTCATGAGGGAAGTTGACCGGGCTGGGCTTTCTGTGTGGAGGAAGGTGCAGTCTTCTCCTGGACCATCAGGGCCTACTGGCGGCACACTTCGGGGTAGTGGATTCGCAAACAGAGGCCTCTGCTCCTAAGCTTCAATGGGTTTAGTGTGTAAATAGTTATCATATCTAAAAATCATCGCAGACATTATCCCAAAGCTTCTCTTGGCATGTGACAACATATTGGGGTTTTAAGAATGCATTCCTGGTGGGTTGGATGGTTAATCCGGACGCTAACCAGCTATGCAAGCGCACACAGGGTGTTTAACGTTTGCCAGAGTGGAAATATCCAGCAAACTAGTATATAAAGTGCCTTCATGATAAGGCAGTAGAGGTGAGAAATGATATGTGGGGTCTAGCATCCCGCCTGCTCCACAGTAAGTATATGTCAGTTATTTTTGTTGCTAAGTGTGAAAAAATAATAGCCGTAGTCATTAAAATGTCTTCCATAGAGTGTATGAGTTCATTTATTTTTCTCTTCTTGTTCGATATAGAAAAGGCAAGGAAAGCAAGAGGTTGGAGGGCAGAGAGAACAGGTTTCCATGTGTTCACAGAAAAGCAACGGAGGGGAGGCCCCAGTCCATAGACCCCATTTTCCGGCCTGGGGTCACTGCTGTGAGCTGCCCGAAAGCAGTTCTGGGTCTCATGGGGTTGGAGAAGTTTAACCCAGAGACTGGCTGCAAGGGCAGAAGCACTGAGGGGTGGGGCTTAGGAAGTGGGGGGTCTTCTGAGAAGGTGGGCATGTCTCTTGGGACTCTGTGTTCCCTGACATCACATGGCTGTCAGGAGCATGAGAAGCACTGGCCAGGTTCCTAGACATGTGGGATTATTTGGGCAAACTCAACAGAGACCTTGTGTTAGTTTTTTAACTTAACCCAGACATTTATGGGGAAATCTCAGCATATGGTAACGATAAACTTTAAAACAATACCCAGAAGATGTTAATGCTGTTAAATTATCCACGTTTGAAAACTGCCTCTCAAAACGCCGCCACGCAGCATGGCTGTTTTCTGCCCCAATCTTTCTTATCCGCCTCCTCTTCTCCTCAAGCCTTGTGTGTGTGTGTGTGTGTGTGTGTAATGGGAGGCAGGGGTGGTACTATTTACTCTGTCAGGGAATGTACTGGGATGGCATGAAGCTTAGTTCAGGAACCAGGAAGAGCAATGGGGCTTAAATGAGAAGGAAACACGGCGTCATTTGCTTTTTCTTAGATCTTATTTCCTGGCAAAACTCCACCCCACGCAAAATTGATTTCTCTTCTGAATTCATACCAAACGTGGCTAATATGCTCTATGGAATTTATCACATTTCCCCTCAGAGCTTAAGTACCTAACCTCTCTCTTCTATACAATAACATGCTCTTTTGCTTCTCTTCTTGCTACTCACGCTGCCCTCTAGTTCCCAAGACAACTATTTGTTCTGGTTGAATGACTGAATGGAAAGAAGGAAGGAGGCGAGAGAGAGGGAAGGAGAAGAGGGAGGCAGAGAGGTTGGTGAAGCCACGCTGTTGTGGGGGATCCTGAGCCTAGTCAGACCCTAAGTATTAAGGGCGCAGGGTCTTTGTACCCCCAACCAACTAAATGTGTTATCAGAAAGACCTTACACAATGCATGACCGTCCTTGACCAGGACTGGCCTCCTGCTTAGCGTCTTATTTCTGAGCAGCTTGACTTTAACTACATATGTCAGCAAACAAACAAGTGAAGGGATACTGTGGTGTTTTTAGCCTTAGCGCTTAGTTATTTCTATCTAAAATAACAATATCTCCCCCTTGTCTAGCACAACCTACTCCTTGCTAGTGTTCTGGTCAACTCCATTTTCTCTTGACACGGAGAAAAATGATGCAGCCCGTGTGCATTCCGACTCGGGGCTGCGATCTTCTTCCAGGTACTGACCCCTACTTAGTCTGTGCTGCAAGATCTTTCTCCTTTCCACGTTTGTAAGCGTCATGTAGAAAGACTGGGACGCAAAGCGTGGGCTTCGTCAATACTTCGGGCGCTGCTGCGTTCTACCTGCGCTGCACAGCCCCGACTGCTCTGCGGCCCAACCAAATGTCCCCTTTTATGGCGGACACCTCATTGTAACCTCGCGAAAGAGGAAAAGATCAAAGGCCACTCTGGTTGAAAGCAACAGCAAAGACGAGTCTGGTCTCCAGAACTCAATTACTGGAGCAGATGCAGGGTGCGGGTGGGGGCAGGGCACAATGATCAAATGCAGCAGGAACGTTTGCACCAGGGCTCTAGTTCCCAAGATCCTGACCAAGACCCTTAACCAACTGCTCTATTATCTGCCTGCCTGTTCTCAGCCTAACCGCCACCGCAGGTCAGTTGGCAGACAGGGCATGGGGGGGGGGGGGTGTGCCCCGAGATGCCTTCCCTCCTTCTAAAGGGGTGAAACCACCTTTGTTCAGTAGCCTGTGCAGCACTCGCTTTCCAAAGCATGGGCTTGAGTCTCTCCTTAGCACCGAAATCCCTGCCTCCAGGAAGAGCACTGATGTCGGGCAAGCCTGACCAGTATCTGGCTGCTCCGACGCTGTTTACTTTCCTAAGCCCGGGGTTTCCCTGCATCTTGAGGTGCGGCCCAGGGACTCTTCTCCAGCCCGGCTTGTGCTGGAGAAGTGAAGGCATTCAGAAGGGGCCCACAAAGGGCCTCCTCCAGCTGCTGTGAGACCGCTTTAAGAGAGGCCTGCTGTTTCCCATGGGAGGCTGCCCTATAGGACAAAGGGTCCAGGCTGCATCCCTGGCAAGGAAAGCTGCCCAAGGACTCTGGGCCCCCTGACACCCCCCAGGCCAGGGCCGCCTCGGCACCTCAGCCCCTGGGCAAACGGCCCAAGGTGACTGTGCTCTCTTCAGAAAAGGTCCTTTGTATGGAGGTAAATAAATAAGGCGCTCGCATACATATATGCATACATACATACAAATACGAAATGAATCTCTTTAATAATCTGCAGCAATCATCCGGCTCATGTGTAAGGCAGTCGTTAAGGGCCCTTGACAAAGGGGCCTCTGGGTTTTCCCTTTACCTTTGATCTGCATTATGAAATGTTAATGCCTGGCCCGTCAGCGCTCCTTAGAGAAACGCACCCTGCCTCCACGGGCGCCCCTGCCCACCGCAGCTTCCGCTCAGATGGCCCATCTGGATGTCAGGGCTGCCTCTCGGCAGACGGACGCCCAGGCGCTCTGACATTTGTGAGCAGGGCTGGCTCAACTGCGAAATAAAATTTACCGACGACAGAGAGCCCGGGTGAAGATGAAATGGTGGCAATCTAATAATAAACACGCTTGTCTGCCATGCAACTCGACGCTGCGCGTTCACTTAATAGATGAAACTTGACGCCACGCGTTGTAGCTGCTGCAGCTAAGGGGGGGCGGTGGGGGCGGGTGGAGTGTCCACAGAATCTATGATGTTGTGTTGATTAGGCAGCAAACATCCACAGGCACCTATTTTGATATCTCTATTAACAGCCTGTTCAGGTCTGACTGCAAAACTTGGTTGCACTTCTTTCACCATCTTTGCCCAAGACAGACCAGTAAACACAATTCCTCTCTCTATAATTAGCCTTTTCTCTGAGGGCCCTGGAGTAAGTCTGCATGCCGTAGATTTAATATCCAGTGCTATATCCATATGTGCTGCCCTTGCCTGGTCCCAGAGCATATAAACTCCCCTATTAGCAGCCTTGACTGCTTAATTATGCAGATTTTTTTTGTACCCGCCTGCCTGTAAAATTACTGTGTCTAACCTTTTTTTTTTTTCCTCCCTCTCCCTCTTTGCACCATGCTGGCCATTCTAATGAAATCGGCATAGGGGAAAGGGCCTGATTTGCAGTTATGGAGACTGGATCGCACTGGCAATCTGTCCTTAGTGGGAGTTACAAAAGAAGTCAAATGCCTTCATCTGGTTCTACCCTATCAGCCCCAAGGTGATTGAGTTCACTTCCCGATGCTTCCCAAGTTTTCCTCAGGCTGTCCAATCAGCACATCCACCAGGGAGCCCAGCCTAGCTTGCAACAGTCTCTGTATCTAGTTACAGCCCCACCAGGGACAGTCAACCATCCACCCCCAAGCCTTCAGATGAAAACCTTTTCTAACAAGGCCGCCCAGCGCCAATGAAATAACACACATCTGCATATCCACTGGGTCCCATGTTTCTTGTGCTCATGGATTATGTATCTTGCAGCCTCTAATAAAGAAATGCAGTTCTTTGTTTAATGTTTATCTTGTGCTTGTTAAGCAAATGCTAATGTTGTATCAGAATGCTTTAGTGCTATTTGGGTTTTTGGTGATTTACTGCAAGACAATCTGCTGTGAAGTAAATTTAGAGAGAGGGAGAAATAGAAAAAAAATCATTCTGGTTGAAAGAGAGAAAAAGGTTTGACAGGGGTGGGTAGGGGCAATCAAGGAATGAGATAGTCCTGGGGAGAAGGAGGAGGTGAGAGTGCTCAGGAGACTGGGAGAGGCACTGATGGACAGGCAGACAGAGGGAAAGAACACAGACCACGCAGAGACACAGGGTGGAGAACCCCCCCTCCCCATGAGTCCCCTTCGCCAGGGGGACATGCCCTCTGTAGCAGTGGCCAGTGGGTGCCTCGGGGCTAGTGAATAAACCCAGTCCAGTTTACAAAAGGGATGGGGTGGCTCACTTCCCTGTCAGTGATAAGGTAAACAGTATCCTGAAGGGTAAACAAAAAATAAAAAAGCCTCTTCTGTTGTTGTTGTTAGTCTGCCTTTTTGCCCTGATGGTTAGCACTGAGCACTGTTACTCACAGACCACAGGGAAGCCCTAAATGTAATTGTTCTTTGCCTAGCTTTGCTAGAAAAAGGCAAAAATCATCAGGACCCCCTCCTCCCAATTTCAGGCGGGGGGCTGGGGGAAAAGAGAAGAGGGTGGCAGCTTGGAAGCTGATGAATGAACGTCCTTTATTTATCCTTTGGCAAGATGGGCGATGGATATCCACAGCGCAAACCTTTCCTCCTGCTTCCCAATGCCTGTACTCCTATTAGGGCAGCAAGGCAGATTTCTAGTTTGAGACAGGACACAGTTGGACCCTATTCCACATGTTTTATAGGAGAGGTGAACTGTGCGATTTCCTAAAAGCAAAATTGGGATATATATATAATATATATATGTAATATATATCTATATTACATAGAGTTATTAGGATCTGACCAACAAAGTGAGCGGTGTGCTAGTTTCTATGTTTTGCAACACAGGTGGGCTCACTGCGAAGTGAGGATGGTGGGGAGGAGGAGAGACGGTGCAGGTGCAGGAAGTACACTTCTTCACCAATCACAGTCCTTTCCCTTGCCCTCTTCTCTGCGTGTCCCCAAACAAACCCGTCACTCTCTGAAGGGAGGAAAGCATTCAAGGTGGATCAATGAAAAGCCAATGCCGACCGCATAAGCCCATGGTCTGAGAAGGGGAAAGGACCGTCTCCTAGAAGAACGGCCTGTTGGCTTTTTCTTGGGTACACCTTTCTCCCGAACCCACTAGAGAAGCTCAGGATCACCCTAGTCTTCAGGATTAATTTGAATAATGACAAATCCTCCGGGTCTTTGGAAACGACACACTGATGCCACAGAAGGTGCCACGAAAAGTGTTCAGCCACTGCTCTGGGGAAATGCATGCACAATATAATACTTTGCTCTTCCCCTGGAGGGAACACTTTGCAAAAATGCTTTCTATTTTTCCTCTGAACCTTTCTTGTGCTTGATAGGTTTACTGGTTTGGGATGGTGCCACAGAAAGGCTCACCTCAGAGCTCATTCCTGTGCAGATGGGAGGAAGCAGGTGAACAGAACTGATAGGGAAGACACCTGTCTGATAACTATCTGATTCCTCAAAGTACTGCTTTTTCAGACACCGCGGCTCTCCTCAGAAAGTCAGGCCTCGTGGGCAGAATTTGGGGATGTGACCCTGGCTCTTGGGGTCTGACCAGAAACCACCAGCTTCTCTGCAGGATTTCATTGCCCTACTTAACATGACCACAGCAGACTACATTTAGGTCCAGAGCAAACCCCACACCTGAAAGAGCTCTCTTTGTATTGGCCTAGCTCAGTGGTTCTCAACCTGTGGGTCGCGACCCCTTTGGGGGTCTTCGAACAACCCCCACAAGGGCCGTCTAATACATCCTGCATATCAGATATTTACATTAGGATTCATAACAGTAGAAAAATTACAGTTATGGAGTAGCAACGAAAATAAATTTATGGTTGGGGGTCATTACCACATGAGGAACTGTATTGAAGGTTGAGAACCACTGTCCTAGCTGCTTAGTGCCCATTGGGGACTATTCGTAGAATTGGAAATTAATACATCTCCCCTCTCCTTTAAATTTAACAGAGGGTCAAAATGGACAGAAAAAAAGGAAATCAATGGCACATTTCATTAGCATGCTCTTATAGCAAGGGCAGACGATGAATCATGGGCTCCACTGTTCATCAAGTATCTCAGAGGCTCTCCAAAGAATAAAACATGTGTCTTTAGACCTGTCTTCTCAATGTCTTATAGAATTCCCGTTCTCTTGTCACTAATTCACATTATGGTCCTGTGAGTGGGTAACTGGGCTCTGTATGCTATCATCTCCACTTTATCCTTGAGGAATTGGGCAGACTACAAGCAAAAAATGTCTCTTACGGATGCACGCTGAATCCCAGATTTCCTGCTTCCTCCAGGGAGCTGAGTGTTGGAGGAAAGGGAGGCTTCTAAAGGGCCCTGGTTCTGAATGGCCACGGTTTGCCTTCAGGCAGAGACTGCTTCAGCAGCCACAGAGAGCTTCACCTCACTTTCTCTGCCACAGCAACCTCAGTAAGGTACTCAGTAGGCCCTATAGGCCTAGACCTGCTAGCCTGTAACTGGTAGGTCCTCAGAGACAAGCACTCAGGATTTAGCAAGTGAGCAGGTAGCGGTCTTAACAAAAGGTCTACTTTTGCTTTTGGAGTTTTTGGTGGTCATTTGGTTTGAAGAGGCAGCTGCAACTCTGGCATTCTCCAGGGGCACTGAAGCACTGTGGCTTAAAAGCTGCCAAGAAGTTTAGGCATCCCAGGCAGAAGAGAATGCTATACTGAGGGCATCACACAGTCGCCCAGCTCAATGGCCCTGGAGTCCTTGGGTTGGCTGTTGGCATACAATCTATACTGAAAATAAGACAATGGGTGGTAGGGGAGCATCTAGGATAAGAAAAGAGGCTGCTGGGAGGGTGGTATTGGGATTAGACAACGGGTTGTTTGGATGTTGAGAGAGTTTCTAATTAAGGAAACTTCTGGGAACTAAAAACAAAAAACCAAACATAAAAAAGAAAAAGGCATCCCCTACAGCCCTGTTTAGAAAAAGATTTAGAGTACCTGCAATCCCTGCATTTTCTGGAACTACCCCACATGGTAATTCCCTACAACTTCTGGAATGTGGTTTCACTTAGGATGGGCAGGACCGGTTCGACCCCAGTCAACCCTCCTGCAGATAGCAACCATCATCTGTGGACAAAAGACAAACTCAACAAGCAGTCCCCGAGGGCACTGGACAGTGAATGGACACAGCCAGATTCTGGAAGAAGTCCACACTTGGAAGAAAGGAATCCACGGGGTGAATTTCCTTTTTTATAAAAACAATCGCATTTTAGCTGCACATGGAAGTTAATGCTCCAGGAAACGTCTGGATTGAAGAACTAAAAGACAAAATTGGGGTGACCCTAACGAATGGGAAGTAAGATAGAAAACCAGGAAAGGAGATAGCCCAGAGAGAGCATACTCTTGCTCCACGGGAATCTCGGTGCACCCCTAAATGGCACTGGACAGCACTGATGGCAGCAGCCCATTTAGGGATAAAACCATGAAAAACGGAACTGAAACTTGAGCTGTCGTCCAAAAGACACAGTTGACAGTGTCAGTCCAACAAGTTAACTACTAGGCTAAAGTAAAAATATCAGTGCTCTTTCAAAGAATGTAACAAAATCCAGAGCATCGACAATATAAACCCAGGATGCCCAACATACAACCCCAAATTACGGACTGTATGAATTCAATGGAACATAGGACCATTTCAAAAAGACAAGATGATCATTTCAGATGCTGGGCCTGGCACGCAGGATTTTCATATGGATATTATAAAGGAAAACTAGTCCTCGTGAATGGAAACATAAGTAATTGCATCAGAGGAAAAAACCCTATAAAAATGAACCAAATAAAATTCTAAATGGAAAAGTGCAATTTATAATACAAAACAACCACTTAGGGGGCTTATAAGAAAGGTTGACTTGATAAAGGAAAAGAGAAAGTAAGTATGAAAATAGATCAGCAAAACTAATCTCTTCTGAACGTAATGAAAGGTATGGGAGTCTCAATAAGCTACAGAATGATATCAAAAAGTTGACATATGGATTAAACACAGGAGCATCAGGAGAGAAAAGAGAAAATGGTAAGACAGGAATAGTTTAATCAATAATAGCTAAAAATTTCCCAAATTAGTGAGAAATATAAATCTACACATTTCAGAAACCCAGTAAAATTCAAACAGAAGAAACATACATATCTTCATGTAAAATAATTCAAAACTTAAAGTGAACGATTTAAAAGGTAGGATATTCAAGTCAACTCCAAACCAAAACATTTTATGTAGGGGAAGCACTGACGTGAGTTACTTCTGATTTCTCTTAAGAAACAATGAATCCTAGGAGACAGTGGACCAAGAGTTTTAAGGTGGTAAAACGAAAAGTCAAAAAGAAACATTGCTATCTATCTAGAATTTTACATATCCAGCGAAAAATCCTTCAAGAAGGAAAATAAAAATATTTTGATCTAAAGAAAAGAAAGATAATTTGTTGGTAGCTGAAATGAACAACAAGGAATGCTGTCAGATGGCCTTCAGGCTGATCAGAATGTATAGAAGATGAACATTTGTGAGTTGGGGAAAGAATGAAAAGCTCAGAGATAGAAAATATCTGATCAATTAAGAGATGATTTTTCCTTAGTTTCTTTTACATATGATTAATTAAAGCAAACATCACATTAGAGATATAAAATCTGTGTATCGTAAACCTAAATAGCTACGAATTTTCTACATTCCATGTAAAAATGACATACTAACTAAAGCAGACTATGAGTAATTTAAGATTATATACAGCAAACCCTAGGAAAACCACTGAAACAATGCCAAATGGCATCATTAAGAAGCGTAGACTGCAGCCGGTCATCATCCAGTCGATTCCGACTCACGGCAGCCTCCTGTCCTGTGCCAGCGTCCTCCGCAAGGTTTTCAATGGCTGATATTTATGAAAGGCCTTTCCTCTGACGGTCCTCTGGGTGACTCTTAACTGCTCGTGGGTTTGTTAGCAGCTGAACATCTAACTGTTTGCACCATTCAGGGATCTCTTAAATTGGAAGAGAATTCTAAAAGAATTCAAATCACCCAGAGAAGGCAAGCACGTTGAAGATTGGGATTACAAAGTGGAGGGTGGCCAATAGCAAATGGCCTAGATTCAACTGTATTAGAATGCCATTGCATTCGACGGACTGCACACTCTAGTTAAAAGACAGCTTTCACTTTGTTTTTGCGATGCAGGCAGGTAAGACCCTGGGAAGCCTGCAAAAGTTATAGGCAACAGAGGTAAATACTGTTATATACACAATCCTGCAACAGTGGTGATGTAGTAGATCTTTAGATACATATGCACACTAGATAGTTACTGTAGACACTCGAGTATAACCTGACCCGAACATCAGCTGAGGCACCCAAAGTTACCACAAAAATGCATTAAAAATGTGCTGAAAAACTTGGTGTATACACGAGAATATACGGTATACAGGAAGGCGAGCAGGAGCAGATCCACCAGCAGATGTAGGTCTGACAGGATGTTTGTACTGACTCCTTTGCTGCCAACATATCCATGAACGTGGTAGAGCATTTAAGAGGCAAAGTTACAAAAACGTCTTAGACATAACCAAGACCTTGAAGGAATAAATTACGGGGCCTAGAGGATTACACTTCAGCCTCAGGGGGCACCCAGGTCAATTGGCATAACACAGTTCACAATGAAAATGTTCTATATCCTACTTTGGTGAGTAGTGATTAAGGTCTTAAAAGTTCTTGAGCACGACATCGAAGGTGTAGCCGTACACTGCTCTCTCTGAAACCCATCAGTCCAATGAAGTAGTGGACCATGAACACATCAGTCTTCACAGTCCGAGACTAGAAGAACTAAATGGTGCCCAGCTACCACTACCCACTGCTCAAGCGGCATATTGAGGGCACTGAGCTGAGTGAGTAGCCACAAGAGGTGAATAAAATTTTGAATGCAAACCTTATGATCTGGTGTATAAATCTTCACCAAAATCACAACAAACACATTAAAAAAAAAGAGAGATTGTCACAATGCACAAGAAAACAATAATGAAGGCGTAACTATATGTTATCCCTAAGAGATGCACTTTAAATATGGAAACGGAGAGGTTCAAATGTAATGGTTGGAAACTTACATAAGATGCATACAATTAGAATACTAGAATGGTTATACTAATAGCAGACTTCAAGTTAATATTGTCAGTGATAAGGAATGTATTTCAAAGTGAAAATTCAACTCTGGGGAAGAAATAGCTATATAGTTATAACTAGGTATGAAAGGCTATAAATTGACCTCTATAATACAGACATTTCCTCCCTCAAATCAGCAGAGACTTTGGTGACTTGGATAATTCTATCAACCACCTTGACCTAATTGATATTTATAGAATATTATCTATAGAGTGTTCCATAGAATACACATTATTTTCAAGTATACATGTACATGCACCAAAAATGACCCTAGGTTCAACCACAGAATAAATGTCTATATATTTAAGAGATTAAACCATTTAGGATTTATTTTAAAATCATAGTGAACAAAGTTACATAGAAATTCTACATCTTCATAAACAAAGAACCTATTCCTAAATAATCTATAAGCCAAAAATCATGAGGGAAATAAGAAAATATTGACAATATTTTGAACTTGAAGGACATTAAATATTCAGTATTTGAAAATTTGTGGGATGAAGCTAAAGCAAAACTTGAAAGGAAATGCACAGCTTTAAATGGCTACATTAGATTCACGTGTCTATCTCAAGAGAGGCAAGAAAGGGGAAAATTACACCTAAAGTTAGTGCATGGGAGGGAATAATAAAGGTAAAAACTACAATCAATGAACAGAAAATTAATCATAGAGAAAATGAACAAAGCCAAAAGTGGATTCTTTGTAAAGATCAACAGAATTGATATACTGACTTATGTTGATTATGAAGGGAAAACAAAATAAAAATTAATAATATTAGGGGTGACCGAGCGTCATGATTGAGCCTCAACCTGTGGGTCACGAACCCAAAGCTCCTTCAGAAAATCGTTTATGAGGTCAGCATAGTCCTCACACCGAAATTTGGGCGGGGGGGGGAGTCATAAAATTTGCAGGGTTGACCTACTCTAGACTGGGCTCATCCAGCCATGTCACCACAATCAAAGAGACAGGGGTGGATCAAAAAAGAATACAAAATAAATCCCTCTTTCTTACTACGCCCCTGTATCTATTTAATAATAAACAGATCAGTCCCTTGAGAGGAGAAAACTGATGGGTGAACAAATAAATGCCGTAGGCTCCCTTCTTGCCCGTGCAGGGGCTTGTCCTCGCTAGGCAGGCATGTTGACCTCCTCTCTGTCGTTCAGGACCAAAGGGGGGGTGACCTTTGCTCAACGAGCTGAGGGGAACCTAATTCTGGTCACACACTTCCTATGCACTCCAGTCCAGCTTTGTCAGCAGTAATGATCCTATTTTGGTCAAAACAAGTTTTTAAAGAGCCAACCCAAAATGAACACATGCAGAGACACCTAATGTTACCAAACCGTTTCTTACGTACCCCGAGAGAGAAATAGAGGGCAAGGGAAGAAGGAAAGTTTAACAATCTTCGGAAGAAGTGGAATATCGGAATAGGGAAGCAAGGTCGCAAAGATAGGGCGATTCCTTCCCCATCTGACAATCATTGAGGTGGGAGAGAGCGAAGGAACCAGAGTGGCGACTGGGGCAGAGGACAGTCATAGTTCAGGTAGTTCGAGGAGAGAAACCAGAAGAGCTATTCATACAAAGTTCAGGATGTAGGCACTTTAAAGAATGAATCCGCTTATACATGGAGCATCAAGATGACAATGGCAGCAAAGTCTAGGTCTTTCCACTGCCATCTCAAGTTCCTGGCTCGGGTTGGCAGTACGGAAGGCCCTGGGAATTGAGATCCTGCATCACGGCCCTCATCCTTCAACTGCACAGGTGCAAATGGACACAAGAACACAGGAAAAGGATGTGAACGGAACGTCTAGGGATGAAAACATACCAGATATATTTCAGAGCAGAAGAACGTACTACATATTTAAAACACAGCAATAGAAGTTTTCCAAAAAGAAACACCACACCCGAAACAGATCACACTGAGCTCGCTCTGGGACAACTTCAGGCCGCCTCATCTACGGGTAGGGGCATAGCTACAGACAAATGGAAAAACAATGGATTGTTGGCTGATAATCTTTCAAGGCTGAAACCCCGGTGGCGCTGTGGGTTGCTAACCACAAGGTGGGCCGTCACACCCACAGCCACTGACGCTGAAGGGGAAGGATGAGGCTGTCCACTGCCATCAACATTGTGGCCTCTGGAACCCCGAGAAGCAGCTATCTCTGTCCTGAGGGTCACTATGAGTTGAAATTGATTTGATGACAGTCAGGGGCTTTCGCAGACATAGAGATGATGAGATGACCTGATTTCTTTATTTATAAATTCTCTCTAATGCTAAACACGGGTAAAGTTTCTAAGTATGTAATCCTAAATGTTTGGCCCTTGGTAATCCACAAGCGTACATTTCATTCTACAACCCTGTAAGACAGGCGACCTCAAACTGCGGCCCGCCGAGGACTTTTATCCGGCCCGCTGGGTGTTTTTGCCCGTTTGTTTACTTCAAAATAAGATACGTGCAGGGTGCATAGGAATTTGTTCATAGTTTTTTTTAAAAAAAAACCAAAAACTATAGTCCAGCCCTCCAACAGGTCTGAGGGACAGTGAACTGGCCCTCTGTTTAAAAAGTGTGAGGACCCCTGCAGAGAACACACATTGTTACTAAGGTTCTAGTAACCTCACTAGAACCTTTCCCCAGATATCCACAACTGTACTCCTACCCCTTTTAGGAACTTCGGTTACATGTAGATCAGCTGCCTGACGGTGTCCAGAGCTAGCTCAGTGTGTTCTGTTCTTGGGGTGGGTGTGCTTCATTTTGGATAACTTCTATTGCTATATTTTAAATGTGATTTTTTTTTTCCTGCTCTTCAATATATCCGGTATGGTTTTTGTTTATTTTCCTATTTTTGTAGCACATTCCTTTTTTTACCCCTACAAGTTCAATTTATACCCCTTCATGTGTTCTTTGTGTTGTTTAACACACTCGATGTTTGCTCTACCTTCTCACCTCCCTCACTGCCACGTTGCCAACACTGACTCACTGCAATTCTGTAACGGTCCCTGTCAGTGTCCAAGACTGTAACTATTTATCCATAGAGGAAGCCCTGTCTTTCTTCCTTGCAGCTGCTAGTAGTTTTGAACTGCCGACCTGGTGGGTCACAGCACAACCCGCAACCACTGTGTCACCAGGGCTCCTCAGTTTAGACATAACATGGGTTTATTCCAAACAAAATGTTTTTAATCTCGTTAAGATGCTTTAAGGCAGTGGTTCTCAACCTGTGGGTTGTGACCCCTTTGGGGGTTGAACGACCCTTTCACAGGGGTCGCCTGATTCATAACAGTAGCAAAATGACAGTTCTGAAATAGCAACAAAAATAATTTATGGTTGGGGGTCACCACAACATGAGGAACTGTATTAAAGGGTCATGGCACAAGGAAGGTTGAGAACCACTGCCTTAAGGAAAAAAGTCCAATTAAAACAGTGGCTTCGTAGAGGATCTGCTGGACCAGTTAACATCAACGCAGAGAGACCAACTAACTCAGAAGATGATGGGGCCTTTGGGGGGACTCCCAAAGGTTACTCTTGATACCTTTTCTTGCAGGACACAAGACTATCATGGAGTCTTATCGGGAAGAAGTTTTACAAAACTAGAAAACTGCATTGGTGAGAAAAAGGTCAAAAAAAATTAAGCTAAAAAATGCTATCCCATCACAACAATGCTGCACTCATTTTTCAGCTGGGTAATACGGGCAGTCTGGGGGAGAATTTTGCTGGGAAGCCTTACTCCATCCACTCGGCCTCCAGCCCGGATTCTGGTCCCTTCACACTTCTTTTTGTCCCCCAAAGAACATCTAAAAGAACCATGATCAGAATCTCTCAAGGATGCCGAAACTGCTGTGTCAACCTGGTGTCAACCACAGAGCTCAGAGTTCTTTGAGGGGAGCGTTAGAGAGAAGGAAACAGGGCCTTCAGAAGTGTATCGACCTAGATGGGGGATATGCCACGAAACACTAGCTTCACAATTTGATTTTTTTTTGTTGCTTAATAAATGTTTCTGTGACCTTGCAGCAGCAAGTCTTTCTGTCTTACCCTTATACAGCTTATCAAATAGCTGAGTGGTTTTTCCAACCATTCAAGAGGTAAAACAAGGTTCTTTACCCCTCACTTTTCTGAACCTGAGTGTTGATACGTGGCTGATGAAGCATTTCCATCAAACAATCTCTTCCCCCCAGAGAGGAGGTTTGCCCCTCTGATTTGGGAAGGGCAGCCTCTGAACAAGGAAGGAAAAAGAGCCCCAACACTGGCCATGGTTGCAAAGAACCCCCAGGAACTTAGAAAGGGCTGATGTGTATCAAGAGAAAAGGGCAGCCGACAAGTTTTAAGCCACAATGAGTGAACGTGAGAGAGAAAGGCAGTTAAAAGGAAAATAAAGAGTCAAGAACAAGGACCAAGAATATTGGAAAATAAAATTTGGGCCAGTCAGGGAGGTGTTAATTCATACACATTCAGAAACCATAGTTGTTTTGGTATGAACAAATGTAAAATGCTTCATTTTGGGATTATGAGGACAATTTTGAGAGCTGACCAATAATTATCTAATTTGAATTACAGCACGTGGTCTACTGATTACTGAGGCAGAAGTAGCAAACATTTTTTCTTTTTTTCTTCTTCTAAGACTTGTTTGGGCACCATACTGATAACAGGTTTGTTTTAAAATATATGGTGTTCCCCTGCCACTGCACAAAGATAGTCCTAGCACATAAAAAACTTAATTATGACTCAATTAAAAACAATACACAGAAATGACCAAGAACATGGTGCAGGGACAAAGGGGAAAACAATAATAAAACCCTCTGGCTTAAAAAGCAACATGAACAGTCTCCAAGTCAAAAACCTTTAGAATGGGGACACCTTCATGCCATCTCATTTTCTGGTGTAAGCACTGGCGGAGGAAGACATCGGCTTTCAGAACAGATTACAACTCCATGCAAAGAAGACCAAAATCCTCACAACTGGACGAGTAAGTCACATCACGATAAACAGGGCAAAGAGGGATTTCATCTTGCTTGGAGCTATAATCAATGCTCATGGAAGCAGCAGTCAAGAGATCCGAAGATGAGCTGCACTGGGTATATCTGCTGCACACAACCACATTAAAGGATTGCAAAGCAATGATGTTACTTTGAGGAATAAGGTGCATCTGACCCAACCCTGGTGTTTTCAGCTGCCTCGTATACACGGGAACGTTGGACACTGAATAAGGAAGACAAAATACCAATGCCTTTGCGCCAGCTGAATACTGACAAGTACCATGGAAGGCCACAAGAGCCAACACTGTGTGGGAAGCAATACAGCCGGATGCCCTTACAGGGAAGGATGGCACAACTCTGTCTCAAATACTCTGGACGTAGTGTCAGGAGCAACAGGTCCCTGGAGAAGGACATCGTGCTTGGTAACTAGTGGAGCCGTGAAAAGATGAGACCCTGGAGGCGATGGATGGACACAAGGTGCTCAGCGTAGGGCACCGCCGTGTTTCTTCTGCTGCAGCGGTTCACTGGGAGCTGGAACCAGCCCCACGGCACCCAACAACAATCACAACAAGGTACTGACCTGGGCTACACAAGAGAGTGTTTCTCACAGTTGCTGAGACCACTCCTGCACGACGTGTGTGTGTGTGTGTGTGTGTGTGTGTGTGTGTATGTGTGTGTGTGTGTGTGTGTGTGTGCGCGTGTGTGACCTAGGAGGGCTGGAAGAGCAGATACCTACACTGTATCCTAGATTAAGAGTCTGGTGGTGTAGTCGTTATGAGCTGGGCTGTGCGATCTGCATAGTGGGCAGTTCGAAACCAGCAGAATCTCTTTCCACTGCCATAAACAGTCTTGAAAACCCACAAGGGGACGCTATGAATCAGAGTAACTCAATGATGGTGAGTGTGGTTGTATTGCTGTCATGGAAGGGCTACGGTAGAAGAGTTTTTTATTGCAAGAGGTGGGGTTAGCCAAGCAAGTTTGGGGAACTACGGTGTGAGGGAAGGACTGAGGTGGTAAGGAGTCGCTACCACTGAGTTGATTCCAGCTTATAGTGATTGTACAAGGGCAGGTTAGAACCGCCTCTGTGTGTTTCTAAGACCCTAACTTCTAATTTGTATAAAGAAATTTATTTATTTATTTTTAGTTTATTTAATTTATTTATTTTTCAATCATTTTATTAGGGGCTGATACAACTCTTATCACAATCCATACATACATCAATTGTGTAAAACGCATTTGTACATTCACTGCCCTCATCATTCTCAAAACATTTCCTCTCCACTTAAGCCCCTGGCATCAGGTCCTCTTTTTTCCCCCTCCCTCCCCACACCCCCCTCCTTCATGAGCCCTTGATAATTTATAAAGTATTATTTCGTCATGGATATGACTATAACTCTTTATGGGAGTAGAAAGTCTAGTCTTTCTCCCCTTAAATGCAAGAAGCATCCTTAAATAGTAGCCTTGAGCCCTTGTCCACCGGGCCCAACAACTTCCTTACAGAGGGAAGAAACAAGGGTTTCTAATGCACCTTAGAGGGAAGACATGGTCATGGAAATTTAATATTGCAATGACCTACTTTGATTTGATATGCTTTCTAAATGGAACATTGTTTTCTGTTAGTTACTAATAGTTTTGGGTTCTCAGAATTCAAAACATTTTTGAGGGTACTGCTTTGCTCGGCCAAGGTCTCTTAAAAGGCCTGTCCAAGAAAGAAATGATTTCTCCTCTACCATTTGATGCAGTCTCCCTTTCTGCCTTCAAAGCAATTTCAAGTCACTCCATTGGTTATTTGTTTTCAATAGCCATCTCCGCATCGTTCAGAGAAAGTCTCCAGGAGCCAGGAAACCTACATCCAGGTCCCAACTCTGCCTGGGGCTGGGCGAGATCCAGGGACTGGTCAGCATCTCAGCTTTCTCAGGCAGAACGGAGGGGACAGAACGCTATGTCTCCACATCTCTGTTCTTTGATTTTCAATTGTGAGGGGCAGAAGAGCAAAAATCTTTGTCTTTCAAGGGTAGATTTATTTTCTCTTCCTTCCCCTCTGCCTTTCTGAGAGCTTTGTGCACCACAGCATGTCCACGTGTGAGTCCGCCTGGGGAAAGAGACGTGGAGGGGACGCGGGGAGGAAGAACTCAAGAAATGGTCATCATTTTAATCTCTTATTGCTTACTTAATAGCTTATACTTTTGTTTTCGTCCCTCTCCTCAGCAGACTGGACACTTGGGCCTTGCTTCCGAAACTAGGTAATGAGTGAGAAAAGGATTGCTACTCCGGCTATTTTTGATGGGCACAGGATGGCAACGTGATGAAAGGTGAAAAACTATAAATGGATAGGTTAATTATCAGCCCTTTCAGAACATTATTTTTTTCATGAACATTTACTTAGTCCCCCTTTCCTTCCATCCAGATTTCTTTCCTTCTTTTTACAGTACAGATTATTCTCATGTGCTGAACATCTTTGATGTGATTATCAATTGCAGAAGCCAATGGACGATTTCACTGTGCTGATCATACTCACCACCCATAAAAAATCCCATCCATCTAACTCAGCAAACAAGCAGACAGAGCTTGCTCCACAAATATCAAATATCTATGTCAAATAGACAACCTCAGCAGGGCTAACACAGTTTCCAGCCTCCGATTTTTAAGCCACAGGCATTAGAAAAATGTGTGTGCAAATGCCTTTGAGTTCTATAAATCCAAGCTATCATCATGCAACATGGAGTGCTACACCAGGTGGGTTACTAGCGCTGGTGAACATTTTATGTTGGTGCTGTATGAAAACACATTCGACCAAAAACTTTTGAAAACTCTTTATGAGTGTAGTATATGATGAAAGGATTTCTGTTAGTTGATAGATATCTAACATGAGTTCCTTCAACGAGAGTACAACTCTGACATAATATGGGTCATCTCCCCCTCAATATCACATTTGATATAAAAAATTCAACAGTTGATACCTCAATAGAGGGCGTGGATTTTGTTTTTACTTACACTGAAAATTAAACTTTAAACCAGCCCCATGGGAGTAGTTGACAGGCTGATGTGGAACATTAGTTTTGTATCTAATATACAGATGAGTTGAAATGGGGGTCTTTGAATCAATGCAAAAGTTTGGCTTTTTTTAAAAAACTTTTTTCATCTTGCAGAACTGTTTAATTAGGAACACATTTTTTGGTGAGACGTTTAAAAAAGTATTTTATTGGAAGCTCTTATAGCTCCATAAATACATCTATTGTGTCAAGCGCATCGTACTTATGTTGCCATCATCATTTTCAAAACATTTTATTTCTACTTCAGCCCATGGTAACAGCTCATTTCCCCCTCTCCCACCCTCCAAACCCCATGAGTCCTTGATAATTTGTCAACTTTTTCCCCTGTGTTACACCGACCATTGTCTCCCTTCTCCCACTTTTCTTTTGTCTGTACCCCTGAGCAGGGGTTATACGTAGATTATGTGATCAGTTCCCC
>NW_022111300.1:11121128-11134940 GCF_000313985.2 Echinops telfairi
TCATTATTGGTCCTGAGAGGTTTATCTGTCCCGGATTCCCTGTTTCGAGCGCTTATCTGTACCCGTGTCCACAGCAACACATTTCTAAGAAATCTATTGATTTGAGCTAATTTGGTCCAAATACTGAGAGGTCCAGACAAACCTTAATGCTCAATTTGTGGTTCTCTCCTTCTGAAATGAAAAGGACAACCGCTAACCTCTTGAAGAGCTCTGGTGGGGTTTGAGTGCGGGCAGAGACGTGTTCAGTTACACGTGGCTATGGCATGAACTGCATCCGCCCTGGCAGCAAAGGGAGCGCGAGCAACAGAGCACACGAAGGGAGGAGCAAACACGGGAATTGACTGGAGTGACGGTTCCACGATTCTTAGGAATACGAATGAGCTACTGAAATATATGGTATGTGAACTGTATGTCGACGAAACTGTGCAAAATAAACTAAGTACTAAATTTAAAAAGACGGCGCCAGTCATTCTTTGGCTAGGTGGTGGCCAAATAGGTGGGCATTACATTAACTACTTTAGGATCAAACCGGCCCAAAACACAGTGGATCTGGGCAAAAACAACAGGGGTGTGAGTCTGAGATGTGTGTGTGTGTGTGTGTGTGCGCACGCGCGTGCCTGATCCTATCATAACCTTTCTCCAGGGAAATTCTCCAGAATGAATTGAGTTTTCAAAATCTGCTTTTAAAATATTGAGTGAAATGGCTGTGGCTGACGGGAACGTTCACCTGGCTTTGTGACGGTTTCTAAAGTGTAAGCTTGTTATTCTGTTAATAGTTGATACTTCAGCGTTTCAATGTGGCTTTGGGTCCAGATTTTGCAACTCTCTGAACACGACTTTACTAGGAAATGGTACATTTTCTTTTACACCCTATTTTTAGTGGTAGCAAACTTTTTGCGCGCTTTATCCCATTTAATTTAGTTTGACTTAGGATGCGATCTTGATGTGATTCTCGCCTCTCCATCCTGTTGAAAGTTAGGTACCTGGATCCTAGGGAGAGGCTCAAGGAACGACTAGACTCCTCCAGGACATGGTGTCGGAATGAATCACCTTGAAAACTTGAAAGTGGGCTGGGCTACCTGGTAAATGCCAACAATTAGAACTTACCCCGACCCCATCCCAGGCCTCACAAGCAACCCTTGGTTTCTTGGTGCTGTGCACGCCCCGCCCCCCCCTACGCCCATCACATTGATCTGAAAACAACTTTGCCTCCTCCTGCATCGCCCACTCTGTAGGTTGCAGGCTCATAAACAGCGTCTGTGGATAGTATGCTTACACTCCTCACAGTAATGTTATCAATTTAAATGAAGTAATAGCTACTCTGTGTGCTCCCGCCTCAAATGAATAGTTCATTCCATATAAATAGAGGGATTATTAATAATTGCATTCTGCTTTTCTATTCCCTCTGCAGTTTCAATTAGTTATACAGATACTCCCTTCCTTCTCTTTACCTGTGTACTATTTAAAAATCTTCATTCAACTGGAGCCGAGCTCTGTTGTGTGGAATAAGTAAAGTGAATCGTGAGTAACAGTTACCTCCTGGGGATTCTTTAGGGGCTGGGGAGGAGCAACAGGTAAACATTCCAGAAATGTCCATTTCAGTGGGCAGATGTCTTTTCCTACTAGGATATTTTCATATATAGGACACGAGCACATGAAGGCCCACCTTGGGAATTTGGAGGCCACTTTAGCCTGAGCACATTGATTAGCTTTGAGTTTGGGATGTAACGTAAGATTAAAAATGTAAAGCAAGCCAAACCATGACCTTTTGTAACCCCTGCACACGGAGTCTTTGGCACTGCTGGAAAGGAGGCCTCACTCTGAGAGCCCCTGGAGCTGCGCTTGAACCTGTCATCTTGAACTTGCCATCTACAATTTTATTTATTTGGGCCCAGTGACTGCTGCAGTTGTAAGATGCACAAACACTACGGCTTGTCCGATTGGTAGGAAGAATTTTTGGGAAATGTGGCATGGGTGGTTCCACGCAGAAGGCCTGGGTTCGATGCCTGGCTAATTCACTTAACACACAGCCCCGCGCAAGTTGAAGCTTGATAGTTGTTATGATGCCGAATGGGTTTCAGTGGAGCTTCCAGACTCAGAGGGAGTAGGACGAAAGGCCTGGTGGTCCATTCCCCAAAAGAAGCCAATGCCAACCCTATGGACTATAATGTAATCAACCATGGGATGGAGCAGGCCCTGACAACCTGTGTCTAGTTATGCATGGGGTCACTATGGGTCTCAGAAGTGGAGAACCACAACTTCAGGAAAACTCAGAACAACAAATGTAGCGAAGCTAACCCACCTTTATTTGTGCATCCCTAACCAAACTAACAGTGTGCGAGAGGGCTGCAAGGGCCATTTTAAAAAGAAAGGAGGCTACTTGAAGAAAGGGGGTTAGCAGTCCGAAATGAAAAGGAGATCTCTGAGCGTGCAGCTACAGGGACCCGACAGTCTAAATAAAGGGCGGGTTGTTGAAGGCCCTGACTTCTGAGCACAGACTTAGGTCGATAGATAATGGATCCTGAGTGCCTTAGGAGGCGAACGCAATGCGACACATCGACAATGCGTGACAATGGAAAACCAACGGCTGGTTGTTAATGTACGCTCTCACTGTGCGTAAAGCATCCTTCCACGTGTTTCCATACTTAAGACATGTTGCTGGAGAGGCAAGTCGCTGGAGAAGGACATCATGCTTGGTAAAGTAGGGGCAGCACAAAGAGGAAGCAGGCCTTGGACATGGCAGAGTCGCCGCACACTTGGTGCAGAACGGTGGGGAGGATGGCCCAGGCCCGGCGGTGTTGCCCTCTGTTGTGCGCAGGGGGGAAAGGAGCTGTGACCGACTTGAGGGCACCTAGCCACAACAACAAGGGGGTGGGGTAGGGGTGGGGGAATCCAACTAAAAGGAGATTCCGATGATTTGAGCGGAAGCAAGGAAATTCAAATTTATTTGCAGAAATTGTTGGGGAGCCATTTATTACAGTAAGAAATCGAGAACATTTTAAGTGTTTTTATCTTTTTACTGCATTAAGGTTTTATTTGTGGAAGAAAAATGTATACCGTGCTAAAATCATGCTTGTGAGTTTACGAGCATAGGCTTAACACTAATCAGTCTAACACACTCACACACACACACACACACACACACACAGCAGCAGCAGCAAAAGGCTGCTGCCACGCCATACAACACTGATTTGGCTTTTTGGTCTCAGACATTCCTTCTGTAAAGGTTAACAAGAGGCCGAGAGAAAGAGAGTGAAGTAGGCCCCCAAGGAAGAGAAGATTCTTTCTGACTATGCATTTGGCTTCCCACATTGTCCCATTCAATAAACGCAGACCCAGCATGACCCGTTAAGAAGATAATCTGAGGGGAAAATTTTATAAATTATCAAGGATTCATGAGGGAGGGAGGGGAGGAGAGGAAGGGGGAAAAATGAGGAGCGGATACAAGGGGCTCAAGTACAGAGCAAATGTTTTGAGAATGATGATGGCAACCAATGTACAAATGTGCTTGTATGTATGTACAAATGTATGTATGTACAAGCCCCCAATACCATGATTTAAAGGAAAAAAGAAAGAAAATCTGAGCGTGTTACTCCTTTGCTCAAATCACTCCGTGACACCCAAGAGGTGCAGATAAAATGCACACCTTTCAGCCCGGTGCACGTGATCCCTCAGGCTCTGGTTTGATTCCTCTTGCTATTCCGTCACTCCGGGCTGGTTCATCCAGACCACCCCAATTCTCCAGTCGGTTTTGCACAAACAGGACAGTCCTTTTCTGGCCTTACAAATTCCTCCTGGGTCTTCACACGCCGGGGAGGAGGTTCTTGTCCTGGTAGTCTTCTCTGAGTGAATTTAGGCCTAGGGCCTGAAGACACCGTTTCCTGTGCTCCGGTGGGTCCCAGCACACACCACCATTAGGCAAATATCCCATCAAGGTTTAATTGTTCGTTTGCATGTCTGGTTCTTTACGTAAGCCACGTTTCTTTGGGAAAGCACTCTGCTATATCTATGTGTAGAACCCCAGTCTCTTGCACAGAGCCTAGTAGCTAGTAACTGTTGAATAAATAATTGCTGAATAAAGACGAGAAGCTGACTATTCAAGCTCTGATGCCCAGCAACCTTCAGTGGCAATCTTCCTCAACCATTATTTTAACTGTTCACACCTCTTGCATTAAATACTTGTGTATACAGTGAACTCCTAATGATCCACATGGGAATTATCCACGTTGTAGTTTGGGGTAGCCAATCTTGCTGCTAACTTCTTATTCGCACTACCAGCTGTTGACTCATGTCCTTCATAGACATTGCAACCAATTCCATCTACTCTTACCTCTTCTATCAAGAGCAGCACAGGTTCTGGGAAGCCAGGTGTTCTTAAAGAAACACACTTGGCTGGCCCTCTCTACCCAAGATCCAGGGCCCAGTGGTAGTGTAGTGGGTTACAAGGTTGGGCTGCTAACTGCAAGGTCTGCAGTTTGAATCCAGCTGCTCCGAGGGAGAAAGATGAAGCGCTCTACGCCGACAAAACTGCAGTTTCACAAACCCTTTATGGAGGCACGATGAGTCACAATGGATTTGATGGCAGTGGCCACGACACCCAAGATCTGTGAGCCCTCAGGGCTCAGTGGTGAAAGCATCCGGCTGGGAATCGAAAGTCTGGAGGTTCGCCCTATGGGAGAAGGAGGGGACCAACGGCCAGCTCCTGGAAAGATTTACCACTGGGGAGAGCCCGAGGGGCGGTTCTGTTCTGTCACGGGAGTGCTCTGAGTCAACCTGGACCAGACGGCCATCGCTAGGGTAGTTTGCCTTTGTGGCCCTGATGTTTGACACTTGCAAACTTTTCCAGTTTCTCTGCAGTCGCCAAGCTGAGCGTCTAATGAAACGGTCGGAGGCGTAGTAAGGGAAGAAGAGCTACGCACAGTGCTAACATAATCGCCTAGGAAAAGCTGGCTTCAACTTCAGACTGTTAGTACAGATGAAAAATAAACCTCTAATCGCAGACAGTCCCTCCCCGTACCCCTTTGTGTTTCCTGAGCATGCTCTATGAAACCATTTTTTAGTGTCATTTACATGAAACTCCTGAGCTGCTGACTGCGCCTTTGATTCTTCCGGAGGCCCGGTAGTGATTCTTCTTTTAAATGGAAAAGCCTAATGAACCCAGATTTTCAAAAGTAGCTAATACTGGGTTGAGGGCCAAACAATATAATGAAGCAGAACTACTTGCATTATTCCTGCAGCTATTTGATTTTGACAAGCCCACATTTGGTAATTAACATGAGAATGCCCCCTTGGGCCGTCCTCCTGTTAGCTAAAATATCTTATAAATTACTGTAATAAAAGGGGAAAAAAGGAACACGCTGCCTGTCAATGTTTCAACTTATCCCGCAAGAGGAGGAGACAAAGCCCTGGTCCTGAAGTCTGCAGATGCCCAATGGGAGCAAAAGCCCTTGGCCTGCCCCAGAGGGGGATGCGCACAGTTGGAACTGGGCTCCCCCAGCAAAAGGTGAGCTGGGCTGTTGTATTATTTTCACCTCCCATCATCAACTGTCAGTGCTATGACATCACCGGCTCCCCCCCGCCCCCCCACCAGGTCAGAATTTCACAAACAGCACTATTGGCCAAGGACGGCGAATTCAGGTACTACCCTCATCTAGACTAATGCACTTGCACAGCTGTGATGCGGACTCTACGCGCCTCTGGGATCAAGTCAAACGCCTTCCTGCAGTTCCCTCCGTGTTGTCGGGACAAGAAATCGGAAGTAAACAAATGGTGAGCTTTCAGGGTTTATTTTCATGGGGACACGTACTTAGCAATGACGTCATTCGACTTCTGGCAAAAACAAGGAACTCTGTTCATGGTGAAATTCCCAAAGTCCTACTTGTTTGGTTTGTTTGTTCCACCCACGTGCACATTTAGCTACCTCCAGAGTCCTAGCAAACCACGGCCATCCAGTGGAGGCCGACCCACAGCCACCCTCCAGGACGGGTAAGAACTCCCCGGTGAGTTTCCGGGACCGCCACTCGATGGGAGCAGCTGGGCGCTTGAAAGTTGTGAGTATGGTTAGCACCCTAACGTGTCTCCAGCGATGTCACCGGCCTACTCCAGATTGAGGGTCACGAAACAGTCGTTGTAACACACAAGAAACAGTATTCACCGGTCATGAGGACGACTGGGGATCGCAATTATTTCCATATTGGTAGATTTTGAGTAAGCAGGACCGCTTAGGAAAAGCTATGCGACAAGTGCACCTCAACGCAAACTGTATTTTCTCCGACTGCCATCTCACCTACGGCTAATAAACCAACCTTCACTGTTATCAATTTATTCTAATCTGGGACTGGCCCATGCTGTTTTGAGTTGAGCGCAGCTGCTGGCTGAACAAGTTTTCAACGTTTTAGGGTCCTTTTTTTTTGATGCGCAGTCTAAAGGCCCGTGGGAATCCATGGGTATAAAGTGTAGACTTATTGATAAAAAATCCCGGCTTGTCATAGAAGATAGCTCAGAAATAGCTGTGTTTAATCCGCAGCAGACACAATTTGCTGCTATTGCGGCATTTTAACCGGAACAGGTCCAAAACCATGTCAGTGTTCCCACTTTTGTGCCACAGAGTAATGACATTTAATCAGGAATATTACTCCAGGTTTTGGTGACAGCTGAGACACAAAGCCAGCCAGCTGATGCAATTCCTGTCCTCCCACTGGCCTATACGATCAACTGCAACCACACACAGGAAGCGACCTTACCCTCTGTCTACCAGCGGAGCAGATTTTACACAACAGGGCTGGCAGATCAACTGGGGGTTGAAGTCCCCCAACTGAAGCAAGACTCCTAAGACCACCCCCTGGCCTCCCTCACCCCAGGCCTGAGCCCTCAGGGCAGCTCCAGGAAGAAAGGGCTCCAGACGATCCTTCCAGGCGCTGGAGCTGCAGTCACCAGGTGTGACACATGACACGTGAGGCTTGCCGAACACAGCCGCCATAGCGCCCGCGCGGTTGGATCGATGGCCTATAATTACCTGGGAATCACTTGCACACAAATCAATGGGGTCTTGCATCCCATTCATAACGAGCAGGGGAACTTTTGCATGTCAAGATGGGGACACAATTTCCCATCTGCTTATGCTGCTCTCTGCTGCCTGCGCAACCTGGTCCTGACCCGGCCAGGGAGACAGGGAGGATCGGAAGAGGGCTGCAGGACCCGTGAGGGGTCGGGGTTTGCCCTGGCCAACTCTGAAAAGAGCCTTTATGTGCTGTGCTTGCAGGTTTTCACTCAACCCTGCTCTGGCCCAAGATTGACATCCCCAAGATAAAAGGCGCTACATGCCATTAGATGTCATCAGCCTGGCCAGCCTCCTCCCCCTGGCCACACCCGCAGGGACTGTGCCACATTTCCATGACCTCCATCAAGGGCTTCATCCCAGTTCCACAGTGGGCAGCAATTTCCCCATCTTAGAGTGATCACGGAAGGGGCAGGGGAGTGGGGCGGGTGCGTGTGCCCAGGGAAGGCGGAGAAGTCCCAAGGAAGTGTTGAGGAGCGGTTTGCTTAGTGCTGTCTGACCAGACAGGGCCTTACAGCCCCAGAACTGTGCTGCCACAAACGTACCACTCTATCCTGCGACACCTCGTAAAAGTAAAGGAACCGAGAGCTGGAATCCTGCTGGATTCCCCTTAGCAACCTGACAGGAGCCCACAAGGTCAGCTAGCAGGAAGCGTAGAAAATTATACAGTGGGGAATTATCAGCTAAATTATTTCACTATACTCAGGATTTTTACTGTTCCTCCCAAGACAGTGTCCTCTCGCTACCCATACGAGAAACATGAATAAAAGGACGAGACTGGCAAAGGGGGGAGGGAGAGGGAGGGGCGGCAAGGGGAAAGGATCAAAGGCTTATTTATTAATTATTATGACGATGCTTATCACTATTCGGGGCTTTGCTTTGTCGTAATGCAGCTCCTTAGGGCTGCTGCCCAGGGATCCAACCTGCTTGTTTCCTTTCTCTGGCCCTGATGATCCTGCTTATTGTTTATGGTTTATTTCCCATTGTTGTGTGGTTGGCTGGGGGTGGAAGGAGGCCGGGCCTGGCTGGAGACGGCCGCCGGATCAGGCCGGCTTCACAAGCTCCAGCAGCAGGAACGAGTGTGATTTATCAATTAACAGGTAATGAAAAGAATTCCCTGCAATTAAAGATATGATTTTGCTCAAACAGGAAGCTGCACCATACAACTGTGGACCCCTCGAGGAATACTCAACTCCTGTCACGAATGTGGAACACAGCTAATTTTAACAGAGTGTGTGCGGGCCCCTGGGGGGACTCCATGTTGATGAAGGAATATACAGTAGGGAACCCCCAGAGGACCCGGCTGATTGGAGAGCCTCAGGAAAGGTGTAGGGAAATTACATTTCCTGTTTCTTAGGAGAGTTATTAAAGGGAAAGGCAGCTTTAATCACTGAAAGACCAGTTGCTGTATTATTTTTGATTTATATAGCAAAAACAATACCCTTTATTCCTTGGTTGCTTTTTAATATATATGTCAGGTTAGTCAATATTATATTTCCGTGTAACGTATAAACAGCTGTAGGATCCTGTTAAAAATGTGAGAGGCTTTGAAAGATTATACAAGATAAAATATATTCTTCCTGCTCAACCAAAGCCACAGAAAATGAGAGTGGACAGAAATGGTTTCTTTTGCTTCCGTTCACTCCGTCAACAAGATTCCAACACCACCGCCCCTTTTCTTTTCATAGAACCGAGTCGTGTGTTTTCTGATGGCATTAAAAACAAAAATGTTGTTGAGTTCCAAATATTTTCTTGTTCTGCATATGCAGGCTGTTTGCTCTGAGAGGCCAATTTCGTCTTTATATAATAAAACCAGAAATAACGGAGTGGTTTGTTTAAAGTATGCAAGTGTCCCTGTATTTAAAATATTTCCAAGCAGCCAACATTTTACTTCTATAATTAGATAACTCTTAGAGGTGAAGCAACCTTCAGATCACCCAGGGCAAGCAACCCTTTTGGTTTGGGGAGGTGAGAAGACAGAGTCAGAAGGGCTGAGTGGAAATAACAAAAAGAATAATAGTAATACTAACACTGGCTGGGTAATTGCTAGGTAGGCACTGCTCTGGGCACATTGCATATATTAGCATATTAAATTCTCACACCACCTGTATGAGGGCAGTCTTATTATTATTATTACTATCTGTTATTAGCATTAATTTCATTTATGGAGAGGCTTAATCTTAGGCTAAATAACTCATCCTGGGCCACCTGAGCGTAGGGCCGGAGCCAGAGATGGGCTGTGGGCCCCAGCAGTCTGAGTCTACAGCAGTGACCCTAACCATTCAGCTAGACAGTTTTTCCTGTCATACACTGAATAAAGGGCATGGGTATTAAGACTCCAAAAGTTGGGTTTTGCTAATCTGGCAATAAAAACAAACAAAAACAATTGATGTCTACTAGAGTATGTTGAAATGCTCTCTCTCTACCCAGAGATCACCCTTGCAATGTTCCTTGTCAAGTAGAAAGTCCCAAGGCCAGTTCCGAATTGCAAACCAGACAAGACACTACATATGTGTCTATCACTGAGAGTGCAGAAGGTGGTTCTTGGATTCTCTGCGGGCTCTGCGGGGCTCCGGTAAGTCTCCCCACACTGGAGTCCAGCCCACACTTGATTACATTTATAAAAACAAGTGTTTCATTTCTGCTGTTTTTTGATGTAATTGAAAGACTGTGTCTTCTTTAACACACAGCCAAAATCTGTAATGGTTCTCACTAGCGTGCTCACGGAAGGCCCTCTGCTTGCCAAAGCCGTGACAAAGGACTGTATCGTTACTCCAGTCTAGCCAGGGTATGTGACGGTGAAGAGGCTCCTTCTGCCGCTGCCCCACCGTCTTACCTCAGGCAAAGGGTTCCTCTTCTGTTGGCCTCAGAATATTTGGGAATAGGCCGTTTCTGCCAGCTTTGTTCTTGGGCCTTTGGAGGATTCTCTGACAGTCCCTAACTGCAGTATCAGGATTTGTCTTGCTGGGAACGGCCAATTCATTTGTATTGCCACACTTAGACCTTGCACTAAGCAGACAATCACAGGTATGAAGACAGGTCCCAACGACTTCAGTGGAACTGACTGCTCGGACGGACTCAGAAGAAAATAAAGAAATCAAGTCCGATTCCGTCACTTTCCTTGCATGGCCCTAACAGACAGGCAGGCGGACTGACAGTTCTCTATGTGAGAGCGCATGTACACACTCACCCACCCACACCCGTAAACCCCAGCAGTACGTCTCAAGCTCCTTGTGGACGTGGAACAGACACCTAGTCCAATGCCTTCATTGAACAGATGAGGAAACGAGTCCCAGGGAGGTTGAGAGACTTACTACATGTTAGCTACTAAGTGGCAAAGTCAGGGCTTGGTCCTCAGGACATGTGATGCCAAAGTTGCTGTATGCTGACGGGGCATCAGTTAGTTTCTCATGCCTTTCTTCGGCAAGATTCCATATAGACATTTTACCCACTGTACGGAGCCCCCAGTGGTGGGATCAGACACAAAACCGGCCACGTACCGGTAGCCCAAACTTTCCCACAAGGCTCACACCTCAGTCCGGTGACCAATCGGCATCTCTTTGAGATTGCTCTCACAACCCTCTGGAAACAATCCAACCCATTTAGGGCACAGACTCTCTCTGTACTTAAAAACTGGGGTGTTAGAGACCTCCCACAGATGTCAAAGACTTGGTGAGCAAAAATAAAGATTAGAAAGTTAGTTAGAGGGTCAAAATCTGGGAGGAAAGCCCACACAAAAGCTCACCCGGAGTCAGATTATAATTTTTATAGGTATAATTTGTACCTATCTTTCAGTAGATGAGAGAGGTGGCACACGAGAAACGGATCATTAAACAGTAGTGTGAAACCAGGGAAATTAACCAGCTGCTGTGAAAGCCACCTCTCTTATTCTCGGAGAAAGAGAGCGGAGAGGGTGGGGGTGGGAGGAGAGGGCACGGGAAGAAAAAGCAGGAATACAGGGGCTGATTGTATCGATAAAGCAATCGCTTAGAATTCTGTGAGCTGTTTGTAAGCTAATGAACAGAACTTGCTTGACCAAAAAAATAAAAATAACATTTACATGCGAAAGATCTTTCATACTTCTGAAATTGTAATATAATAGATGTGTCCTGCAAGGGCCCTGAAGATCATTGCAGTAAGTGCCCTGACTTAACACAAAAATAAAGCTGAGGTTCAGAGAAGGGGACTGGCCATGACCATCTGGCCTTCGGAGCCCCAGTTCTGTGTGCAACCAACCAATGAGAGCACAATGACGTACCACCCAATTTAGGGAAACGTACTAGAAACCAAACAGTGCTGCAGTCCACTTGCTTCTGACTCACAGAGACCCCTGAGTATCAGGGGAGAACGGGGTTCCTCAGACGATGGCCTTTAGAAGTAGATGGCCAGGACTCCCTTCTAAGGTCCCACTAGGGTGGACTCGAAACCTCCACACTGTCAAGGGGCAGCTGTGTGTAAACTACTTGCATCCTCCAGGGGGCGATAGAGAGAGCCACTGTAAGGAAAGTTAAGTACACATTGTTTAAGAGCCTTCCAAACGAAAAACCAGCGCTCTGGACACACGGAATCCAGGGCAGATAACCCCTCAGGAACAATCACGGGAGTACCATGTTTCCCTGAAAGTAAGACATCCCCCGAAAATAAGACCTACTTACAGTTTTGCCTCTCGCTGAAATATAAGGCATCCCCCTGAATATAAGACCTCCCCGAAAATAAGGACCCCCCCGAAGCTACTGTAACTCTGGACTCTGAACCATAGCGGCAGACGCCGCAGCACAGGTCACTGTTGGCCACAGCGCAGCCGGATCGGACAGGAAGTGCAAGGTCTCTTTTAATAAAACAATAAACAATACATGTGTACTGTATTCTTCTTCATGGAATAGTAAAATATCCCCTGAAAACAAGACCTAGCGCATCTTTGGGAGCAAAAATTAATATAAGACACTGTCTTATTTTCGGGGAAATAGGGCAGCAATACCATGAAAGTAGGGGGAAGGTGGAAGAAACCAAGAGCAATGATCTATGTATGACCCCCACCCCAAACCCCACTGAGGGGCACGAACAACAGAAATGTGGGTGAAGGGAGAAAGCGGTGAGTGTAAGATATGAAAATAATAATAATTTATCATTTATCAAGGGGTCACAAAGGTGGGAGGGAGGGGAAAAAAGAGGTGCTGATGCCAAGGGCTCAAGTAGAAAGAAGATGTTTTGAAAATAATGATGGCAACCTATGTACAAATGCGCTGGACACAATGGATGTATGGATTGTCATAAGAGATGGAAGAGCCCCCAGTAAAACAATTCATTAAAAACAAACGAGTCAATTCCCCCTCAGAGTGACGCTGGAGGACAGGATTGAACTGCCCCTGTAGGTTCCCCAGACTGTAAATCTTTACGGGAGTAAGAAGGCTCCTCTTTCTCCTGAGGGGTGGCTGGTGGTTTCGAACTCCTGCCCTCTGGGTTAGCAGCCCAAAGCTTACTCACTCTGTCACCATCATTCCTACCAGAGTGTTAGGGTTGTGCCATTGAGATATTTTTTCTGAACAGACAAGAGGCCCATCGGAGAATTCTATGTGACTGACTGTGTTGTTGAATATTCTTCAATAAGGCAAAAATCACAAGGTTTTGAAATGTCCTGAAGAGCAAACAGAGCCCTCATGGTGTATTCGTTATGCATTGGGCTGCTACCTGCAAGGTCACCAGTTCAAAACCACCCGCTGTCCCGCGGGAGAAAGATGAGGCTTTCTATTCCCAGAGAATGTTACAGTGTTGGAAACCCACAAAGGCAGTGCTACTCTGACCTCCAGGGATTGCCAGGCATCAGAATGGGGTCCATGGCCGACTTTTTTTTTTTTAAGAGTAAATGAATCTTTGGCAGAAGCCAATGTAAAAGAAAGAAAGGAAGTGGAGAGGAAGGGGCAGGGGGGATCAAGGCAGGGTAAACACACAACCTCTTGTACTCCAGAACTCTTGGGAAAGGCGTTATGAAATGGGTGGAAGGCGAGCTGACCTCCGCCGGAAGGCCATCAATGCAGGTGGTAGCGCACTTAAGTCTCCCTGCCCCCGTTTTTCAGATGAGGCCAGAACTGGTTCAGTAGTTTGCCTGTTAGCTAGAGAGTCAATATTCTATCCCAGGTCCAGCCCCAAGCCCCAGTTCTTCCTCTGCAGCCTGGTTGCTTTCTTCCTGTTGATAAAGGTTCTGGGCGAAGTAATGTAACAACTAGATCTTTGGAAGGAATGAGACTTTAGGTCCCAGCTTAACGCTTACATTGTATTTGCTTCCTGAAATCCCAAATCTGAAATGTCTACCCACCCCTAGTGGAACTCAAAGGGCACTCTCTTCTCTGCACCTGTTTCTTGCCTGTCTCCGCTGCTCCTAAGGACAAAAAGGATGGCAGGCAGCACGGAGGTGAGGAACATCTCCTGGCGAAGACTTTAGCGCCAGAGAAAGAGAAAGCGCAGGAACAAAGTAACAAATTATATTGTCAGAGACCATGTGAACTTTTTGATCGGGGATGACATTTATTTTAAGTGTACGATGACGGCAGGGAATCTGTCAGGGTACGGCATGGCAGAGACTTCAGCACGTGTGAAGAGTGCCCTGGGAATTTAGCTAAAACTGTTAAAACTGACACCATTGGCTTTTGTTAACACGTTAAGCATGGGAAAAGTGCCAGTCAGCATCTCCTCCACAGCATCCCTTGAGTTAAGTCATCTGGAAGATGCATAATACTGGGCGGGATCATCAAGGCTAC
>NW_022111300.1:11135040-11162540 GCF_000313985.2 Echinops telfairi
GGGGGGGGGGCGAAGGCCAGTGTCATTTTGATAAGAATGGCAAATGATGCCTGTAAGATATACTTCCCAATAAACACAGGAAAATGAGGGAGGCGGGTAATTCCGTTGCCCTTCTGTCTTCCTAAAGACAGTCTAGGGTAGAAAATGAAGTTCACGTGATGCCAAGAGTTGGAGAAGAAAGCCATGGGATACAGATACACACGCACAAGCTCACACACGCACCCGCACGCACACATGGATGTGGCTGATGTACAACGAAAAAACCTGCCTCAAACCTTCGGCTTTAAAATAGACTTGATTGCTGCCGCAGCCTCAGGGTAAGCGACAGAAACCAGAAATGCAGCTGCTTACCCAGTGCCATGAACTGAATCAAAGCAAGGGCATTCTTGCTGCTCCATGCGATCTTCAAACAGACCCATTCAGCAGAACCCTGCCTAAACCTGACCCCTCTCAAAAAAGCAGATCAAAGAGCCTTGAAAGTCGGACAATCAAATGTATCTCTAGCAATTAAACGGGCACCAGTTCTCACTGACCCGAGAAGCATTTATTTTTTAATGAAATGGCATCCTTAAAGCTACGTACACAAGTTTTGATGGAAGTATAGGCCGAACTATGTTCTTAGCACCTAACAACTAGTTAATTTAAAGATTATGTTTATGTAGCTAGCTCAGAGGAGAAAACTTCAGGGAAAAGAAAATTTGATGTTGACACTTGAAGAGCATAAAAATGTTGCTATGTCCCGTTAGAAAACGCAGGCCGTTTACGATGATAAGATTCATGTGCTTGGCCTGGCCTTAGGAAGTGAGAGATGTTTGGGAAGTTAGGAAGCCCCCTGGGCGCCACTTCTCCTTAGGGCACAGAAAACTGAAATTCTGTCTGTGGGTCGTCTTATTGCAAAAAGGCCTTCAGTTGGGCAAGACGCGATGCCCTTGGGGCAGAGAGTGGAGCCTGCGGGTCTCCCTACTTCAGGATGTCCAGGAGCCCTGGTGGTCTAGTGGTTACGAATTGGACCATGCTCCACATGGTTGGCAGTTTGAAATCACCACTAACTTCTTGGGAGAAAGACTGAGCTTTCCACTCTTGGAAAGAGTTAGTCTGGGAAACCCATTATGAGGCAGCATGGACATGATGGCAGCGAGTTTAGTTTCGGTTTTTATAGTCTGCAGAAGGATCCCTGGCAGAGGCATTCAGCTTATACGCTGAGCTGCTAACTGCAAGGTCAGCAGATCAAAGCCACCAGGGGCTCTGGGGAGCAAGACTGTGCTTTCTAGAATCTCAGAAACCCACAGGGGCAGTTCTACTCTGTCCCATAGGGTCACTGTGAGTTGGCATCGACTCAATGACAGTGAGTTTGATCATTTATTTTCGTTTTTGGGTGGTGTGTAGAGGCTCTCAGAATGTGCTGGTCATCTCACGGGGATCTTCTGGTCAGCTCCCATGAGAGTGTTCGTGGTCTATAAGCCAGGCTGTATTTCATGTAGAGCCCTCCCTGCTGCCCTGGTTTTCTGTAGATACCGACTCCTTACCAGCTTTTTCACTACAGGGTATGATGAATTCAAATAAAATAAGGCCCCCTTGCTGCCCCATGACCCTCTAGAAGGCAGCATCCCACATGACTGTAGGTGACCAGGGTAACTTTCCAACATTCCACAGTCTACAATGTTTTTTGCTGTCTGGTTTTGTTGATAAAACACAGACACAGAATTAAGGGCAAAAACATAGAAATGTGCTGCCAAGAGCAGTCTTTCTACTAAACATCATCTTGTGTAGCTTAAAACTCTAAATGCTTTTCCTAAAGAGCAGCTTCTACCATCCTCCCCCATCACACCCAAAAGGGAACATATGGAAGAGTGAGCTTAGACGAGAGGATCCTGGTTTTTGGCTCCAGGAGCCGAGCAGTCGCCCAGGCACAGCACCTCATCAAACAAAGCAGACTGAGACTGTGTGGACGTCACCAACCTAATTCCATAGATCCTTCAAGTCCTCTCATCCATCCTTGGCTAGTTACCAAGCATAGACAGGAGCCGTGGGCACGCAACTAGGCTATTCACACGCATCACTATTATTTTTAAATTGAGTTTTAGAAAGAAGATTAAGCAACTGCTTCATGGCACTTTCAGAAAATACAGTCCAGTATGAGAAGCTAACATGGCCCCTTCCCCCACCCCAAATGAAATAGACTGAAATCAGGTCAGGGGAACAGGCCTCATTGGCAGTCTTCAATGGAATAATAGCCAAACCATGATCTAATTCATAACTCTCGGTTTTTCCACTGCTTACCTGGGCGTCTTTCTTGACGGGAATGAGAGCCGCTCTTTCATTGCCAAGATGTGGTTCTCGTGCCTTCCAATGTCTGGCATACAGTGAGCTCTAAAGCTTCTATCAATTTTAATCAAAACGTGGATGGATACACCGATTGACGTCTAAAGGTTCACTTTATAGTCCTTTTCTAAGATTATAATTATTATTTTTAGCATTGAAGATAGGGAACAGAAACGCTCATTTACACTACGTGGCAAAAGCTTCTACTCGTTCCAGAAACAAAATTCAGGAGACAGTTCTTTAAGAGATCCCTACTTCCCATTCGTCTTTTCCTTCACATGGGGTACTCATTACCTATTCTAATACGTTAGGGTCATTCAGTTCTGCTGTTATTCATCTGCCCACAAACAAAATCACACCTGCGAGAGATGCTCATGCTGCTATCAATAGATGTGCAGAAAGGCGTGCTACTGACCTTCCCCAGAAGAGGGACTGCACTAGCGGCCTCTCAGGCCTCCCAGTGTCTTGAGGTAACACTTACGGGGTCCGTGTGTGCTCTGCATCATGCTCCTTTCTTCGTCCACAGCCATCTTCAGCATGGTCAACACACAATCTTCAAGAGCGCATTTCTCCCAAAGCCATGTTTTCCCCTAGCCAATCTACGATATGCTTTTTGACATCACACAGAAACTCCCCCAAACAAGTGTGAAACCCTAAACTGAACGTTACGATCCTGTCAGGTTGATAATTGGAGGCCGTCACTACCAAACAGCAAAGAGACTCCTTTTTAGGAACCTCTGAGATGGAAATTTCAGAAAATATGATGAAGTGTGACTATCAGGCGAGAAGACCAATTGGCTCATTTATCCTGGACACTGGCTGGGGGGACAATTAAAAACTCTGCAGTTCTTGTGCTGTGTGGGGACAGACTGCAGGGCCCCTAACCACGACCACCGTGTCCGGAGTTCAGCTGAACCCACCCAGAGACACTCAGGGGACACGCTTGAGACCGATGTCCCCAAACCCTATGGAGCACAGTTCCAGGAGGCAGAAAGTCCCATGGGTGCGAAATGACGGAGCAGCAATGGACAACAGCAGCAAAGGTGCTCTGAGCAGGGATGGTGCTCTGTGTAGGAAGCTGATAGGCGGCAGTGAAGAGGAGAGTCATCACTTTTTATTATCAAGGAGTTCCTTCACTTTCGAATAAAAGAGGAAGTAAACTTACAAGTATTTGGAAATATCTTCATACTGCTTTCTTAGGAATCTAAACCCAACCCAACCCACTACCACTGAGTCCACTTTGATATTGGGGGTGGGGTGGGGGGCTTTCAAAATGTTCATGAAAAAATCCCACTATCTTTTCATTCCATTTATTCCCATGAATCTTTTGAAGCCCTTCCGTTTTCTGAAGAACAAGGAAAAGGATGTTTCTGTTAATTGATGCATTTCTTTCTTTCGTTCATTTTTTTGTTTGTTTAGAAAAAAACCAATTGTTCTCCCAAGGAGAAGGACCCATAAGATAACTAAAAGTTGCCACAACGGCCTATAAACAAATGTCGTCATCAAACGTCACATGACTAGAAAGCACAGCGATGTTTTAGGAGGTAATTGTTCAAGTTGCCCTCTTACTAAGTGATGCAATCAGTGAGACCTGAAAAGACGGAAATGTTTTCACGAGACAGGAAACCACCTTTCGGGTGGTTTATAATGACAAGAATGATGCTAACTCACTCCCTTGCTTTGTTCCAATACCCCTTGTCAGTACTGTAGACCTCTCTGCCTCTTGTTTTTCTCAAAAGCAATTTAGAAAACGCTTGTATTTTAGACAAAAGGAGAACATTTGGTGAAAGAAAATTCATCATTAGGTATCTAGAGGTTTGTTAATAGAAAAGGCAACTCCCACAGTGTATCCTAGTGCTCAATCCAGACACACATGCTCAGGACCAGCAAGCTGCCTTCACAGTGGGCCAAAAGTCATTATCATAATTTTATATTACATAGACTACATTGAAAATTTAATATATCCCAGCAAAAAGAGACAAAAGACATTTTGCATAATGCTTCTGTGAGCGTACTCTCTCTTGCTACTCTTTTAGCCACCCCATGCAGATAATCACACCAGGAAAAAGAAGTTCATTACCTAAGCCAAATCAAAATTAGGCTTTTCTTTTTGATAGGGAACTTCATTAGTAAGCCCTGTCTTATACAGCTGGGAGATTTGATGAATCTATCTTAGAGTAATAATTCAGCACAATCAGCCACAATTTTACTCCGTTTTCCATCTTTATTAAAGGAAACTAGAAATACATAAACTGGGCACGCGCACACACACGAATTGGTAAAGGTGGGGAAATCACTATGCTAGCCAAAATCACTTCTAGACCTTTACAATGGCCCTAGGTTACACAGGAACAACCAGGAAAGGAGTGTAACTCTTTGCCACTTGCCAGGCACGATGAAGGCTTTCAAAGCGGCGGGGGCAGAGTTATTTATTTAGTTTTTCTCCCCCAAGAAGCCAAAGCTGAACTTGAAATTGAAGAAAGCAAGCATTTATTGAAACTGTTCAAAGGAAAGCATCTTCGAAATTTCAAGTGAGCTTTGGATTAACAAGAACACACGGGGGAGAGGGGAGGAGGAGTGGTTTTAGGATTCTTCTGAAGAGAGAAGACGAAAGATCTATTGCCCCTACATGCTGCCCAGGAAAATCCACTGCAGTGCCGAGTGCCCGTTTATATCATACAGACACCAAACAAAGAGCGCCAGTCTCCCCTTTGTGTGACCCACGGATGGCAGGGAGCACGCCAGCATGCGAGAGCTGGTGGGCCGCAGACGATGTCTGTGGGACGCCTCCCCCTTTCACGCTGGAAACCGCACGGCTCCAGAGTCCAGGTGGTGGACATGGTGTTCTACGGCGCTGTGCTTGATGCTAACCTTGACTTCTGTAGCGAGACTGGAGCTCCAATCTCGGGCAGGACTTTCCATTATGCTTTCTCCGCCCCATACAAAGCCAGCCCCCAAATCCGGAGAAAAAGCAGGCCACTTCTCCCACTTCAGCTCCCAGGCATTGCCTTTTGAACTTACTTACAAGTTGCCTCTCATACTTACATCAACGTGATTGAGAGGCTGAGCGCCCTGAAAGCGGAGACAAGGATTTAATTTCCCCCTCTCTGGCATCACCAGTCTTTACTGTTTGCTAACTCTCTACAGTGGGCTGGGCCTGTGGCGAGCAGCTAACCAGAAAAATGACAGCAAAAGGTACCTCCCCGCACAGAGAAGCCTGGGTCTACCTGGTCACTGGGCCACTATTTGAATGGTAGGAGTGCTCACGGGCTAAATACCATGTGACTTTGGTTGGGAGCAGTCACTGGACACCACAATGGCCCTAATGACACACCTTGGCTTCCCGTATGATGATGTTTAACATCCTCTTGCTGAGAAAGGGCACATTTTTGTGACCTACCTGCTTAAGAGTTAGGAAAGTCATACTTTCTCACATTGACAATGATCTGATATGTACTCTCAGAGAATACAGAAACATGAATGCCATTGTGAGTTCTAGCCTCTCCATAGGCTTGATTTCACTTTTAGACATTAATCATATGATGGATTTTATTCATAGCTAATATTTAATCTTCTGCAAATGTAACTGCTCTTGGAAGTCTGCTACCAGGGCAGAGGCAGAGGTGGAAAGCGTAAGGAAATGTCACAGACATTTAAGGATATGGCAGCATGGACATATCAGTAAGGAAGGATCCTAATATATACCAGTGGTTATTTTATTCTCAAAAATTTTCATCACGCTGACAATAAAGATGATAACCACCATCATTTACAAAGTCTAAGTTTTGTCCTACCAAAGTGCAGAATGTTTTCCCATGGATAATTTCATTCACCTCTTAAAGCAATCTTATGGTTATCACTGCAATTCTTAAAATCCTCCAGTGGCTACGACCATTATTCCCACGTTATGGATTAGGAGACGAGTCTTAGGAAGGTTGGCATCCTGCAAAGGGAAACACTTGGATTTATACTCATTGATCCGACTGGGGTGTCCATCCCCTCACCACCACGCTCTTCAAGCTTCCAAACACATGATGAACGATACACAATTCCAAGAAATCCAAAAAGTTGTTCAATTCTCAAAACCGTCACGCAAGTAATTTATAATTATGTCCTTGCCAGGGATCTTTGGGGGTTAAAAGACATGACAAGAATTTAGAGATGAATCAAATGAGCTCAGAAACCCATAGAAAATAGGAAAGGATATACAGAGGGACATATAGGCAATATGGACATACTTCATATGTCTGGTTTCACTGGGGAAGTCAACGATAAAACAAGCTAACTATCAAAGCTCAAAAAGATACATTCTTGTTATCATATACTATATATTTATAAGAAAGCAGGACCCTTCTTCAACTCTATTTTCCGGCTTCCCATAAAAACACCATTAATAAACAATAGTCATACTTTCATAACCTGTCTCATTCCTCAACTCTCCTTTCCCCAATAAAAAGGTTGGGTAGTCAAAGTGCTCTTTCAAGTCCTCTGCTCCTTGATGACCCCTGGTTCTCCACTGTTCCCAAGTGTCAGTAGAATGTGGCTGCCCCCTCTGATCTTTTAGAAATGCTACATTACATCCGGGTCATCTTCTTCTACGTATACCTTGTCTCTCACCCTGGGCTGGATTCTATGCTCCTTGTGGGCAGGGGTCCTAATTTACCTGTTTGTAAACTGAAACACACATGAAACCAGATGCTCAGAAAATGTGACAAACTAGCGTGGCTCAGATTCTATAGGCATTGTAATAGGAAAAGGAGCCCAGGCGGTGTGGTGGTTATGCATTCGGCTGCGATCGCAAGATCACCAGTTCAAAACCACCAGTCATTCCATGGGAGAAAGACATGGTTTTTACTCCCATAACTACCACAAATAGTGAAAGTCTCTTGGAAACTCACAGAGGCTCTATAGTCACTGTGAGTCGGCCATTGGTGGATGGCAGTCAGTTTGCTTCATGCGTGTTTTAATGATAGGAGAGATAACCTCATAGCCTTTTCTGTTTTGGTTTTCTTCTCTTGAATGTCCAGAAAACACCGAGCAAGAGAAACAGGGAAGATTTGAGATTTATAATGGCATCAGTGTACACCAGTGCTCAGGTAAGGAAGAAACTGCAAATGCAGCGATCAAAAGCAAATCAATCAGTAAATGCCAACAGCCAGACCGAACATAGACATAATTAATATCAACCATGAACAAAACAGACCCGGGCAGTGCTTCATCCTGTACATAATAAGTCGGCTGTGATCCGACAGCACCTTCGCAGCATCAATGTTAACAGATGAGACCAAACGAAGGTCTTGAGGGTTGTCCAGGGCACCAAAGTGTAATAATACAATCTCAAAAACCATGTCATAGTTTTAGAATAATACTTATACATGTAAGGGAAAATGTAGGCTATCTAAATACTTGCTGCTTGATCATAAAAACCAATCCATTGCCTTCCTGAAAGGAACCAAAAATATATTTTTAAAAACTCCCTTCACACACTACTGTTAAATTTAAGTCCAAGTTCAGAAAATCCAGTTCAGCTATTTTCTTTTTCAATAGATTTCCACATGTTATTAGAAGTACACAGTTAACCAGGTTTCATGCAGTAGACAAAATGGCATTGTGGGATTACATTAGTTCGACAGCTGCTTTATGACTATAGCTTCCAGACCAATTTATTTAATATTGATCTTTAAACAAACATCAGTACAAATAAATTTGAGCACTCCAGTCCCGAGATTTTATATCTATAAAAGAGGCCTCTATTCAGAGAAGCAGGGCTGCTTGTATTTCTCCCTTTGATTCTGTTTTCTTTGATCCTACCAGGTATCAAATACATCAATGCCAAATTAAAACAAATCCATCTTCAGATAACACTGTTTATAATCTTTCGTGCATAAAGAATTTTTCTATCAATAACTTCCAGCAAACATTTTTCTGATCTCTTTATTGCTTTATTCTGACTGCTACTAAAGGCAGCAATGCCCTGTCCCAACTGAACACCACCCCCGACTCCACCTCAAAGACCTGAGCACAAGGCTGTGCCCTAGTTCCCCATCTCCCTGTAGCCTGCGCTCTTCAACCATTCTAACCCAGCAACAGGGGCACACCAAGATCCAGCCACCCTCCTACTGAGAAAATTGCTGCACAAAGCTAGGGGTGCGGGAGGCCAATCACAAGACTTTTACGGGACTACAGTTGACCATTTGGAGGAGGGGACAGCTGGGTGCTAAATATAAATGGGAAAAAAGACTTAGATAGGGAAATAGATAATGAATCCTGGGATTAGACACTCGATTCAATTAGGCAGGCATATATGAACCAAGGCATAAATGGACCCACCATAATTATTTGCACAGGACTTATTTATGCCCTTCTTAGTGAGGCTGATGGAGTACAGATATGAGACTCACCGGGGGATGGATATTCCTCCGGTCTGGAACTGGGATAAAGTTCAAAGTTTTTGGTCACAATTTATTCACATCTGCCATCTGCCTTATGTTCATTGTGTGCTGTGGGTTAGATCTTGATCTTTCAAAGAAATGAGAAAGTTTCCTTTCTTTTCCCTTCCGCTTCCCCATCCATGCCTTCATTACTTCCTAGCTTTTCAAGAGAAAGAGTCTGGAAACAGTGTAAGTCCAGGGGGAACTCTTCACGGTGAATTGAAAAGCCCATCAGTAAAATACTCAGGTGCATCCCCAGCTTGCCTATTCGCCAAGGAAGATATGCCAACCGTGGCCATGGAGTGGATTCTGAGTCATAGCAAACTATAATCTTGCCCAAGCGATAAATCTTTAGGAGAGACGATAGCCTACTCTCTCTCCCTCAGAGTGGCTTATGGCTTTGAGCCGCTGACCTTGCAGTCAGCAGTCCAATACTTACCCTACAGCGTGCCACCTGTATACTGCTATACCTGCCCTGTAAGGATGAGGTAACTACTTTTTGTAAGTTATGCATATTTCTGCTAGAAATCAGCAAAGTATTGATTTTAAGAGCATCTGCTTCGTTTTAAAGGATATATTTTTATACACTTGTCATAAATCAGGGTTCAAGGAGAGATTGCAAGGACATGGTAATGTGCACCATTGGGATGCTTAAAAGATACAATTATTTCAGAGTCTTCTTCATGGGTCAATGTAATTGTCTGATGCTGTAAATGTAGCCACAAATCTATTACTTATATATATACACACCAGCTTCTCTTGCGTCCCTTCCCAGGGAGCTGACACAGTGGACTGCATGCACTCATCTGAGCAACAGAAGAGGAGTGGCGGCTAGGAAGACTGTCCATATTGAGAGGACTCCTTTCTTTACCAAGCTTTTAAAGACCTTCTCACTCAGGGAAGAGGTGAAAGAGGGTACCAGGTCCAACACGGCTACACTCTCGACTCAGGGAAACAGGACAAAACATGTCCGTTATTCACCCACCTCCCGAACTTTAAAAGAGAGGCAGGGGAAAACAAAATGAAAGGCTCAAAGCTGACCAGAGGCTACCCTGGGTGAAGGAGGAAGCGTTTATGTTCGTGGAGGTGGAATCGTGTGGAAAAGGGTTTCAATAACGGTTGCACCGCACGCAGAGTCAAGTCAACGGCACTGCACGATGCATTGTTGTTGACACAGAGACTGTCTGTTGTACACCTTCTTGCCACAGTTCTAAAAATTACACTAATAACAGTGAGTGCAAGAAGAAAACGTTCTAAAATTGTTTGTGGTCGTGATTGTACAACTCTTCTTGATGCGACTGACCTACTGAATCTATGGATGAAGTTTCAATAAAACGGTTTGAAAAGAAGAGGGGTGGGAAGGCTCCTACCTAAAGCTAGCAGAGGTAACATGGTGCTGTGTAACTTCTAAGATGCTGTGGCTGTTCCAGCCGGAGTATAGTCTTCTTGTAATCTGATGGGTTGTGGGGAAGAATCACACGAGATGAAAGAGAAGGACTGTGATGACTGGGAGGTGAAGCATCTGCGCATCTCTGTCGATAACCAGAAGCTAGGTACTGCCAGCATAAAGTGCTATGCTAATGGTGATCAGTGCATCGACAAATGAAATGATTTCTATCAAAAGATGTCTTTGATTATGTTTGAACCACACCAAGGATGAGGGTAGGTAGAAGAGATGGTCTTATCTCTTGGTGCACCTTTTCTTAATATGCCCCTTCCTCACCCTATAACTCAATATTGTTAACAATGGAACACAATATTGGGGACAATATAAAAACATCATTAATATCACACGCAAGTACAATTTAATGAAGAGCATTCAACAATGGTTGTACCAGTACACGGACAGAAAGCTGACAGAGGTTTAAGTCATATTCAGAAGAGGATGTGGAACACGGATACCATTGCTGATATTAGATGGCTTTTTGCTGAAAGCAGTGCAGACCAGAAATAAGTTTATTTGTGTTTTAATGACTATGCGAAGGCATTTCCTTAAATGGATCACAACAAATTTTGAATAGCCTTGAGAATATTGGGAATCCCAGAGTACTACATTGTGCTCATGTAGAACCTGAACACAAATCAAGGGGCAGTTGTGCAAATGGAACAAGGGAATAGTGCATGGTTTTCAATCAGAACCAGTGGGCACAAGGGTGGTACTCTCTTACCATACTTGTTCAATCTGTATGCTGAGCAGATAAGGAGAAACTGACAAAGACTGAGGTATCAAGATTGGCGGAAGGCTTACAAACAACCTGTATTGTATAGATGACACAGCTTTGCTTGAAATAAGTATGGCATGATGCATCTGCTGCTGAAGATCAAGGATTAGAGTCTTCAGAATGGACTACAACTCAATGTACAGGAAACTAAAATCCTCACAACTGGACCAATAGGTAAAATCATGATAAATGGAGAAAGATGGAAGCGGTCAAGGATATCGTCTTGCTTGGATTCATAGTCAATGTTTATGGAAGCAGTAGTCAAGAGCTCAAACAACATATTGTACTGGGCAAATGTCCAAGAGACCTCCTTAAAGTGTTGAAAAGTAAGATGTTAGTTACCTTGAGCACTAAGGTGCACATGATCCAAGCCATGTTATCTTCGATCACCTCCTATGCACGTGAGAGGTATACATTGAATAAGAAAGACCCAAGGAGAATGGATGCGTTTGAGTTATGATGCTAGCCAAGAATGTGAAAGTCCCATGACTGCCAAAAGAACGAACACATCTGTCTCGGAAGAAATACAACCAGAGTGCTCCTTAGAGACGAGGATGACAAGACGTCATCTTATATATTTCGGACATGTTGTCAAGAGGACAGGTGACATTTTATTTATCTATCTATCTTCCAATAAGTAGTTGTGGAGCACATGAATGATTAACTGTGTAAAAACAGACCTTCACTAACTAGACCGGGCTCTTTAGGGAGACAACAGCTTTTAGGTGTCGGCAGGCAGGTTGGACAAGACAGTTTCTTCTGACTCATCCTCCTCCGCATGGCGAACAACGGAGCAGGGCAGAGTCTAGGCAGCCATGGGCGCAGAAGCTGAACCAGAGCTTGCTGTTCAGGCAACCAGATTAGTCGGAAAGTCAAAATGCGCTGTCATTATACACAGATGGTAAAAAGGTCCAGGGTCCAGGTTGGAAGACATCTAAACAATTACAGAGGATTTCACCTGGGGAGTCTCAGGTTGAGCCAACAAGGGCTGCAGAATCACTTTTATAAGCCACACACATGGAGGTCAAGTTCAGTCCTGTCTGGGGGTACAAACTCAAAGAAATCACTGCCATCAAGTGGATTCTGACTCACCTCGACTCTGTAGGCACAGTCGCACTGTCTCTTTGTGTTTCCAAGACTTGAAATCTTTATGGAAGTAGACAGCGTCATCTTTCTCCCAAGGAGGAGAGGCTGATGGGTTTGTTTACCTTGTGGTTAGCAGCACAATGAGCAACCCACTACACCACCGGAGCCACTCCTCTTCGGGGACAGGCACCCACATATCTCATGTTTGTGATGCGGGTCCCCTTACCAGTTATTCCTTACATTGGCCTAAACACTAGTGTATCATCCAATCGCCTACACCAGGGGTCCTCAAACTTCGGCCCGTGGGCCACGTGCGGCCCACCAAGGACATTTATCTGGCCCGTCGGGTGTTTTTGCCCCGTTTGTTTTTTTTCTTCAAAATAAGAGATGTGCAGTGTGCATAGAAATTTGCTCAGTTTTTTTTTTTTTTAAACTATAGTCCGGCTCTCCAACGGGTCTGAGGGACAGTGAGCTGACCACCCATTTCAGAAGTCTGCAGACCCCAGGCCTACATAGATGACCTCAAATACTGTTTCTATTCAAAAGGACTATTTTAAGGAATCCATACTGTGGACTCTTTCTAGACATTTTAAAAGCACGAGACATCTGGAAGATCAGAGCGCCTACCATTAGGCATTTGTTTAGTGCACTACAAAGGCAATTTAGAAAATTGTACCCCAGTGGTCCCCAAAACGTAATGCCCCTCCCTAAGTGTCTACCCAATTACCAAAGGGAGATTTTCACTGCTACAGAGAAAAAAAATGTTTTAAATCTATGGCTAATGAGGCCTGGAAGACTATGATCCCGTGTTAAGATCGGTTGAAGAAATGCCCTTTCAAAAGAGACCGCTCTCTGGTGAAACACATCTTAACAGTCTGCTTATTTGTCCGGGATCTGCTAGAGTTAATTTTCAGAGGAATGAGCTCAAATTCCTTTTTGTACCCTGAAATGCTGCCTTTGATTATTTTTAATATGTTGTTGACACTAATAAAAATCGTATCACCTCCCTACCCCCGACACACATACACACACAAACATTGTCATCAAGTCAATTCTGACTCGTGGTGACCTTATATAGGGTTTTATAGGCTGTAAATACCTGTGGGAGCTGAGACCTTAATCTTTCTCCTGCAGAGCTGCTGGTGGGTTTGAATCATCAACCCTGTTGTTAGCAGTCTGATGCTTACCTGAAAGAGCCACCTGGGCTGCTAGAAGGGTGAAAATGCGGTTATAGAGTGCTACTCTCCTAAGGGTCCCTGGAACCAAGACAACGGGCATTATTCTCGCTGAACTCTGACCCACTCCCCCACTCTGGCCACAAAAGTAACAAAACACTGTAAACAGTGTAAGTACCTATTTTATAACACAAACCACAAGACCCTTTCAAAACAATGTCCTACACATAGTAATGCCTCATCAGTGAAGGTCAGGGTTGCTCATATCTATTTGAACAGTGTCAAGTCCTCTGTTTACTATGCATCTTGCCACACATGGTGAGACTGTGGCTCTGCTAAAAGGTCACATTCCCTGTGATCGACTCATGCTCAGTAATTCCCTTGGTCATGCCCATGGAGATCATAGCTCCATAATTCTCCAATAATTGTTTTTTTTTTTTAATTAAAAATTCGCTTCTGCACTGCCCATACAAATTCCATCACCACCAGTGCCTATGAGCATGGAAATGCCTGTTCCTTCTTGGCCCTTCACTGTTCTGGGAGCGGCGATAACGAGAAGGTTGACTACAAGGCTTTGGGTTTGAATTAAAAGCCTAAAGCTCTTCCCACTCTGATTTGATGGGGCCTGGCTGCTGGGACTTCACAGGCCCTTGTTGCAACGACCTGTCTGCTTCAACTCCACATGGTCCCACTCCGGCTAGGCCTTGGAGCAAACCCTTCTCGTGTGAATACAGAGAGCGGCTGGGAAGCTGCGGTGCAGATGTCTCCACAGAGATTCCCAGACGCTGCCAGGACCGAACTTCACACTCAAGCATTTGATGCATTTTAAAAAGGGATTCAGCCTCAGACTCAACCAGGCAGACTGACTGCCTAACACTTCAAAGGCTATCGAGCAGAATGGCATTGCCCCCGCCCCCACCCCCTTTGTCCCATTTCCCATCCCTCTTCTCCTCCTTCTCCCCAACAGGCCTCTCTTTGCAGAATTCTAAAGGACGTGGCAGAGCTTCACGGACCATCAGAGTGAGAACACAATGGAAGGCGCAAAGACACATGAACTCCCTTCTAGAATCCTGGGCTTTCCCAGTTCTCAAACCCATGGTTCTAAGAAACCAGGAGGCGGGCAGAGGGAAACGTCACAGAAAGAGTGGTGAGATCAAAGAAGCGAGGCGAGAACTCCGAGGTCTGTGTTCCCCAGTCCGCGGGGAAGGGGAACCATCGCTAAATTCAAGCATGCTCTTGTCTCAAAACAGATAAGTGAGGGTAGCCTATATTGCATGTCGCTCTGGAACAAGAACAGTTGGCGACATTCTGGTTCATGCTATTTAAGGAAAAGAACCCCAATCCAAAAGGACCCTTTGCTTAAAAGGCTTTTTGCTCTTAAGGAAAAAAACAAACAAATCGCCTTTTCAATTGTTACTCTTGGTGGCCCTTCAATTGATACTGATTGATGATGGCCCCCTGCATGCAGAGTAGAACTGCCTCCTGCCGTTTTCAGGGCTGTGACCTTACAGAAGCAGATTTCCACCACTGTCTTTTGAAGCACCTCTGATGGGGTTTGCATTGCCAACCTGTCATTGAATGCCTGGCTACCAAAGACTCCTGCCACTACTATATAAAATACCAAATGCATTGCCATTGAGCCCATTCTGACCCATGACGACTCTACAGAGCAGAGTAGAAAAGAACTGCCCCGGGGATGTCCAAGACAGTGACCCTTCACAGGAGTAGAACGCTTCATGTTTCTTCCACAAAGGAGCTGGTGGTTTCGAAATGCTGGCCAATGCCTAACCCACTACACCACCAGGACTCCTACAGCTACTATTTGACAACTCTTAATCTGGGACCATGCTGTGACCTGAAGCTGCTGGTCCCCACATAAACCCTAAAAGTGCTACTGCTGTTTCATAGTGAATTCATGATCAGAGTTTACACAGGTTGGTTCAACTGACATGGAATATGATGTGGCCAAAGACTGTCCCCATAAACGCCCAGAAATAAGTGCATGTGCTTGTTCCTGATGCTGGCATGAATCCTGATGCTAAGAATAAATAGGGATTCCCCCAGGAGCCCTAAGATCGAGTTGAAGGAGACTTGGATAGAGTTGGCAAAAAATGGACTTAAGTTTCACTTTATCAACCAATCAATTTAGTCCATCATTCTTAGAGTAAGCAGGGGTGCCAACTATATCCCCAATACTTTGAGAAAAGAATATATTTTCTCAGCCCCCTAGCATCCTGAAATTTAGTGGGAAGGCAAGATGATGCTTACAACTATGAAACCACACATAAACAACTGAAATGAGATCACATATAGGCTAGTATTGGCAGGTAAAGGAAGAGAGAGACAAGCTACGTTTTAAAAGAAGAACATGACTTCAGTGGTATGGCGGAATACACTTTTGGATACTCTTAGAGATGGCTGAGCTGAAAAATACCTTAGAAATTGTTGAGTCTGAAGATCCTTTTCAAGGACACAGTGAATGACGTATTGAGCATCATCTCACTATTAGGACGACAGCACATCATTGAGAGTCCAGCACGCACCATCAATCGGTCTCAGGATCTTTCTCCATGCGTGTCTGCATTTTAGGCTGGAGATTTCATTGAACCATATAACAATCTATACCCATGTTCCCCACTTACGGAGCCCCGGTGGCTTCGTGGGTTTTGCATTTGGCCACTAACCACAAAGTCAGCTCTTCAAAGCCCCCAGTCACTCCCTGGTAGAAAGATGAGGCTTTGGGTTCCCATAGAGATTTACAGTATCAAACCCCACAGGGAAGTTCCGTTCTGTCCTCTGGGGTCACTATGAGTGGGAGCGGACCTGATGCACTGAGAAAGGGAGAGTGAGTTCGCCATCGAAGGAGAAACAATTCCGTATGCTCTTCTCATGTATCTCTTCAAAGCGGAGGTTTGTAAGCCACTCATCTGCCTGTATCCGTGTACACGCCACAGAGAGGTCAGCCAATTAGAAAGACGACCTGCTTGAATTCATCTCGGTCGTCATTTAAAATCATTCAGACAAGAATGCCTTCTTCATCTGTTGCTTGCTGTAATTTGCAGAGGCTAGTCTGGTCTTTTATAACTATACCCACTGCCACGGAATCAATTCCAATTCACAACGCCCTTATAGAATACAGTGGAACTGCTCTACAGGGTTGTCCAGTATATAAATCTTTACAGGAACAGTCAGCTTCATCTTTCTCCTATAGAGCGGCTAGTAGGATTCAACCGCTGAACTCATAATTAGCAGCCGAGCATTTATCCACTGCACCACCTATGTGTGTGTTTGTGGATATACATTTATAGAATATAAATGATATCTTTAAATATAAATTTTACATATTATAGCTGTTATTTAAAAATAATGCATTTGTGTACATTAAGCGACATTAAAGTAGAAAATATAAGAAAGACTATGGTAGAACAGCTTTCAAATGTTGGGTTTTTACAATTCAGTAAGAAAAAAATAGGTATTAATTTTAGTGGACACAGAACATGAACACAGAAACTACAATAATATTTAAAATGGCCAATCAGATTAACAAGCTAATCTCAACTATAAAAGATTAAAAATTCAAATGAGAGTCAATTGTTACAAATCAGACGGGTTTTCAAAATTAGAGCTATTTCTGAGGTGGTGGGTTGAGGGCACGAGGAAATGAGTATCCACATGCACGGTCAGAGTAGATGCATGTCTGCACAGATTTTCGGACCAGAAATTTGAAGTCACACGAAGAACAGCAAGAATGTTTTCATACTTCTTCAATTTTAGGAATTTCTCCAAAGGCCCTAATCAGACGACCATTCAGCTTAGGAGGTAGGAATTTTCATGACAGTGTTTTCAGAAGAGCGGTGTATTGGCAACAATTCAAAAGGTCCAGCTCAGAGTATGCGGGGTGCCCAAGTGGTTCTATTAAGCAAAGATGAGCACAGGTGTCGGCAGGGCTGTTCTGCAGTCACAGAGGGACAGAGCCAATGTGTGCCTGCTTCAAAACAGTCTCTGGAACTTGCCCTACTTAGATTAACTTAACCATTCACTCTCTTAGCTTTTGGCACATAGAAAATGGAAAGAGTAGTATACTGGACTGTTAACCTCAAGAATGGTGGTTCAAACCCACCAGCTGCTCTGCGGGAATAAGAGGAGGCTACTTACTCCCATACCCTGTTTTCCCCCAAAATAAGACGGTGTCATATTAATTTTTGCTCTCAAAGATGCGCTAGGTCTTATTTTCAGGGGATGTCTTATTTTTCCATGAAGAAGTTCATGGTACACATTTACTGTTTATTGTTTTATTAAAGGAGACCTTGCACTTCCTGTCTGCTCCCGCTGGGCTGCAGCCAACAGTGAGCTGTGCAGTAGTGCCCGCCACTACGGTCCAGAGTCCAGAGTTATGGTAGCTTTGGGGGGCCTTATTTTCGGGGATGTGTTATTTGGGGGGGATGCCTTATATTTCAGTTGAGAGGTAAAACTGAAAGGAGGTCTTATTTTCGGGGGATATCTTACTTTCGGGGAAACAGGGTAGATTCACAGCCTCTGAAACCCTACCGAGGATTGCAAAGAGTCAGAACTGGCTTGATGGCAGTGGGTCTGCACTGTTTTAGCCTCTCTCTCATAGAACAGATAGCTCCAGTTTATTTAAGTGCATGTATACATGTAGTTACAATAGTATATGATAAGTAATGTATGCTCAATAATTGTTAACTGTGTATTTTATGTTGGGGCGCTGGGGGCACGGTGGTTCAGCTCACTGCAAAGTCCACAGTTTGAAACCATCAGCCACTCCTTGGGAGAAAGACAAGGGTTTCTAGTCCCATAAAGAGGTCCAGCCTGGGAAATCCACAGGGCAGCTGCAGATCAACTGTACACTGTCGGGCCGCCATGGGTTTGAATCGCCTCGATGGCAGTGAATTTGACATGTTTGTGTATCTTTTTGATACTTTATGTCTCAGGGATATGTGCATCATGTAATATGACATAAGAAAAACAAAAACTACTTTAATAGGACGTCAAAGAAGCTCACCAATATTTAAAGTGTGTGTGTGTGTGTGTGTGTGTGTGTGTGTGAGGGTTTTAAGTTTGTAGAAAAATGGAAACATTCAAGGAATTTTTCCATGCACTTTTTGAATCTCCCTCAGATATTTACGCAAATAATATATTTTTTAAAAAACTGGAAGAAGGAAAAGCTCAAAGACCATAGACCAGAATGTAAACACGTAGTTCTTGGAGTTGGAGCTGTTAAACAATGAATTAACTATCTCTAAGCCTGCCTGCGTTTTCCAAATTGGCTACAATCAGGGCAAAACAATCAATCAAACCCCCAAAGAGATGACTCACAGGACCAGGAGCAACAGCTTTTCGATTTCTTTACTCTGATTCCTAAGAAAGGGGCCTTCCGGAGATAAAGTAACACCTGGATGAATGGAAGCCGTGAGCAGTCAAAGGGAAGTTCATGTTAAACAGCTCTCAGAGGCTAGAAGACACGGGAAGGAACTTCAGTATAAGATGAAAATCCCAATCAGAAATCTGAGAGAAGGCGTATGTAACGAGGTAGAGACTTTTCGCTGCCCTCGTCAATGCTGACTCACAGTGAGCCCGTTGGCTTCGCAGACTGCAACTATTTATGAGTGGACAGAAAGCCCAGTCTTTTCTCCTGAGAACTGCTACTGTCTTTGAACTGCCAACCACGGAGATCCCAGCCCAATGGATAACCATTACACCACCACAGCTCCGTAGGGGGAGCCTTGAGAGAAATAAAGACATGATTGTGGCAGAAAGCTGACTTTGCTGTTCAAGGGTCTACTCCTCAGGATCAGTGTGTCAGGACACCCTTGTCTGGAGCCTTCTTCGCCCGGCGATGCCAAGTGCCCCAGCCTTCGACTACGGTCACCCGAGAGCGCTCCAGGTACCTGAGAAGTTGATCATTATCAACTGAGTTGCACTCGCTTGGCACCGCAGGATCCAGTGTACCACATGAGCTATAGTTTCTTCCATGACAATCTCCTTTTGATTTCTGCCACAGCCCATTTTGTTGCTCTACTGCCCAACGTTTGGATTACCCCAGAATCCAGGAATATCCTAGGGGCAGGGGAGAGAGAGGGACGAGTGTGATCAAACGACGAGCATTTGTTTTCTCCTCTGTTTGGCTTCGGAAAGAACCCAAACTGGGAAACGAGTAGGAGAGGGGCACAGCTTTCCCCCGGGGAGAAATGGCTCCCGAATGCCAAAGAGGAGACTCGAAATCTAAAATGAACCTTTTCAAGGTGCGGATTTATGACCAAGCAACTTCTTGCATCTGGGGCTACCAAAGAGAAGTTAGGCAGAACACTGCCTTTGGCAAGTCAACGCAAAATTCCGAGAAATTCTGTCCAAATATGAAATACTTTGGAGAGAATAGCAGCTGTTAACCTTGGTAGGGCAGGGAAAAAAAATCTCACAACATGGATAGAACTTAGTATCGGGACAATATTATACTCCCTAAGAGAGGCACGGGACTAGAAGTGTGGCTTTGGACAAGCCCCTCGGTCTTTGTTTCCTCGCTGTAAAATCAAAATAATAGTATCTTGTGGTGGTCCGGTCGATTCTGACTCATAGCAACAGAGTAGAACTGTCCCAATGGGCTGACGAGGCTGTAAATCTTTATGGGAGTAGAAAGCCCTGTGTTTCTCCCCCCAAGGGCTGGCGTGAGACAACGTACATACAATGATAAGCTCAGTACACAGACGTGTTCAATCACAGCTGCACATAGCAGGAGCAACAATAAAATTAACAAAAGAAACTAAGAAGCTGTGAATCTGCACCCGCATCAGCAAACGCCTAAGGATATTCCTGGAGGTGAAGGCCGGGTGGGAAGATGAGGGTCCACACGTCACCCACCGTCTGAGGGAACGATCAAAGGGGTTGTCAGTGGTGTGGTGGTCCGTGCATTTTTGCTGAGATGGCAACATTGGGATGTAAACAGAATGAAAATCAGATTGGTAAATGCTCACCCAAGTAAGGAGAGCGGGGAAAGGAGCTTGTCCCCAGTGCACGATGGGAATTTTGCCTCAGGATGTTGACCTGGGTGTGTTCCCAGGTGAATTTAGACTCCCCTGCCCAGAGGGTGAATGAATGAATGTTCTGCATGCCCTACCTGACTGATTTAAAACGAGTGAGGAACTCGGTCTACAAATGTGGTTGTGAGAGCTCACAGCTTCTTCTGGTGCAGGACACACACATCTGCACAGAGCCCATTAGGGCCCATCAGTTCTGACTCCCACCACCCATTGGATGGACTGTGTTGCCGACTTTCACTGTCGCATTTCCTCAGGTATGTTCAGGTGCCGGTGTTCTGTGTGTTTCGTGTTCTTTACCTAGCGCCCATGGTACATTCCCATAGTGCGAAGAAAAACAGAGAGGAAGGTGAGAATGCTTCTCTTGATATTTCCATTACTTTACATGTGAAACAAACAAACCATATGCCATGATGGGGCTAAGAGATGGCATTTGGGGAGGCAGGCTGCCAATTTTGAGGGGGGTGTGTGTGGGGGGCGGGCTGTTGTTTTCTGCTAGAGTTGCTATAGCAGATCATCCAAAATAAAATTCAGCAGGTCCTGGTGTTAGAGATTGGGCACCAAACCGAATTTAGGGCGAACAGAAGTCTCAGGCCTCTTTGGGGACCTGGTCTAATACCTCCTGAGGCCGCTGGCTCAGCTGTGGTGAGCTAATAAGGTTACCGTGAAGCAGATGCAGTTGTTAATACAGATGTGGCATGGGACCTCCTGAGGCAGGTCACAGTCATGATAACTCATAGCAATATGCAATATACTCATTATGAAAGCTTGTGACGGGAGAAACTCAAACCAGGGGCATCCCCGTACGTCACACTCCCTTTGTCTCCTTCCGTTCACCTGATGGAAGTCAGGCTGGCTGATGATTGTTCACACACACACACACACACACACACACACACACACACACACACCCTGCTTGTTTGGGGATACTTTTCCACAAAAGCAAAAGGATTTAATATCAGTCTTTGGCCATTAAAGTTATTTGGGAAGTATGTATAGGAAATCTCATGGAAATCGACTGTGACAGCTGGTGCAGGAGGCCAGAGAAAGGAATTGTCAGTACTTATGGGCACAATGGAGAGGAATGGGTTTTGGCAGCCAGTTCCAAGGTTCATGGTGTGTGGTAAAATGGCTAGTACCGTGCATGAAGGTGGATTACAAATACGATAGTGTACTCCTACCACTTTCCCCACTCTTTGTTGCAGTCCAAAATAATGCTTTGGGGGAAGAGAAAAGGCGGGCACACATTACTGGCCTTTAGTTTTACTGAATATCCTCTCGAAGTGAGCTAGTGGATTTGGAAGTCACATGATCACAGAAACTCCTCAATGGATGGAGGACTGCACACAGAGGCAGCGACTTGTACAATCACATGCTGGTAAGTTGAGTTCATGCAGTAGCGAGCGAAATGACGTAGAGGGTAGGTTGAGCACTCAAAGAATTGGAGTTACTCGTATTTTCAGACCCACAGAATACTGCACCCCCTCTGCAACTCATACTCTGATTTCTAGCCCTGGAACACAGACTGGCTTCTGAAATTCCCCAACCACTTCATTAACCAGGACGGCGGGTTACAACATGATGAGCAGGAGCTCCTGACCCCGGGGAGCTGCCTTCTGTGGGATTTCCAAACTTCGTCAACCTGACCGTGGGAGTGGGAGTGGGGGTGGGGGTGGGGGTGGGGTGAGAGCACAAGATAGAAAATGGAAGTACAGTTAAATCTCCTCTGGGAATCGGGTTGTCCCGAGGGGTCCTCCATTGCTAGGGTCACATCCTTTCACTCTTCAGGACCCATTTCCCTTCCTCTGTAAGGGGTCACAAGGAGAAGAGAGACCGTGCTCCAATCTGAAGCCAAACGTTCCTGTCACAAACAATAGCTTCGCTGAAGTGACGATTGACAGGAAATGGGGCCTTATGCTTTTATGTTAGTAAAACAGTTATTCTAAGGAACTTGTAAATGGACGCCTTCAAATAAATAGATCCTTCCATCAGACTACAGACAAAAAATAAATGGAAGGTTAAGAATGATCATTGAAGGACACAAGACCAAAGTGGGATTGCAGTTATACTAATAGAACATATGGATATAGAATTTTGTAATAATTCAATAGGCAGTGCTTCTAAATAGCTTTCACAGTACCCGATCCATTTCTGAAACACATGAAACCTTTGTAAATCCAATATCTAAACTTAGCCATTCATTAAATTATCAATTCAATCAACTTCTCTTGCAAGCCAATATATTAATGCTTTCTAAAAGATGTCAAGATCATATAGCTCAAGATCATATAGCTCGCTCAACAAGACTTAGCCACCAGGCCCAAGAGTTTATTACTTGATATAGCGATGCAGTAAACGTGATTGACAAAGTCACTTCAACAAGAGAACCCATACCCACATAGAGTATGGAGTAGGGGTTGGATACAGTTCCTGAGAAAAGTGGCAATTGAAATCAAGCCACTTATCTCTAAGCCAGAAGAGTCTTCCTTGTAGAGCAGTGGTTCCCAACCTTCCTAATGCCATGATCCTTAAATACGGTTCCTCATGTGGTGGTGACCCCCCAACCATAAATTTATTTTTGTTTCTACTTCATAGCTGTAGTTTTGCCAGTTTTATGAATCACAGGGCGACCCCTGTGAAAGGGTCATTCTACCCGCAAAGAGTTTGCAACCCACAGGTCGAGAACCACTGTTATAGACTATCACAAAACAATCCACATTTTCTAACATTAGGTTCGGTTCTTGAAGCGATATACTCCAATGTGCATTTGATCATATTTTTTGTCTGCATGTCTTTGATTACGCTATGCCCTTAAAATATAATTGTTATTTAACTATTAATCTAAAGATAAACATAGAATAGCATTTATATATACTTCCCTCGATTGCCTTTTTATTACTTGGGAAATAGAGGCCAGAAGTGAAAATTATTCAGTATCACATGGCTAGTTAGTAGCTGAATTCAATGTAGAAGTTTTGCCTTCTGATCAATGATGCCAGGTTTCTTTTTTTTTTTTAAATCAATTTATTGGGGCTCATAAAATTCATCACAATACATAGATCAATTGTGTAAAGCACATCTATACATTTGTTGCCCTCATCATGCCAGGTTTCTATACCTCAGGTCATATGGTTTGGATTTTGAATTACCAAAGTTAGCATGCTCCCTATCAGAGGGAAAAACACAGCATAGTATGAAAAATACAATAGCTCCACAGAGGTTCTGGGCAGCACAACTCTGGCTAGAATCAAACAGGGCAGGTCTATCCAATCAACCACACAGATAATAGGGCCCCCCCACCCCCACCATAGTCATCAAAAATTGACTATACTATTTTTTTAATGACAAAGATAGTTCAAAGATGTCAAAGTTGCTGAACTTAATGGTGAGAATTAAGACCAGCTTGGTTTAGAGCAGCCCCCCGTTTAGCCCCGTGTTACTGGTTTGGTCCGACACCATCCCCTGCAGTGTGTGGAGACAGGCCAGGGGTGTGCGGGCTGCAGAGCAGAGCAGGAAGAAAATCAACTGTGAAATTGGTAATTTTATTGAGTTTCACGGGGGGCTTTGTTGTTAAGACACAATGCAAGTGGAACAGAACGCCCGTGCTAACACCCTGTACACGGCGTCCGTTTCATGGCCGAAGGTAAACTGCCTCTGGCCCAAAGTAGCACATCACGCATGCCCCTCAAGGGTATTTTGAAAAATGGGAAAAGAAATGGATCCAATGAAGAATGAATGGCTGTGGCGAAGGTATGGGGGCACTGCCAACAGCACAGGTGGAACAGAGTGGCGTGGTGTGTGTGTGTGTGTGTGTGTTTTCCTTCCAACATCTCAGAAGGTTCCTTTTCTGAAGAAGGCCTGCTGGTTTGGGTTTAGAGGAAAGCTGTCCTCTCAGTGTAAATGGTACAAAGGTCCCAGAAGGAGTATGGGAGGAAGACAGGGGCAGAAGGAGGGGACAGACCGAAATGTAATGCCTGAGCAGCTGAAATCATTTGGTACTTGCAATCCCCCAGGTAAAATAAGAATTAAACATAGCTAACAGTTGGAAAAGATCTGCTTGCTGGCAATGTGAAAGTGAAGCTAACAATTGGTATTTGTTCTAGGGTGGTATTTTTTCTCCCCCTAAAAGCCTGAAGGAGGGCTGGTTAAATAAAGTATGCTGGTAAACGTTGTGAATACATTTGCAGCTTCTGTGTCTTCCAGGCTTGCCCTGGTGGTGTGTGAATTTGGCTTCAGAGGGAAGAACGCTTAATGATGATCAAGGCTTCTAGGGAGGGCAGGAGAGCCCTGCCCAGCCAATGTGGTTAAGTGGGGGTGTGAAAGTTGAAGCATTCTTATTTGGGGAAGAGAGTAGTTCTGTGTAAAACACTTCTCCCTTCTACGTCCACGCCACCACCTGTGCCTGGACGTAAGCTGCTCCACCAGGGTGGCTTCAGTTTACCCTGCAGGCTGACCAGCTTTCAGCAAGGATGAAATCAGGAGCATCACCACAGTCCTACGTGCTACCCTAGCTTCAATGTAAACTGCATGTGAGTATAGCAAAGCTAGACTTCCCTTTGGAGCGGGGCACATCTCAGGAAATTTTGTGCTCATTAGAAGACAAAACCTTGGGGATGCTGTTGGGGGAGCGTTGGTCTGTGAAGCACCAAGGTTGGCGGTTCAAACCCACCAGCCGCTCCGTGGGAGAAAGCGGAAGCTGTCTGCTTTGGTCAAGATCGACAGCCGCAGGAACGGCATAGAGAGCTTGCTAGGAGTCGGAATGGGCCCTAGGGCGGTGGGTTTGGGTTGGTGTTTTTAGAGGACTAAGTGATCACAGTTGGTTTCCCCTCAAGCAAAGGAAACATCTGGGTCCGACGGACTGCGTGAAGGGAAGGAAGGGAGAGGTGTCCACACTGCCAAAGTCTACACCGCTTCCCTCCTTCTGCGCCGCCTCGCCCCGCTCTCCCCGCCTGCCCCAAATCTCCAGAGGAGGGCCAGTCAGCTCACAAATGATGCTGAAAGCGACACAGCACCACCAGCCTATTGCTTTTTCATCAGAGCTCACTTTTACTCATTTTCACGGCGTCCGAATTCTACGCAGAGTCCACTGCGAAGTCCACGTTCACATTTGGAAATAGCTACACTTTCAGAGCGCAGAGGAGGGTGGGAATTTAGTCTCAATCACGCATGTTGATGTCATGCTCTTTTCTAAAGACACAAGGTGCACGCTCGTGGGTGGCCGAGGACATCGGAGCCGCGGCATGTGACCCCCAGTTTCACACCAGCAGGCCATGCCACCGGGCTGGGTCTCAGCTGCACCCGATCCTGGGCTGCTTTTTCCTTTTCCAACTGCAATTAATATGGTTGTGTGTTAAATGATTCAGTGAAAGTAAATCTTTTATATTCAGGTAAGCAATTCAGCCTTGTAAGGTTGTGTGGGAATTAGGTTTTTTATTTTTTTGAAGTCTACGTTGAGCATGCCCATAACTCTGACAGAGCCCCGCAGGCTCTTGTCTTCACCTTCAAATCATAAGACAGAGAAATCAAGCTCCCTCTGTGCTCTCAATTATACCAAAAAACACGGAGCAGAAGTCTTCAGTAATTCAATCCCTGTGGATGCGTCTTCATACTGTTTGCACTGTTGGAACTGCTGACAGCAGCAATCCCACAATCCCCCCTGGTAGACTGTCAAAGTTCCTCACACAGTGCGAGCGGCTCTCTGTGTCCCACGGCTCCTTCTCCAGAGACCTCTAAGCACATGCATGACTTTTGATGCTTGCTTGATACAGTGGCCAAGAGGCCAAAAAACATCACAATGAGAGTTCTCATACTCTTCTAAGGTGCTTTGTACTCAAACTAATAAGTTCTGTGGCTACATGTGGGCCTGAGCTGGTGTAATTTAATCACAAGGACAGCTGCATAAACACTGTACTAAGGAATGTCTGCCTGCAATTGGATTCTTTCTTTGAAAATACACTGTAGAAAATTCCTGAGTGCCATTTTCCATATGGTTAATGAGCAAATGTATCATGGCCAGCTTTTAAAAGTAATTTGAATTTATGAGTTGCGACGATTCTAGCACATGTGTGCATGGAACAGGCCATACGCAGGGCTCGTCCTTATCACGGACACCACGTCACTGTGGTTCGGCCAAACGGCCCCCTGAAACCAAAGAGCCCTCTGTGTTTAACTGCCCGGAGTCACCGGTAACCACCACCGCAATGAAGTTCCAACCGTCACCAACCTCTTCTGCTCTCTGCCTCGCAAATGCGCGACAGCTCGTTTAGTCTACGCGCAGCACAAAGGGTGCTATTCATTTTGTAAAGTTTCACTTTATAAATCCAGGTTCCCAGAAATCTGCTTAGAAAGAGCAAAATCCAAACAACTTGTCCATTCTGCTGCTACATCACACTGAAGTCTTCCTGTTGTTGATGGACACCAAGACAAAAGTTAGAGCTTTTTCTAGAAGCCAAACCTGTGGCTGCCTGCTCACTGCCCAGCCTTGGACCCAGGCTCACTGGGGAAGCATAAACAAAGTGGGTTACGATCGGGATATTCAAAATGCCACAGTCGCTGCGCAAATGTGAAATCCACACGGGTACGTACAATTGGTCTGTGTGTACACTGATGTTAATTGAAATTTTTGAAGCAACAGGATTACATCTGTTTAACCGCACACTGTAATATTCCCTTTCTCAATAGTTGAACATGCATATAAAAACAGCACAACTCATTCTTTTAACAGAAATTAGTTACTTATAAACACCTTACCTACCAAGATAGCAGAGATGTACTTCACTATATCGCATAATGATTTCCTTCCTTGGGGTGTTCTTATTCTTTTAATACAAGAATATTGTGCAAGTCTCCCCCAGGCTGCTTCTACAAGCAACCCCAACAGAATGCCAGAAGCTTTCAAGGTCCGATTCATATGAACCATCACAGAGAACCCACACCCGGCACAGTTGGCAAAATCAACTTCCTCTAGCCAGGTCTAGCAACTTCCTCTAGCAACACCATCTTCAAATATTAACAGCGATTTGTTTGAGCAACTCCACTGGCCTTTAGATGATTACTGGTTCGTTATTTTATTCAAGTTTTGTGTGTGGATACTTTACTTGTAGAAGAGCTGGCTTAATCAATATTACAGGCAAATGAGAGACATTTCCAAAGGAAGCAGGCACATTTTTAACTGCTATGCTGCATGTTTTAGAACATAAGTATTATCTCTTC
>NW_022111300.1:11165040-11170040 GCF_000313985.2 Echinops telfairi
CTTGGGGGGACCAGCCCCTCCCCCAGGGCAGAACTTCAGGCTGTGAAGGAAATGCTGTGCTTTCTGCGATGGGGACACGCAGCGTGCACTTTGAGGTTGGTCTCACTTCTGCTGGTCGTTATCCAAGGACAAGGCTAATGTCACCAATGCCCAAAAGGTAGGAGCATGGGTAAGCCACAGCAAATAAGAACCAATTAAAAAATGTTACACCCAATCTCTTTGCGAAGCAAACCGGGAAACCCTCCCAAAGAGGTCTAAGGGCTCTCCAATGCGGGGGTGGGGGTGCTTCAGAGGGCACTATGTGAGATGCCGTAGTTGGTCTGGCTCTTGGACAGTAATTTTCCAGGGTATTAAAATGGGGCAGAGGAGTAGAGTCTGGGGGAGGTGAGATATGTGTAAGGAGTCTGGATTAGCAGTTTTACCAAATGTGTCTAACAGATCCAAAGGTTCATCTCAGCCTCCTAATGAAGCCCTTATAAATCCTCACTGGTTTTCCGCAGTGAGTGTGAGTCAGTCAGTCGTAACCATAAAATAATTTTGCCTCTTAACTATGTCAGTACATAACCAATTCATTAATGATACCATTAACACTGCTTTAGGACAGAACACGTGAACTCCGAGAGCCTGGAAAGAAGTTCTTGAACAGAACGTTTGTAAACTTTGCAAATAAGTGCTCGTCCCAATTTGAGGAGCTAAAAGGCTTCAGCGTCAGTCAGATGACAGGGAAGCCAGCAAGCATGCGCCGAAGAGGCCCAGGCGAACAGAGTGGATTTGGTGTCCGAAGACAAACTCATTTGTCCCATTTAGTCACAACAATCAAAAGTGGCATTCAAGGCTCAAGTCAGAAAATACCTTTCCTTGATGCTCTCATCACAGTGATTGGAAAGTCTTCACTTACCTGAAATGCCACAACTAATGACCAGATTTAATATGACTTCATAAATAATTGAATAATCATAGACAAAGAGTATCTCATTCCCTATTCTGATTGGTGGAAAATCAATTGCAATGTGCCTGGAAATGACTGACTTCCCATTAGAGTTTTTCCTAATTGCAGTCGCACACAACATCCTCGTCCTTCATTGGTGCCAGACTACAAACTCCAAAAGTGATTTTTTAATAAACTTTTTTTTTAGTTCTTATAAACTCTTAGGAAAGCAGTCATTCTTTATCCCTAAAATAACATTGACAGTAGTAACTGCTGAATCCGTTAGGGCAAACTTGCTCTGGTTTCAAATGACAAAGCTTAACACACGAGATGTTAACTACTGGTAATGACATTCGGTTGATTAATGCTTCGCTGACACCCAATTTGATCTCATGTCCACTATTAAATCACAGCCATGTAACATAATTTAGTGTTCAAAGATTTTATAAAAGGCATTAATATTGGTTTTGAAGGCTATTCATATTTTTAAAGGTAAGACTGATCATGCAATTCAGAAAAAACTGCAGGCCTATTTTTCCCTTGGAGTTTCACGGAATTAATTTTTCACTAACATCCACTAGGAGCTGCGCTTTGGCACTTGTACGTACGAGCTAATAAACTTGCTCAGCCTCCAAGTCAGTCAGCTGTCCTGCGTGGGCTTTCAGTGGGACACTGATTCTCGTATGAAGAAGTCTGGGGCACAACATGTCTCTATGTGGCCAAACGTGGGAGAGAGAATGGCCGGCGTATTGTTCCAGTCAGATGTCTCTCGTGCAGACAAACGGGCCACGTAAAGGAATTGCACTCGTAATTATGCTGCAGCAGTCATATATATACCCAAACATTTTATTTAGGAAAACAAAGAACCCAATCGGTAAGGATTACAAACAAAACAAATGAACAAATGTGTTGATGTACTCTTAGTAGCTGCATTCTGCCCACCTCATCCTGAATCCAAATTAGAACCCATTACTGCATTGAAGACTTGCGCTCAGTAGCAGTTAAGCTTCTTTGAACGCATTCCCTATTGTATAAAAAGTGTGCCAGTCTTTGACTGCCAAAATCAATTAGTCCCATTCATTATGCCTCTATTTATTAATGTTGTACACTTTATAATGCACTTGCTGATGGAACAAAAGAAAGTTCTGATACATCAAACATGTGTTATGATTAAAATCTTAGCAAGAGAAGTAATGATCTTTTAGTCTCTTTACTGGTTACAAAGGCACTGCAAAGATTATATGAGTGGTGACAGATTCATCATCTTTTCTGAAATGCAATCCTTACCAGTTCAGATTTTGCAATAGGAAAAGTACGCAATTGGTTACAGGTTATTGGCTTCAACCATTATATCCATGAGAATACTGTGCTTCTGTTCCTGAAATCCAAATACACAATACAATCTTAACAGATGCAATTTTAATCTGCATTGCACTGTTATAATAAAGTGGCACCATAAGGCTCTTTACTGATATAGGGTTCAGAGTTAATTCAATGAAGCTAAGAATGACTGACTGGTATTAAAAATCAGCAAATAATTAAACCTTACGCTAAAATGAATGAAATACAACATTGGCATTCTGGAAGAGTAGAATTTGATGGAATTTACTATCAAGCTGCCATGGCTAAAATTTCCACAGGAAGCAAACAAACTCTGTAATTTGTCTCTCTGTCGTGAACATTAGATTCTGCTGCACAGAAGTTGACATTACACCCAAACCAAACCTGATGCCAGCTCACAGGGACCCTTAAAGATACACCCCATCATTCCAGAAGTTCTTTTCCTTGGGGGGGTGAAGGTTGGTGAGGTGGAGGGAAGAAATAAGGTGAGGTGCGCATGCATTATCTATTTTATGGAAAATAATGATGGATGGTTTCTTGCTATTAAAACTCCGGCATACTGAGTGACAATCCAGATACACTAGAAAATGGAAACGTCTGAGGGAGAAGCCACAAACTCATGAAGGTCAGAAGTAGAACTAAGGCATCTCTCGTGCCTTCTACCTAGGATTCGCTTCTCAAAGGCTCTGTGGCTCTACTCCAGTACTCCCCACTTTCCAAAAATGCATCTAGCTCCTTCAGCTTATTTCCACTGCTGACCTTGGTAAAGAACCACTGACCCAATGCCGGCCGAGTAGGTTCAAGCTCATTAAGACCCTAGGTGGGGTTTTCAAGGTTCTCAATCTTTACAGGAACAAACCACCTCATCTTCCTCCAGAGGAGTGGCTGGTGGATTTGAAGTAGACCTTGGGGTTAGCAGTCCAACCTTTACCCAACCGTGCTACCAGAAGAAGCTAGTCTATAATCCATTCACCCTGCTGATAGGAACTTCTCTTCAAAGGGTGAATTGGTGATAGTCTAGTCCAGGCCTGTTCCAGTTGTGACCGACCCATTTTCAAGTAACTTTCTACGTCAGAGCTTGCTGGTTTCAAACTGATGTCTTTTTAGGAATACTGTTCCTGTCTCCTAAATCCCCACTGAGCATTTCTCTGTTCTGAGCTAAACAGACCTGACTCACCAGTCTACACGCTGCATTTTGAAGGGACTTTTGAATGTGCTCTGCAGCAGGTAAGGCAGACGGGGCACGCACAGGACGCAGACATGCAAAACAACAATTTCAGATACAAAAGTTAAGCTGCCATTCTAATTCTAGGATCCACCCATTTTGCCCAGTGTTTACCCCCAATCCCTCCTTTTCCTATTGCATGGATACCCCTAGATCACCCCCTCCCATTACTGTAATACCTGTAGCGTAACCCCTTCCTGTGACATATGTCGTTACCTGTAATTAGTGGGCTTGCATGCCCCCCAAAAGGTATATAGGCCTGGGTCAGCAATATAGATGGCCCTCTGACCCCTCTCTCTGGCTCCCCTCTCTTCCCCCTCTCCTCTCCTGTCCTTTCTCCCTTGTTCCCTTTCCCGTCCTCCTTCCCTTTCCCCTCTCTCCATGTGGACCACCAAGCTGGGCTGAGGTGAGCATGCTACCATGTAATTTGTCTGACTGCATTATTGTAATATCTCTCCTCTATTGCTCAGGCTCTCGATGACTTTAATACTTATATATCTCAACCGTACAATTGTGCATTACTGAACCCGCGACTAGCAGTGGGGGCTGGCCCCCCACTCCATCTTCCCCTAAATTTAATACTACATGTCCTGATTGTACCGGAGTGAGGACCTTAGCGATGATGCATTGAATGCCAGCAAGAACAATAAAGCTGAGTCCTACAGCGGTGCTGTGGGACATACATTCAATTTTTATTAAGATACGTACATCGCCACAGCTTGGTCTCTTCCAGGTCTAGGGTTAGTGGGTCTATGCTAATTTACATGGCTGATGGGACACAGGGACTAGGTGCTGGCTTGATGGACCCCCAAGGAGGCCAGAACATAGACACTTTGTGACTGTGCTCAGACATCATTTGAACTGTGCGTAATCCCACTGACCTGGACACCCTTCCAACCCCAGTCCAACCCCAGCCTGTCTCCCTGCAATCCCTGCAAACTTCCTCCGTGGCCATTCACACCCAGGGTCACCTTCTATTAAAGAGGAACTCTAGGAAAAGATTCCCTGGTTACCTGGCCACCTGGCAGCAAGAACTCCTCACACCATTCTCATTGTGGGTTGGAAGAAAAATAGAAGTAGCATTAGTACAGAACAGCATGTGAGTGTGTGATCTTTTCTTAAAGAATAAATATCAATTGTGTAAAGTGTCTTAGACTATGATGCTTACAAGCAAATGAGTAAGAATAAATGAGAAATGGCTAAAAGTGGGGAACAAAAGAGATAAAACAGATGAGGGAAAGCAAGACTGGCAATAGTCTATAAGAAAAAAAATAAAATTTAAGAAAAAATGGTGATTTTATAGTTCTATTTCTGTAACATAGGGAAAACCACTTGAGACACGAAAATATTTTGTCATGTTATTAGGAATATTGTCAAATCAAACAGTAACTGTTCTAATTTTTATTTCCTTGCTTTAGTGGTAATACTTTAAGTAATATCATCACCTACAGAGTCTATCTAAGAATAACAGCTCTTAATTTATCTGGTCAAGGAATGTTTTCCATA
>NW_022111300.1:11175040-11216735 GCF_000313985.2 Echinops telfairi
GATCGGCATCTGTGCCCGTTCACCCTCTACAGCACACTCAGTCCAGGCCCGCTCAAGTTTTGGTCATTACCAAATACAAATAAACTCTAAAGCCTTTGAAAGGTGAGCTCAAGATCTGTACTCCCATAGCTAATCCATTACCCATCCAGTGCCAATAGGGAATAGGAGTTAGGCTGGAGATAGTACCACACAGCATTTTAATAAGTAGTTGTCTTTGGCGTTATCAATAGGGGTGACAGTAGTTGTATAGTGAAGGCTGTGTGTGCGTGTGTGTGTGTGTTTACAATGTCAGAAAATCACGTTTCAGATACAGAACTGTACTGGAAGTCAGTGTACAAGTTTGGTTATTCTGAGCCGTTTGATTAAATTTAACCACAGGAAACTCTTCCAAGTCTTAATGAAGCAGCAATTACATCTAAAAAGGGAGCCCAGCCAACAATCATTCTTTTCCAATCTCTCTCTTTCAAACATCAGACTCCAATATAAGTACCATGGCTTTGATCTCGCTTTTTTACCATCTCTCTGAGCGGTTGGAAACATGTTAAACACAAGACAGGGAGTGGAGCACCAGTTAGTCTTTAGTGGGAAAGGTTGGCAGCAAATGCATGTCAACACACAGAACCTATGTATTGCTACGTGCACACATGCGCCCACGTGCACACAAACAGATGCAAGAGGACTACAAAGTTCTCTTTTAAAGGAAGGCCATTAAAATGAAAATAAAAAGACGACCAAATTGTGAATCAGTCATTAAATAAAGCCTTGAGAATAAATGTCCTTTAAATTTCCACTTAGAATGCAAAAACTCAAGATGCACATTCTGAAAAAAAGACTTCTAAAGAAAGTTAAGATGATTTTTTTAATTTAAAAATAAAAGCTTTGGGGGACGGAGGGGGTGTCCTCTAAAAGCAACCCCTAACACTTGAAAGACAGTATCTTTCCTCTGAGGAGACACACACTTTTATTCAATGAATCATTACTAGAATCAATTAAACTGTTTTCACTGATTAAAGAAATTACTAAGAAATCCCAAATGGCCCGGGCGTGGACGGCAGGCTCCGTCTCTCTCTGGGTCTCCGGGTTTTCCACATTACCTCTGTCACCTGTGATGGCACACTCCAGCATGTGAATGCTGGGGCCCTGGGAAACACAGAAATCATGTCAAAGCAATTCTTCATCTTTGGGTTTCAGCCCATCAGTGCAAATAGTGAACTTAAACACGAAAATGCAATTTGCTCCTCCTAAGGTATACATTTTTATCTCTTGCAAAAACCACATTCATTTCTAGAGCCTGCAGGTAAAGGGGATTGGCATCTATCACAAGGGCACAGAACGTGTGCAGGATTTAGAAGCAATCTTTCCATAATGTTTCTTTGGTGGAGGAAGTGGCGTTATGAGTTACTCAAAATTCATAAAGATGATTACGTTGACATCCTTTGCCGAAGATCCGCCACCCTGGTACCCACGCTCAACTAGAATACCAGCCTTCCCGTCCAAACCTACTGAAAGCATATCTATGTTTCTGGGTCCAGGACATTCATCTGCTCAGTGGCATTGAGTTCTCTGTCTCATTCAGAACCCCCAATAAAACACAAGGAAACAAACTGTTTGCGGCGTACCAGGCCAGTCATTGCCATGCTGAACCAGGGGACTCCTATCAATATTCCTTCATGTACGCGATTTTAACAGGCAGGCGAGTTCCGACTGTGGCAAGTTGGCTCCAGATGATCAAATGTGTATTTGGTGTTTGTGCCTGTTGAGTCAGTTGAATGATTACTCTATCCCCCAAAGCCCTCCGCTTGGACTGATTGGGCCCACACCGCAGTGACCCTTCCTGGTAAGGATGGCTCCTGAACAACGCTGAGCTTCCGGCTTGATGAATCCCAGCCTTCTAGCTCATCTAAAGGGAGCCTATGGGCTTCATACTTTCCCTCCTTATCCTTTGCCGAGGTCCATGGGAAGTTATGAGACGCATTTTTCTTGTCCTCCCAGGAGCAGGGTAAGGTTCACAACTTGACCTTAGAAGCGCGGCCCTCCTGCACAGCCAGACAGCCTGATGGAACTGAGAGTCTGTGCTCCCAGCCTGGCCTGACACCAACCCGCACATGCAGCATGGAGCAATGTTCCTTATGGGAAAAGACAAGCACGGGATCCGTGGGAGGAAAATAATGGGATTTAATCAGGGAAACGGATTGCAGGCACACCCGCATTTCCTCCCAACAAGCTGCCCACCACAGGTGAGGGCCCCATGTTCTCACGAAACCAACCACTGGTAATTTACGATGGAGCTGCCTAAGCGGGTCTCTTGATCCGATTGGGTTATAGGATTCCTGACATGCCCAGAGATGTTAGTGACCACCGTGTGATTATCCCCCCAGAGAACGATTTTAAACAAGCCTCCGAAAGTATCTATCTAAATCGTAGGTAGACGTCTTAGATGTATGGGGAGTGAGTCCAGGAACGGTCCGGCCTCGTATGAAAGACGGTCCCAGACTAATTAAGGACCCTGTTGCAGAAAAAGGGACGCTGACCCTGCAGTCTTATTTACACAATTGCCAGCCAAAGGGATGTGAAGTGGAGCCCCGGTGGGGGCATCTCGTCGGGAAACCCAAGGGCACCTGCATTAGGGATTCTGGTGTAAATGAATCCCTTTGCTCGGTGACAGTAGAGAAGACACAAATACTTCAATTATCCTGGTATGGAATATACGTGCCGGCCCGCCTGGAGTCCGAATAATGAGACATGGGTACCGCTCATGACTTAGTTATTTCTTTTGCACTTCACTATGCATTCAATTAGGAGGGCATTTTGAGGCGAGAATGATCAGCTCTTAAGACAGAAGGCAGAGGGTTCAAAAAACTGCAAAACTTCAGCTTTCAAAAATAGCCTAAGTGACCTCTTGCAGTACCCTGGCCACTCCGCAGCAAGCAGGAGGCAACCCCTGTGAAGAGCGGATTCTGGCAAAGTTCTCTCTTCACAGATGATGCACAGCTTAAGCTATAATGAGTTTTTGGGTTACAAATGCTGAACGCATTAATATTCCTTGATGATAATTATCACAATATAAGCACCTTTCCCAATGTGAGTAGCATAAAGCAACTGAAGCAGCATTTTTACCACAGTTGAAACAAGCTGGAAAATGGGATTTTTCTCCCCTTGTAACCAGGGGTCAACACGCACTGAGCATTGCAGATTAAGCACACCTAGAGAGGAGCCCCATCCCGGCCTCACTTTCCCTCCCTCCCGCTACACGTACACCCAGAGTTACACATCTCCTCAATCCCTTCTTTGCCGCAATACCTTAGCAATGAACATATACACAATCTCAAAGTATAAAGGGGGCCCCCTCCCCCAATCATAATAAATCCTAGGTTTCTTCTTATGAGAATACAAACAGCCACTGCGATCAGTAAGCCATGTTTTACAGAGATGAGATGGGTCTCTGTGCAGTAGGAGTGAACACCGTGGCCACTGGCTGCATACAAAACAGGGAGAAATTAGAATCTAGCAAACAGGCTCCTGGAAGAACCAACCCCATTACAAATAAATCTGAACAAACTACCAGCCTTTATCTTTATAACTTCAAAACTAATAACAGTCTAAGCACTGAGAGGTTTAAATGTGAATTGTAACCCACCAACACAGAGACAGAATTGATGTCAACATCGTGTTTATTGGCAATACGTTCACATAAGGCACCCAGAAACCAATTTTCACTCCAGATTTAAAGGACAATTATTGTTATTTTGATAATAACTCTCAAGTATTATAAGGAGAAGAAAAAGAGAGAGAGAGAAAAAACCCAACGATCTGATGGCGATGATCCATTGTGCATTCTACCTGTGTGGACAAGGAGACCTGGTGAACTGTCAGTCTTTTCCATCAAAAGCCAACCCAAACCTTGGTCTCTGACTCCAGGAGGACTCAGAGCGACCCTGCAGGGCCGAGTAGAACTGCCTCCCACACAGGGGTTCCAAGGCTGTGAGCATGACAAAAGCAGACTGCATGTCCCCTACTTGGGGTGGCTGGTGGGCTCAAACCCTGGGCCTTTGGGTCCTACCGGGACGCCTCCAGCGTGCATTACAGCATACTAAATATGGGTGCTGAAAAGATGTAACTTCCCAGACCCCAGCTTGACTTCATAATATGCTCTGAACGCACTATAAATTTGTTTCCCGTCATCTCTCTTCCCCTCCCTCTGCTCCATGAAAAAGAGAAAATGTCAATTATCAAGCTCAACTGATGTTAAGACAGCTTATAATCATCATAGTATAGGGTCTCTCTTTCTTTGCCTAAAAGGGCTATCATGTCATTGGAGTACCCTGTGCACATCATCCAACAGCATTCTGGCTTGGTGGTAACACAATGAAAAGTCCATTGGAACCCTTGATTCGCAGAATGCGAGCTGGCTGGGGTCTGCTGTAGGTGTGAGTGTGTTAAACTCACGGGGGCCATGCCACCCCAAACTGCATTTTGAAAACGTGGCATGCTACATGCCGCTTCAAGTCCTCCAACATCATTTTCACTCAGATGCTGCAAAAACGTCTTAAAACCCCATTTGAACGGATGGCAGGGCTGTTAAGGAAACCTTTATTCAATATTTAACAGCATGACCAACTTATTTAAGTGCTATCATGTGAAAGCCACGCAAGGGTGATGGACAGAGCTTACCTTGTTTTTAACCGAATGCTGGCGCTTGTTTCAAACACTTCACAAACCCAGTCATTGGTGCAACTGATGCATTTGAAAAAGTGCTCTTTTACTAGCAGATACATGTGGTTAGAGAGGCTTTTACATCTAGAAATGGCTGAATTTACGGTAGGAATTTTGCTTTACCGTGGCTAGAGTTGGGGTTAGTGGGTGGAGGGAGTGTTTACCTCACAAAACATCAAGAAGGCCATTTTGGAAAAAAATTGCAAATGTTAAAGAACGACCGCCTTAAAAGAAGGTAAGACTCATGGCTCTGAACCTGGTTCTAAAACCAGGTGCCAGATTGATTGACAGCCAAGAAAGCACAAAAAAGACCTGGGGGGAAGTGGTTAAAGCGCTCAGCTGCTAACCGAAAGGTCAGTGGTGCAAATACACCAGCTGTTCCAGAGTAGACAGGGGTGGCCGTCTGCTTCCATCAGGAAAATCTTTGGGGCTGCCCTACCCTGTCTTGTAAGGTTGCTTTGAGTCAGAACGAAGGGGACTCCGCTGCAGCAGGTTTAGAAACGCAAAGATGCTTTCCAAATCTGGGTGTAGTCTCTCAAATATACAACCTATAATAAAATTAGGGAGCCGTGGCGGCACAGTAGTTAGTTACACTTTGGGCTTCAATCCACAAGGTCAGTAGTTCGAAACCACCAGCCAGCTCCTCCGTAGAAAGACAGGGCTGCCTACTCCCGTAAACAGTTACAGTCTCAGAAATTCACAGGGGCAATTCCGACCCTAACCTATAAGGTCACTATGAGTCGGCATCTACTCAATCGCAGTGAGTTGTCTGAGATACTAAGAGTACCCGCCGAGACCACTGCTTTTGACCATGGCATTGATGGCAGATGGTGCCATTTAGCAACCATTTTTACAACATGGGTGATAGTTCTGCATACACTGTATTATGATATTATGAATTAAAACCCTACCTGTTTTAAAAATCAACGAAAACCGTGAACCGCAGCTGAGTAGAAAGTAGAATTCTCTCTGAAAAGAGCTTCCTCTTCACAAAGACATATACTACAGCCTAATTTAAAGAGCACAGGAGGCCCGCTGAGCGGGCATTTATTCTGTAAACACTGCAACAATGATTATCTGTCCTCCCAGTCCTCGGTGGAGATTTTTGCTTTGGAAAATGTCTTGTGGTAACTTACTAAATTCAGGCTATTTCAATTAGTATTACTGGACATTAAAAATTAATTGCATTACTGAGTAGATTAAGGTTTAAATTTCAATTCTACAGCATGCGCCCTAGAAATGACAGCTAAAAATCAATGCACTTTGGCCCACAATCGGAAGTGTGTACAGTTGAACAGGGTGGGACTGGCATCACTGGCCAAGCCGTTATCAGAGACTTGATAGTTCAACTGAAGGTGCGCGTAGGTTCCACTTCTAGACTTGGGTTTGAATGCTGCCCAGGAGCCCGGCCTCACACAAAGAGCATGAGAACAGCTGCACTAACAACTGGAGTAAACAAATGCCCACAGGTACACAAATCACCACCACACAGGGATGCGCAGTCAGCCAACACTCACATCGAAGCATCCCCAGCCTAAAGCCTGCCTTCTAATTCTTCTCAACACGAGCAGAGCGTCTCTGGCTTATGTCCACATCGTTTTGTTATTGGTTGTTGAGTGAAAGCAGTTGGCTGGCGCAGGAAATAGGCCGTTTGTAAATAAGTGTGGGAAATGCATACACTGAATATTCAGTCTTAGGACAACCTAAGCACATATGGAAAATACCCATCTTTTCTTCGAGCAGCAATTTCCCCCAGATCCCTTTTGTCCATGATCCAACTCTCTGGGAGTAGAGAGAAGAGTTGATCACCTTCCCCACAGATTTGTAACATCTCCACGAAATGTGAGGTTAAAAAAAAAGAAAGGCCTGACTCTTTTACTCTCAGCTAATTTTATTCTTTTAAGGAGATGACAATGAGGAACATTACAAGCCAAGCCAACCGAGTAAAACAGCACCCACAGAGAACCACAAAGCCACTCAGGATATCTGGGTTTGGCACGGACAGTGACTGGTGTGTATGACGTCTGCGACATGCCTCCAGATCCCCTCTGTGTTGCACCGGTGGCCAACAGCAAGTTCGGCAGCAAGAGAGTAAAGAAGATGGGAAGTAATAATAACAATAAAAAGAATAATCTGGTGCAAATGGACCCCAAGGTGTAGTAGTCCTCCCCACGCAACAATCACCCTTCACTGCAATTTACTGATGTTGCTTCATTACAATATAGCATATAAAGGGGGCAATGCACAAAGCACACTATTTAAAGCTACAGGGCTTAGAACAGCGCACACCCCCTGGAGCAGGCACTGCTACAGGAGCTAAGTCAGGCTCTTCACAAGTGAAATTGTTGCCTGCTTAAAAAAAAAAAAATGAAAGAGAGGTGTAACGTGCGATGATGCATGGCAATGCCCTCTGTGAAGAAGGGAGCCAAGGAAAGCATTTCCTTGGTGAAATATGAAAGAGATGTCCAAATTAATCTGAAATAAAACATGCTTTTAAGAGAGGCAGCATCTTGTGGCCGTGTTCAAAGGAAAGCTAAAGAACACGATGTTGACTGTGTAGAAAACATCTCACTCTCCCCAGAACAGCCTTCGACAGTGTGTCTGGCTGAAGTTTCATACGGGGAGCGCATCTTACTATTATTTAAGAGAGAAAATGATGAGTCTTCTCACTCTTGCCTCCTATTGCTGAAAGGGATCCGCTTCTCAGGCAGGGATCCGTTTCTGCTGAAGGGATACGATAAGAGGGAAAGAGAGCCAAGGATCACCGAGTACGTCATTGGTTCATTTTCGCTCCCCGCTCCTCATTAGCATGACTCTCGAGTTTCTGGTGATCATATCCGAAATATTAAGACATAATAACTAGGAAGGTACAGATAATTGGATATTAACCAGAACATACTTGACTGGGCAGGAGGTAGGGCCCTGCTTAAACTAATCCTGAAATATATTAATCACCAATTAATGAAAGGGCTTTGAATTCATTTTCTATTATAGAACACCTCCAAGTAGCTAAGCTTTTTCTAACAAAATGACTTGGAATAATAAGGTGGGGGGGGGGGGAGAAAAGAAAAGAAATAGGACCATTTGATGGTGGCTTGAATTAATTCTTTACAGCCTGTTGTCAGGTAGTCAGGAAAACGATGCTGTCGATGCTGTTGTTAGAGCCCTGAATGCTCTTTACAAGGAGGAAGAGAAGGGGAGGGGGTGCTCTTTCAGAGTTCAGTGGGCTCTGCTGAAATCCCCTGTGCTCGCGTTCCAGGGCAGCGCCACAGCTCCAGACTGCGTCAGAGGGCTGTCAGGATACTACTTGAGCCTTCCAGGCCCACACGGACCCCCGGGCCACCCACCTAGCCACTGGATGTACTCTTCAAATAGAAAGCCAGCTGAAGCCCAGCAAAGTCACTCTTTGTACACAGTAAATGCTGGGCCGGCAAAAGCTGGCGGACGTATTAAGGAGGGGGCGGGGCAGGGACAAAGAACAATGGACTGCTTGCGAAGGCACCCCGACTTACATGGACATACTGTTACAGGAAACCCATGAAGCGGCACCAATAGAGCAGGAAGGGCATCATTCTATAGCAACCACATGGCAGTGAGATTCCGACGGATCTGTCTCGGAGATGTTTTCTTTTGGCTTCAAAAGCCTCGCTAAGTTCCCTAGAAAAACTTCACCACGTTAGAGAAATGGGTCCAAAAGTGCCATTCGCATCCCAAGAAAATAAATAAATAAATAAAAAACTTGAAAACACGTTATTTTCACAAAGGGATTCAATTACATCTCCACACTGAATAGGCCTTGCTCTCAGATGCACTGGTAAAGACTTAACATTTTTATGTCAGAGAAAACAAGGTGTTTGGATTGATGCAATGAAAGCCAGGGATTGAAATGACACCCTCTCTTGACTTTTCCTGCCATGACTCATTTAACTGGATTAAAACAGTCAGAAAACTCCCATGATCTGAGAACTGCTTTCTTCATTCCATCGTTTGCTTGGCTTTCATTTTAATCATTCTTAAATAAGCGCCCGTGGCAGCTGAACTAGGCTACGCAGGCAAGTAGTCCCTTTTATCAACAATTTTGCCACAGAAATACACAAACATTTCAATGGCTCTTCATTAGCAAACAAATCAACAAGTGATATTTTAATGCATGACTTTATCCCGTCTCTGTGGGGACTGTAGTTGAGAGTGTGATGTACAGTACAGAAGGAAGAATCATCAGCCACATGTCCCAGGGCTCTCTCCACCGAGGACTTCGCAGCCTCTGCTTAAAGAGTGCATTTAATTGACTGATAGACAGTAGCTTCTTTGTTCACAGAAGACAGCGAAGTAATGGAGGCTTGAAAATCGTACCATCTACAGGGTCTCCTGAGACTAGTAACAGGGGGATATGTGTCAGGAATAAATAAATAATCTAATTATTAAGCCACTTCCTGTCAAGTTAACTCCAATTTGTTGGCTTTTGAAGGCAACAAAACGAGGCATTTTTCCTCATTATGTTTCCTTTTTATACCAGTGGTAATCACAGGCGGATTAGAGGGGGCCTGATTGGTTTTTTTGTCAAGGAACTGAGAAGCAGCCAACAGCACAGAAAAACAGAGTTGGGGTTAGAAGAAATTTCATGCTTGTCTCCTTTCCAGCTCCCTAACAGCCCACATGGCTGCCCCATACGGAGCTGCCAGCTGCCCAGCAAATGTGTACCCCTCCAACTGAGGCCTACCGGGCCACGGGCGCCATCCTGAGAGCTGTGAGATACCTTGCCATCTTGGCAGGTAGCTACTGCTGTCATAGGCATAATTCTAAAGGTGACCTACGAAACCCCATCAGCTCACCGAACGCAACCATCCGAGCAGCTGAAGTTCGACACCCACCCTCCAGACGGGCTCTTTCTCCTTTGTTTACTGCTGTGCAGGATCCCGAAATTAGGAGCCAACTAACCCGTGGCAATGGGTCACGCGAAGAGACCCAGTTGGTGTGCCCGCAGGAGCTGGTCCTTAGAAACAGGACACAGCTCGGGAGGGCCGAGTGTGCACACCCGTGTGTGCCTCTGGGTTTGCCCGCATGCACGCACGTGCAGTTTCCCTACAGCGCCCTTCGTGCAAGAAGGTTTTTTTATTTGTTTGTTTTGTTGCAAGCTCTACCCAGAAAGAGATCCCCACTTTTAATAATGAACATATCAGGCAGTGAGTGAGAAAACAGCTAGGACCTGGGGCAAATTCTAGGGCAAGCCAAAGGTGAGGACAGCATGAGCCAGAAGGTCTGCCTTGTCCAGCAGCCAGTCACAGAGCCCTACCCAGCCATCTGCCCAGCCTGTCATCTTGGTGTCTGCGTACAGAGCCTGGGAAGAAGGCTGCCCTCCCCGCTCCTTCTGCTTGAGAAGAGCAACCTTCCGAGTCGTTGGTAAGAAGCAACACAAATCGGAACCTTCAGTCCGTCTGTACTCAGCCGGAGTCCTCAGCCTCAGGGAAAAGGCGCACGACCAGCAACGTCAAAGGGCTTGTACATGGCAAACTACACTAACTGCTGGTATTTTCGATGCGAGCCCATCGAAGCTGCTAGGCCTAGACGAAAGCACCCAACAAGGGTGAACACCCTGCTTTTCTGCCTTTTACTAGCAGGCCCCTGGAATGAAGAGGACCCATGGTTTTCCTGTAGAACTGGCCGTGAGAAATGAGAACTGGAAAGCGGGCGGACTCGAGAACTGTGCCTCCTTCCAACAGCGTGTACCTCAAGGGTCTGGCCTTCTCTTACTTTCCTTTTTGTCATCTGGGGTCCCACATTCCAGGACTCCCTCTCTGCGCGAGGTGAGCAAGTCCACAGAAGCCTGCGCCGGCTTGCCCTTGCTGCAGACGTCTTAAATTTCTGTTAAATGGCGCAGATAATTAAGCCCTCTTCATATTTACAGTCGGCTTCATTGGCACCACGGATTCTGTTTGGGGTTACTGTCTGCAAATCCCTTCTCTGAACAATTTCATGCGAAGCAATAACACTTCATTTTACCTAAGTTTTATCTGCTGTCCCCACACAGAGCTGCCAGCTGCCCGGCACACGCTCAGTTCTCAATCGGAGGCCGACCAGGCCCCGGGCCCCATCCTGAGATCGAGAAGGCACCTTGCTGTCATTGGCAAGCTTTCCCTGCGAGCAGCGCGCCACACCACACACAACTTAAAATCATCTGATTATTAGAATTTGTGGCCCACATTCCATTTTATCCTGTATTCAATCTATCCCCAGATCGCACATTTTGTTTAAATGTTTTGGCTGGTTTACAAATCATGCCGCCATCTGCACAGTAGGTGTGACACCAATTTTTTTTTTTTTTTAGACAAAAGTTAGGTTCCACACAAAGATAAAAGTCCTTCGAAATGCTTTGGTGTTTGTTATTCTGCCTGGTTCGCTTGGACCAACTCTAAGAAATAAATAGAATGATCTGTGTGAATCGATGAACATCTATGAAAAACAACAGCCAGCAGAACGCAGCGCTTGCTCCATTACCTACGTTAATATCATGACAGCTGAGGAGAGATGACCTGGCCCACTTCTCATCTCTCCTGTACAGATGGCTATTAAAGAGAAAGTATCCCTTTCGTATGGTCCATGTAGAAACCCTTTATGGGCTTCCCAAATAGGCCAGCATTGCCCACATGAGGGTCGCTTTCTGTTACCATTAAGCTGCCCAAATTTCATCTTTTTAAATCCAGCTCTTGATGAAAGAAGCCCGGATGTTTCATCAGCTTTCACACCAAATGCTTATTTCTGAAATCTCTGAATTTTGTAAGCAATCAAACAAAGATTGCCCACCCCCCCAACCAAAAATGAAAAAGAAAAAAAAAGGATTCCATAGGTTTAGAATGAATGTAAATCTAAGCTCCAGAACTTTAATGGTTTTGGGCTTCTTTGGGTAGCATGGAGGTAGATAGATGGATCACACATACATGGATTATTGTACATTCATTTGTATTCCTTTCTGTGTACTAATGACCAGTGGTAACAGACTTTAAAGCACAGCATGGCCCGTCATCTTCATACATAGAGATCTAGATCTTTGAACATTTCCCCATAAGACACAAAGCTTAAAACCTCAAAACTACAGACCTCAAAACATGGTGCTTAGTCCCTTCTGAAGCAAGGGTGTTCTGGCTAAAATGAATCAGAGGTGCTCCTGAATGTCACACAGCTTTAATGAAGATCAGTCTGAGTGCACACCATCCACTAAAGGACAAGAGTGCCATTGGTGACCTTGAGCATCCCACATAGGGTACATTGTATGAGTGTCACTTGCCACAAGAGCCGGCCCAAATCCCACCATCCTGTGCACAGCTGAGTTATGCTGTCTTGACATCAGCGATGTATATCATGTGTAGGACAACACACAGTGGACTTGCATGTCCGCATGGATACAGGGTAGTTGGGCATTTTCAAAGGTCTTTGTAGAACTGAAATGGATTTGAAAAATAGCCAAGATCTCCGGTGCTTTCCTATGAGATGGCATTTAGAGTGCCAAATTCCAGTTCTGAGAGAGAGAAATCTACTCGCCCTTCCCCCCCCACCAAATACAGTATATACTTATCACCCTAGAATGGTCCAGAACAGGTCTATTTGTGCTCTTTCTGGATTTTCCTATTTTTCCATAAAGCAGGAATAACTTCCCGTTAAGATCCAGTTATAAGATCCATTATAGCAAGGGTCATTCTGATCCGGTGGAAAACATGAACTTATTTACTCAAACTTATTAAATAACCAATCCTACGTAGATCTTCAAAATAATCCTTAAGCAACTTGTGTGTCTCCATTCCCCTCCTTATTCTCCATCCAAGTACTCTGAAAGGGAAGCTGACAATGACCAAGGCTATACCCTGACCACTCGTCCTCCAAAGCCAGATTGCAGCAGCAAATTCCAAGGATAATGGTATTTCTCCCCTTTGATCATCTCTTTGTCAAGCTGACTGGCCTTCGACGGAAAATGTACTGCTGCTTGTCTACCACCAGCCGCTCGCAATTTGCTCACTATGTTCCATGAGACAGTTGTTTGTGGCTGTTTGGAACACATTTGTCTCTTTGGGGATTTATGCGCTAGCTGCAATGCCAACCTCTGTAGTGATCGAAATTTCTTTCTAACTAAAATAGATAATTAGAGACTGGTAATTATTGGTCAAGAATTATCAGAGTGAAAAAAATTAAGCTTCTCATAAATAGTTCTTGGCAATGTGATCTCTTTATATTATCTCATGCCTAACAGCCCTGTATCCTGAGCCCCTACAAATGTAGTCTACTGCTGTTGAGCCTCCTAATTTTATATGAGGCAATGCCTTCACTGGCACCAAATTCTCTGCTTTCATCTCTTTGTGTTAATCCACACCAAATAATAGTAATAATAGCTGAAGCAGTAGAAATCTCAAAGAGGAAAATCTCAATAAATATTTACTCTGCTGATAGGAAGAGAAGGGTTAATAATCAATGAAGGGCGTTGTAGTAGACAATGAGTTCTTTCTGTGTTCTCGGGTCAAAAGCCAACATAAACTATGTGAACTCAACAAAGGAAGAGACGCAAAACGGTTTCTCATCTGCACAGGTTTTAGAAGAGGGGAAATCTTTCCCCCAGGAAAGCTGTTAAAATGTTTGTAGCTCCCGTCTTTGTATGTGCTCAAAGAAACTCCTAAATAGTTACTGGTTTGATTTCTTACTGAATTGGTCTCAGAAGGTGGGAGAGAGGGGGGTGTTCTTTTTCTTGCTCAATCCCCAGTGCATTTTTTACTCAATAATTATTCCTGCAACTCAGAGCGTGTGTCCACACCTAGCTGCAAAACGGCACTCCAGCCAAGCGTCTCAGCTCTGTTCCTGGTAGAAACATCCATGGTTTTCCTTTCCCCAAGCTCCTTGGCCAGTAGCCTGAAACCAGCATATCCACAAAGAAGCTGGAGGTTGGTTGACATTGAAATTGCATTAAGACGTGTGTGTGGCATAGGAGCCAATTCAAATGCCTTGCTTGGAGAAGGAATTTAGAGTTATAGCTCACTGGATCGTCTGCAGATTTTGTTTTCCATCGGACGACATAATTCATCCTCTGGACTGATTGAAATATAAACCCAAATCTGTGAAAACACTCTCTCCCCTTGAAGATGGAGAGTAAGAGGCTTTGCAGATTGGCCCTCTCCCTCTACCCTGCAAAATGTCTACTTGAGATCATTACTACTATTATTACTATTATTATTTTAGACCACACACACACACACACACACACACACACACCAACAACCCAAAACTATGTCCCCTCACTGGGGGTAACTCAGTCTGCAGAATAATGCTGCCTGCCTCATCTGAAAGACTAACCACCACACTGGGGGGTTTTAAAAGGATACCTGAGCCCTTGTGACACCCTCCTGTGATGCTTTCTCTGGATATTAACAATATGAAGAGAGTTTGAGGGCTTGACTGCATGGTCAACAGATAGAACAATTAAATGGATGCTATTCACTTGTTAGGCCTCAAGTGCAAGAGAATCACATATTTTATTATTAAAAATAGCATGAATATTAAATAACTAGGCCCTCAGTGAAAAGGAACAGAATTTGCTTCTCTGATGGAAGGTGAATTGTCAAACACTTGGCTCCCAAGAGGAGGTGCGTGCCCTATTAATCCACCCTAAGGTAGAGGGAAACATGCCTTGGGAGAGCACTAATGGTGTAAGGAATATAAAATAAATACAAAGAAAATGGGTAGAAGACAATGTTAAGAAGCCAAGGGGGGTTAGGGACAAACTGAGATGAACATGAGCACAATCAAAAGGGTCCTCCTTTGCTGCTCCACTTTCAATTCCGATCCCACTATGCAAAATGGCATTAACAAGGCAGGGAGAAACAGGTCCAGTTTGTTCAACTGAATACATGGGTCCATATTTAGTAGGGGTAAATAAGAAAGCAGGAGCCAAAGAACATTTTGCCTAGAATAGAACTCATCAAAAGCAAGACCCCATAATGTTTCATTAAAATTTCCACAAGCTGCCGCTTTCCAGGAAATGCCTGCTTTCAAGCCCATGTTAAAGTGCAGCATCATGAATAGCTGCCACCAAGGAACTCAAGAAATCAAAAGACAGAAAATATAAGCATGACTCATTTTTTCCAGCTCCCTCCATCCCCCCCCCCCAAACAAAAGGTTTACAAGATTATAGAGGGCATTTTTCCTAAGGGATCCCAAACTGAAGAAACTGCGGGGGACGGAGCGGGGGACATCACTGGAAACTCTTACATGTGGTCCTTTTCTTTTAAGCACTCAGAAAAACTGTCAGCATTATTCTGTCATGTGCTAAGTATATACTGTTCAAGGCAACCACATTGCTACTGAAGTCGAGGGGTGGGGGGGTCTAGAGGTAAAGTGATCAATATTTAAGCTGTGATTCACATGGTCCATTTTTCACTAATAAGCATTCAGTCATTAATGAGCAATAATCCTCCCAAAGAGTCATCATTTAAAAACTCTGAAGCAGATCCATAAAAAACAATCCTTCTCCCAACATGCTTTTGGATTTGGCGTCACTCATTTATACAAGCGTATTCGGAGTTCTGCTCCTGTGAATTTTCAGGAGCAGCCATGAGAACTGAGTACAGCTCTTCTATCGGACGTTCTTGGAATAGGTCCTATCCGTGAACAACGCACCCCATTTCCTCTGGAAAACCAGTTCCTAGTTGGAAACGGCAGGTTATCTTTCCTGCCGTACAGAGTGTGATGACAGGAGTCCAGGAGGCAAACGGGACCTTTTTTCATATATCACAATTATTTGTAGTACGAGAGAATACTATGAGATGAGAATAAAATAAAAGGCTCTCACAGTATAAAAACGCAAACGAGTAACAAAAATAGTGTAATGCAATAGCAATTGTCATTTTACTAATAGATAAAGATCTGCTTGATAAAGTTTAATTGGCTGGTAAAATTCTTAGTGTTATTACTAAGCGCTTATCATATTAAAAACATAGGCGGTAACCCCGGAGGAATTTCAGGGATAATAAGACCATATAAATAAGTGAAATTTTTATCCCTGGGTTCTAGTCCATATGGTAACTGCAAAATGCCCCCCACCCCAAAAAACACACTCGCCTAGTGTGGATTCAGAGATCTCTAGCCAAATTGTCTTTGTAATAGGGATACCGGTAAAACTTGGTGGGTAATGACAACAAAGATTACTTAATTCTGTACATAATCATTATGATCATGACTTTTTTCTAGATGGTTGAAACCATACATCTGAAACTATTTTTCTGGCAATTTAAATTATTTATGCTTCCCCATCACACACACAAAAAGATTCAACCACTTTAGATTTGGAAACAAAGATGCTTAAGCAACACACAGCAGTGCCATTACCATAATAACTTCTGAAATTAAAACCTGTCTAAAACTCTATGGAAAGCTAACATCCAGTTCATTAACCATTCCTGTTAGTTTTCAATAATGCAAAAATAATTAGAAGTTTAATTTGTTAATCACCTGTGTTTTGACTGGCAGTAGATATATAATTCTCTGCAGAAGTCTAAACTAGCCCTTGCAGAAAATAAAATGTGCTAATGCCTTATTAGGCCTAATAATAGGAATTAAAAAAAATCAATCATGCCTAGGTAAACCATGGATGGCTGAACAATTAATTCCTCTTTAATTCGGTTTAATTATATAGGCATAGACGAACACAAGTAGGAGAAAAATCGATCTTTAATACGGCTGGGTGTCACTCACCAATCATGTGGTTTGCAACGTGAACCTGAATGTCCCATTCGTTGTGGAAAACCATCTGACACTTGATGCACTGATAGGTCTTCTTCTGAGAAAATAAGTACAGACAGGGTTACTTAGACACAAGCACGTTTTACTGTTGTTTCATGAGCCCGCAACCCTACTTCTAGCATGTTTCAGGGAGCTGGTCTGTCTTAGGGTACTAACTAAGCTGCTGGGGGGCTCCTGGGGCACCGGTCTGTGAGCTCCTTCCTAAGGCTGCTGTGGCTTGAGCCGAACACCATCATTTTAGTTACAAAACATTTATAAGAAACCAAGCCACATAATTGTGGCCCAAGACCATTTTAAAGATTCCTAACCCCAACAGCATAAATGAGTATTTTAAAAAAATCCAGTAACACATGGTCACGTTTCGAAAAAGGATCCCTTTGAAGATCAGTCACCCGGTACATGATAAGATCCAACGTAGGGGCAATTGGTACTTGCCCTTTAACGTGACGTGAATTTGTCTTTACTTTGAAAGGCCCGAATGAACCCTTATTCTTAATTCATCATAGGCACCTTCACTTGTGGTACATGCAGCTTTTAAATCACAGGGAAGACATCAAAAGCCTTTTCTTGCAGGAAAATGAGAACCAAATGCACCTGTTCCAATGTACCTGCAAGTATGACTGAATGGCAGCCCTAGGTAGAGATCTCATTCGTAACAAGCATCGGCCTGTACTTGCCTTCCATCAAAATCACTGTGGTGATATTTTTGGATAGCCATAAGTAAAATGGCTACGAAGTGAAGGTTTTAGGGAGAGTGAGCTCAAAGATGCATAGGGGATCATTTGGGGCTGAATTCTAACATTCAGAGGATGTTTCTGAAGTTGTTCATCGTATTTAATCATGCATATTTCCCATAAAAATAATATCCTAAGGAACATTTTTAGAGTCTTTTAATCACTTTACTCAACAGTTCTTTGAAGTGGATTGGACAGGACTTATAATTCCTATATCATAAATTAGGAACAACAGCCGAGACCCAAGGAACTGGGAAGATCAGCCTGATGTATATGTGGCCAACAGCTGTGAAGACAGATGATCGTACTGCATTCTAAACTAAGGTGACCAGATTTTAACACTGGAAAATCGGGATGCCATTGGAAAAACTCATATCCTGGCGAAATAGCCACATGACAGCCGAAAACCGTGTACCCTAGCTTGTCGTGCATTCTTCCCAGAAATCAGAACTTTTTAAAAATGCTGCAGGACGCAGGGACAATTGTTAAAAATCGAGACTTTCCTGCCAAAAGCAGGACGTCTGGTCACCTTATTCTAAATACCAGACTCAGACGTCAGACAGGGCAAGATATGACAAAACAATAATTTACAAATTATCAAGGGCCCATGAGGGAGCGGGGTCGGGGAAAAAAATGAGGACCTGATGCCAGGGGCTTAAGTGGAGAGCAAATGTTTTGAGAATGATGAGGGTAATGAATGTACAAATGTGCTTTACACAATCGATGTGTGCATGGATTGTGGTAAGAGTTGTATGAGCCCCTAATAAAACGATTTTTTTTAAAGGCTTTCTGATTTCACCACTTCTTTATTGTGTCCCCCATATAGCTCAGTATGTAACAGATGAACTCAGTACATAAACTCCTATTATGGCTCTCCCCGCACCCCCAACACAGAAGATAGACACACTCCTCTATGGTGAAACTTGAAATGTAGAATTGGAAACCATCTTCATCTTAGAAATTAGAAAATACAATAAGCCGTTATGAAGTGATCCATTGGAAAACTTCCCAAGTGTTAGAAAAATGACTTTTGTAGAATCCCATACATGACATGTCGACACACACGTTCTTGTAGAATTGTCTTCTCATCTACAGCCTTGCAATAAAATGACAGGGAGTACCGGTCTATAAATTACAATGGCTTAGGAGAGGCTCAAGTTCTCGTGGAACTTAACAAAATCAGGGTTCAAGACACAAACATTTGGATTTATTTCATTTGAGATCGAAATGACAAGTGTCCTTAATGGAAAATGTTTCTAGTGATTGAAATTTAACTCTGTGTTCTTTTTTCCTGCAACAGTATTCCCGTCACCCACAGAAGCGCAGGAGTATTTCCGACAGAAGCTGCTGCCTAAACAATTTAACAGGCTTTGTACATTACGCATATTGTGCACTGAGTGTGCGGAATCTAAATCTAGCACAGGCTGGCACAACCCTGACAATCACCATGGAAGATTTACTACCCTGCGCTGTTTACAGGATGCTTTGGATGGTGACAGAGAGAGCAACATGTGTTGCGTAAATAACATCTATCCCCCTTTTTAACAATATTTCCCTTTAGAACTAGTTAGAAAATATTTCTTACTCCCAGATGACCTACATTATATATTGTTTATTAGCATACTTCTAGCATTATTCCTGATATGTGACCGTGCTGAAAAACAAAGAAGCATAAACTTAATGGCTAGTCTTTTCTCTTGTTAGCTCAGTAAAACATACAGTATGTCGGAACTGTCTCCAAAAATGATGACTGATGAATACGTTGACAGAATATATGAGCACGCCCCCCCCCACACCCTCTCTATAAGAGTAAGGAATAAAATCACTTGACAAGCTCCAAAAGAAACAAAAACCAGCTTTTACTGCTGTCTTCAAAATAAACGGATGCATTTGAAAATCTATGTATCTAAGGTTTTTTGTTTGTTTTATCATGAAAAGGAAGTGCTTTTGTCACTATTGATAATTCAAATATGCACCCTTTCTCCTCTGAAGACAGTATCTAAACTGTTTCTGTTTCTATTATCAAAGCCATGTTATCTAAAAGCTCCTAAATTTATAGCTAGATGAGGTAAGAACATAAATGTGATCAAAATCAATGCACCATGGTTTTAAAAGATCACAGCTCTATCTTTCGAGTTGCCAAATGCAGGACACTGAAATGCAAACTGGAATGTGTGAAGGTTTTGCTGTGTAAAATCATGATAAAAGGTCCATTCTTTACCCTTAATTATAAAACAGCACTTCTTTCAATGACCCTTAAAAGCATCAGTCATTATAATTATAGACTCTTGGCAAGGACTCTGAAAGACCCCAGCCCATCTTTAGACCATCTTTAACCCAAGGCTAACACACTACCATTGAGTGGCTTCTGACTCCAAGTGACTCTATAGGATGGAACCGAACCTCGTGGCTTTGAGGCTTTAAATCTTTACCGGAGCAGATAGCCTTAAATCGCCCCCTATGTAGTTGGTGCATCCTGTGGTTCTTAGCTCCACACATAACCTCGACTGCCACTAGGGCTCTTTAGACTAACTTTAAGTAAAGGGGTATTGACCTGTGAGCAGTATCTGATTCACAAAACTCATTCCTTAGGGGGCACGCCATGGCAGTTCCGTACGGCTGTGATTATGATGGAACCCATTGTAATTTCAGGTCAGGTGGCATTTCTGCTACCATGGTTCTACCTTCAGGCTCTGCAGTTATAAAGAACATCTTGAGCCCCTTGTGACAGGAATGCTAACCTCTTTTCCAACTGAAAAAAAGGGGATACAGTAAAAGAATGCTTTGAAAAACTTGCACCATTCTGGCTACCTTGATCCAGGATCAGCATTTTAACGAGTAGAGCCCCGAATGAAGCACAATAGTCCAGGTGTGACCCTGACCCTTGCAGTGTACAGCATGACTGGCACCTCTCTGAGGACAATAATGTCTGCTCAGGCAAAGTCAAGGGAGATCATTTCTGTTAAAAGCAGATGAGAGGAGAAACAGAACTTCCATTGTTTGGCCCCGGATTGGCCTTTTTTTCAACGTGTAAGTTGTCAATTTACTTGAAATGCTAATTTAGCACAATTTTTAAAAGAGACTTTTTTTTTTCATTAGCCTTTTTTAATGCGCTACTTGGGAGTGGGATTGTCATTTCCTGATTGTTCGCTTTTGTTTTCTGATACTGATAGATGTAATTATCAGGGATACAACTTTTTCCGAGTACCTCATTATTTTTGATTGATTTTGAGAACAATTTAAATGTGCCTTTTTGACATTCTTGTTTTCAGTGATACTCTGGTTAAGGTACTCAAAGGCTTTCAGCAAAGAGCATCTCATAAATAAAAGAAAAAATGATTAAGATCTCTCATAATGTATAACGTGGGGGGGGGGGGCTATTCTGATTAACCCCCATGCCCTCGATTCAATCTATACCATGTTAGCATTCATGATTCGCATTTGGTCTCACCAAATTAAAAACAAAAACGTACTTTGAAGTGTAAACTGCTTTCTTCCTTTTTTAAAAAAAGAAAGCACACATGCACACCCCCACACACAGCCGATGAAATCTACAGCAATCCTGAAAACCAGAAGGGCAGTCAATCTCAGTTGCCAACAATGACGGTGACTATGAAGTGGTGTTGCTCTTCTGGACACTAGTAATTAAGGCCACACGAGCATCCTGCTGTATTAAAGAGGGCATGCCCATGCCTCGGTGATGAAGGAACACCCTTCTAAACAATAAGGACGACAGCAGTAGAAACAATACAACTAGAAATTCACTATTTTGTAGGCCAAAACAACAGGTATCAGATGAATTAAGGGCAGCGCTGGTGGCCCTATCAGTTAAGGGTTGAACTACTAACTGCACAGTTGGCAGTTCAAATCCGTCAGCTGCTCTGTGGGAGGAATACGAGGCAATCTGCTCACGAAAGATGTACAGCCTCATCTGGAGGAGAAAACAACAGGACCGACAGTTCCGGGGGGGATATGGGAAAGGTGGGGGTAGGGGGAAAGGATGTGGTGTTAACGAATCCAGGGACAAGGGAACAAGTGAGCCAAATCGGTGGTGAGGAGGTACAGGAGGCCTGGTAAGGCATAACCAAGGGTAATGTAACCGAGAGGAATTCCTGAAATCCAATGAAGGCTGAACATGATAGTGGGACAAGAGGAAAGTCAAAGGAAATAGAGGAAAGGGCTAGGAGGTAAAGGGCATTTATGGAGGTCTAAATAAAGGCATGTACATATGTAAATATGTTTATATATGAGGATGTGGAAATAGGTCTATGTGCATATATGTATAGGTTTAGTATTAAGGTAGCAGATGAACATTGGGCCTCCACTCAAGTACTCCCTCAATGCAAGAATACTTTGTTCTATTAAACTGGCATTCCATGATGCTCACCTTCCCGACACAATCGCTGAAGACAAAGCGGGTGCATAAGCAAATGTGGTGAAGAAAGCTGATGGTGCCCGGCTATCAAAAGATATAGCGTCTGGGGTCTTAAAGGCTTGAAGATAAACAAGCGGCCAAGAAGCAACAAAGCCCACATGGAAGAAGCACACCAGCCTGTGTGATCACAAGGTGTCAAAGGGATCAGATATCAGCCGTCAAAGAACAAAAAACCTTATCATTATGAATGAGGGGGAATGCAGAGCTGGGACCCAAAGCTCATATGTAGGCAACTGGACATCCCCTTACGGAAGGGTCATGGAGAGGAGACGAGCCAGCCAGGGTGAAGTATAGCAATGATGAAACATACAACTTTTTTCTAGTTCCCAAGTGCTTCCTCCCCACCCACTATCATGATTCCAATCATAACTTACAAATCTGGCTAGACAGAGGATGTACACTGGTACAGATAGGAACTGGAAACACATGGAATCCAGGACGAATGATCTCTTCAAGACCAGTAGTTTGAGTGGCAATACCATGAGGGTGGAGGGAGGGTGGGGTAGAGAGTGGGAACTGATTACAAGGATCTACAGATAACCTCCTCCCTGGGGGACGGACAACATAAAAGTGGGTGAAGGGAGACGTCGGACAGTGTAAGACATGACAAAATAGTAATAATTTATACATTATCAAGGGTTCATGAGGGAGGGGGAAGCGGGGAGCGGGGGGGACATGGAAAGGAAATGTTTTGAGAATGATGAGGGTAATGAACATACAAATGTGCTTTATACAATTGATGTATGTATGGATTGTGATAAAGGTTGTATGAGCCCGCAATAAAACAATTTAAAAAAAATAACTGCACCCTTAACATTTCTGATCCTGTTAACTTCCCTAATAAACCCCATAATTGTGAATATTGTTTGTGAGTTCTTTGTAGCCACTGCAACAGATTCATGACCCCAGCCAAGTAGAAAGTCCTGGGATGGAATCAGCTTAGGGTAAAGAAGGATGGAGGACAGAGGCATACCTGAGCCCGGCCTCATAGGAATCCACCTTGGGCCGATGTGGAGTTGGATTCTCCTTCCCATTAAACACAGAGAAGGCCAGAGATTGGGCCCATAGCATCCCCTTACTCTTCCAGTTATTCCTGGCATGGTAAACAATACAACTGTCCAACTTAAGATAGCTAGAACCAGTCTATTTCAATACAATCTCTTAACTGAAATGGATGAATACCTATGATATCAATCTTATATAGCCCTCCGTTTTGCTATCCTGTTAGATACAAAATGAACCATGTGTTCTACTTCATTTTTGAATAACTTCCAATTTTCCTAGATTCATATTTTGTACATTCCACATTACAATTATTAATGGAGGGTCCCAGCTCTTTCTTCTCATTCTGACCCACGCAGTATCAGCAAATAAAGGTTCTTGAGTGCTTTCTTCATCCAGGTCATTGAGGTGGCAGCTCTGCCTCATGCCTTACAGCCTAAGTGGCTCATGTTCTAGCATTATAGCACACTACGTTCTATTGCTACGCATCAGATTTTCACCGGCCTTTTTTTCCTTCCTTCAAATAATGATTCACCCAGTTCTTCTTTCTAGTCCGTCTAAACCTGGAGACTCCACTGAAATTTGACCGCCATGAGTAACCCTGCTGGTGTTTGAAACACTGGTGACACAGCTTCCAGAATCACAGTAACACTCACGTGACCGCAATATGACAAACTGACACACAGGTGTTGGATTAAACCTAGGTTCTATTTATAGATATTCATTGCATTATTTTTTTTACTTTTTTGCACACTTGAGTATTTTCACATATTTTTAATTATGGACTATATTATTACGGATAGGATGACTAATAATATATGTTTTTAATGTTAAACTTAATCTGATTAACTCCATTCTTCTGCTCTTCCATTTTATACACCTCAAACCAAATAAAACTTGCTGTCAGAGTCAATTCTGACTCCCAGTGACCCTGTAGATCAAACTGGAACTTTTCCTCTTAGTTTCCAAGGCTATAAATCTTTATTGGCACATGCAGCCTCGTCTTTCTCTCAAAAAGTGCCTAAAGGGTTTGAACCTCTGACCCTGCAGTTTGTATAACCCACTGTGCCAGTCGGACATACACCAACACAGAATTGTACTTTATTACAAGTAGCTTTGCAGACACTTTTAGTATTTTTGTACATTCTAATATTAAATATCTAATACATAAACTCCAAGAACTCAAGAACCACAGCTCACAGTTATCTGTATAATGAGGTTAAAATGTCTTACCACTGTGTCGTGCCTTATAGTCCACAAATAATTCTTACGTAAACTACAATCAGTTTGTGAAATTAGAAAAAGGGAGTTTATTATCTTCAATTACAGATGAGCTAAGTGATTTGTCCAAACCTTGAATCAATACAGCGCCAGTATTCTCAATCAGTTCTCTCTTCCCTTGCACTCTATTTATCACAATGGCTTTTAGTACATTATATATGCTGCTAATTTGTATATACATTTCCAATTGTATTTTAGGCATAAGAAAAGGGGGTTTTCCTTAAAAAATCAAGCAGGACATCCTTGAAAATGTCAGGGCTGGTTTGAGAACAGCTAATGACAGTGAAAAACTATTTCCAGAACCCTTAGGCTCCTAGATCCAGAACCGTTGAACAAGATCCCCAGGTTGGAACTAGGTGGTTTCCCAATGCCTCCTATTAGATTTCAAGGTGTCCCTTTGGCTCTCGACCCTGATAGTCATCTTGCCATTTTCTGTGAACTGCTTATCTGCTCTGCTCAGTGGGAGCCCCGGGTCACGAGCCAGAAATGACTCCACGCGCCTTGGTCCTGTTCAACACTGGCATAACATTTCAAATCTGAGATCAGATGGCTGCCTATAATTAAGACATCTCAGTAATCATTTCTCCACTTATGATGTATTTCCCATGTTCTCCATGCACGTCGCTCAGCGCTCCTTTTGGTCACCCATGAGGACGTTGGACACGGGGACTGTAAATACCCATTCCAAACGTGCCCAGCAGTCACAGGGGAGAATTTTAGTGTCCCCTTCCTGTAAATAGTTGCTATTTAGTGCCTTCATTTAGCTGCGTGACACTGAACAAAGCATTTAATGAGTCCGTTTCTTTCTTTGCAAACTAAAAATAATAAAACTTAGATCTGAGGGTTGATGTTTGAAGCATGTAAGAGAATTATAGAAAAGTGCTTAGTATCAATGCCTACCATGCAGCATGCCTACAGTACATAGCAAGTGCCTTTATTACACTGCAGTTGACAGGTTATTACAGGAGAGGATGAAACACTATACGGCCCCACTCGCACAACACAAGGTGCCTGTTGAAGGGTGCTTCTTAGCCATTTGGGTGGAAGTTGAAACCATGAAAATGTTCCCAAACTAGAACCCACTAATTAAGGTTTTATGACAATTAACAAAGGTCAAACAAATATATATCAAACCGCTACACATGTAAAGATTAAAAAACAGGTCGGTCACAGGATTAGAGTGTATGAAGGAAGAAGAGTAAAGAGAGGTTCAACCTAGCTGTTCTCAAGGATCATTCTAAACATAAATAGATGCATTACAAATGAGATCTGTATCTCAGCTCAGAAGCACCTTTACTTGACATTTGCTTTTATTGGCAAAAAATAAACCCCAAGAACAAAAGACCAGATATGGTATGAGAGTGAAAGTAATAAGCTTTTGAGAAATATGCAATACTTTAGACATTTAGTAATTATGCCTGATCATTTTCCAAGTCGTTCTGATTTAGTGTGAACATAAGCAACTAACACAAAGGAGAAAATGGGTACTGCTCACCCTCAGCCCCGCTCATGAACACTGCTAACAATGAAAAGTTTGCCCAATAATCCATAAAAACACAATTACAAATTTCCTACTTTCAGCTCACTGCTGTTAAAAGGCGGGCGGGCATCATTGCCCCACAGATAAGTTGCATGCCCTGAGCTGAAGACTCTAGCACAGAGGTTCTCAACTTTCCTTATGCCGAGACCCTTTAATACAGTTCCTCATGTTGTGATGACACCACCCCCCCCCCTATCTATAAAATTACTTTTGTTGGTTACTTCTTACTGTAATTTTGCTGCTGGTATGAATTGGATGACCCCTGTGAAAGAGTCACTCAACGCCCCCTAAGGGGTCGCGACCCACAGGTTGAGAACCACTGCTCTAGCACATCACACAACACCCAGAGCATGCTGAGAAGCACCCTATCAGAGAGATATTTGACATGACCCTCAGCCCAAGGAGTTGCAATGTAAGCGAGGAAAGAGAACACACAGGCACTGAACTCTTCACAGCATTTTGCCTAAATAACATGACAACACAGTTTTGGAAAGTGTGTGAGCATTAGTGCCTGGTGAAGACTCCTGAACGCAGATAGGGACTGGTCACGGTGGATTCGAATAATTGCAAACCGCTCCCTGGGAGAGATAAGATGTGACCTGGGGCTGACAATGGAGAGAATTCACTGGAGTGCTAAGTCGAGTTTGGTTACAAAGCGCTTGTACATGCCAGGCAAGCCAGAGTACTGGATGCGATGAGGAAGGCAATTCAGAAGACAGACAAGGTTAAAGAAGGCTGCTTCTGGCCAACTGGAGAAGAGACTCCCAACATTTGATGCCCTCCGATTCAAGGGCATCAAGTCTATTCCAACTCATAGGGAGCCCACAAACAGGGCAGACCTGTTTTCCCCTTTTGGTTTCCAAGACTCCTTACCGGAGTGCAAAGCCTCGTCTTTCTCCCAGGGAAGAAGAGAAGCACACAAAAATCCAGTACGACGGACTCTGGAAAAACACTTCTGTTTTAAATGACTGGGTCAAATTTTTTTACTTTCCTCTTAGAAAAATTCTAGACAGGCCAAGGTGGTACTAAGAAAGAAAAAATATTATTTAAATCTATTTTTACAATCAAAGTCCAAACCTCCACAAATCATAGTTACTACTGATGCTGGAGAAAGTTGATCACCCCCCGCCACCCGTTTTCTTGGGATTATCTTTGAATATTAGTAAAATCATTTAAAATAGAATTAAATTTCCAAATGGTTCAACTGTCAAAAATCAGGAAATTATTCATGTTTCATCAGTCTGAGTAGTATTCATTAAAAAAACAAAACCCCATGCGAAGGATCGAGTCATTTCCAGGAATTGCACACATAAATCCTATCATACGAACTTTTGCTTTGATGTTCATCAAGAATTGTTTTTCCTAGTTTAAAATGATCTAAAACCAAATTTTTAAAAATGTCCCTTTCTATGTGTTTGAAAGGAGCCCTGGTAGCTAAAGTTAAGTGTTCAATCACAAGATGTGCATTAAGAGCCCCCCAGCGCCCCTCTCCTTGGGAGAAAGCTGTGGAAATCGGCTCAGTAGAAGGGACCACCTTAGGAACACCAAGGGCAAGTTGTACTCAATCCTGTAAGACTGATAGGAGTAGAATCCACTGGATGGCGTGGTGTTTTAAGTATCTGAACTAAACAGCTAATTAAAAAGTGAATCTGAGAACCTGCAGCTTCTCATGGAGAAATGGTTACTCATTCATTTCGATTCTTTTGTTTTCAGCCAATTAATAGTTTAGAATCTCCAAAAGACACCTAGTTTTTTTCTCCCACTGACCCTCCCTGGATAAGGAATCTTCATTGAGATAATCTCGTGTAGTGTCTAAATTCAGTGGTTGCTCACTGATTTGTATGCGGTAGCACGATTACCTCAATCAAATTTCCTGTTTTCTAGAAAGACGATCCTTACATAGCGTTTGCTGACTGTTCAACAATCATCCTATACCCATCATCTTTATCATAAGGTACTGCCTAGAAAGCATTCATGTCTACCCGAAAACCTCTCTGCCACATCACACAGCAAAAGAAGTCAGTGAACTGGAAGAAGCTGGAGATAACAACAGAAAGATGAAATTGAAGCTGCTGTCAAGGTAAAAAATTCACTCAAGCATCGTGAGGGTATAGAATTCGCCGCTAGTTACTCATGGCTAGAATAGTGTGCTAGCTCCTTATTTTTAAGTATTCCTGATTCATTACCGATTTTGTGAATTACAGATCAGTTCTTATATTAGCTGTTTTGTTAACTTTATCACTCAAGAAAGATAAGGCATAAGAAGGCTGGGAAAAGTGAATGTTTAAATGCTAATTCTTTCATTAAAGTAAATCTGAACCAAAAAGGAAGTAAAAATGTTGCCTTCTACAAAATTGGAATCTATTTTCATTTTAAATGAGCTCAGACATATGATTGTTTTCACTTTAAAAAGTCATGGAAACTCATCGCCTAGGATTGTGACTATTATGCGTATACAGTTGGGGGAGATGAAGGCGTAGGGATATTGAAAAGGTATGCTGCATTAATAAAGACATTAACTAACCACACAGCTAGATCTTAGTTTGAATTACACTCCCCTCAACATCAGGAGAAAGTTTTTGGAGGCATTAAAAGGCATTTTAGAACACATTAAGAATTATTTCCATAAGTATATCATTTCTGCCCTAAAAGCAAGTTGAAAATGTAGATAGGTTTATTAGTGGGATATGAGTACTGGATACCATTTAATCATGAGTGGACATAAATAAATGCCAAAATGGTAACATAGAAGTTGTATGTCAGATCAATCATAGACATTTATTCCAAATTCTCCTACACATCACTACATGTTCTTTCAGAATTATGTCAACAAAACTAACCGATCTCCTAAAAGACAATAAGCTCTTTATGGACAAGGGGCTAGGTCTTGCCCGTGGTTGTATGCATTACAATGCACAATTTAATTCTTCACACAGTCAATTAATGTATCGATGACTAGACCTATTCACTGTAAAATAATCTTTGCTCCCCCTCACCTTCTCTTAGAGGAAGGCTCCTGTGGAGCCTAGTATTCTCCTTTATTTATATTCTTAATGTCTCCTTCCAGCTAGTCTTACCGTCAGAGGAAAAGCTCATATTCTGGCAGTTTTGTCTCTTTTCAGCAAACGCACTCACTCCTATTTTGGCTATTCCAGTTTCCTGTGCCTGTGGTACAGTCCCCCTGACCTTCCCCACTCTCCCCTCCCTGACTCCAGCGTCAAGTCTCCCCGGGCCTGGCAGGGCTTCTTCGTTTCTCGCATTCCCTGTTGTCAGTTTGGGTGCCTGTCTGCTCTGGTCTATGTCTTCCTCTGGAGCAGCTCTCCCACGGATGCAAGGCAGACCACCCTTTCTCTTCTTCAACTGCTTCTCAAAACTTCACCTGCTCCATAAAGCTGGCTGGCAATTACACCCACACACCACGTGGGACTTCCCTTTATTATCCTGGTGGTTTGTACTCTTAGAATGTTTTGTAGAATTAAGGTGTGTTTCCTTCGTCTATTTTCAAATATGCTGTACAGTTGGAATCTATATAAACGTACAAGGGTAGAATTCTTATAAGGCTTTTTTTTTTAATTGGCATCCATTTGGTTTCTTTCAGCGACTTCCTCATTAGTTAGTCTACAGGTAGCATCACAAAAATGTTTGATGTCCCATAAAATGAAAACCCACTGCCACCAAGTCACTTGTGGCTCAGAGCAGCCCTACAGGGCAGGGTAGAGCTGCCTATGTGGGTTTCCGAGAGTGGAAAGCTTTATGCAAGTAGAAAAGCCAGGTCTTTCTCCCATGGGGTGGCTGATGGGTGTGAATTGCTGACCCTGTGGTTAGCAGCCCAGGTCATGCATCTTGCCAATTTGAGAACAGAAAGGGGCAAGTGAGTTCATTTATGGTAATGTCCTCACTGCAGGCAGAAACAGGTGCAGAAAGAAAAAGTGGCCTTGCCTGCGACTCTCAGAGCACTGGCCGGCATGGCACACCATCGACTCCGAGCCACCATGAACAGACTCGTGGTGATGTGGTTGGTATGGGAGTGCAGTCACAGAACATACACAATGGCGGACGCTGGCCGCCGCCACCCATCTGTCAGCTTCTCAGACTGTTGGGGCTTGTGTGTTGCTGCGACGCTGGAGGCTATGGCAGGGCTATTTCAAGCATCAACAGCGACACCCAGGGTGAAGCGATTCCAGCAGAGCCGCCATACTGAGAGAGGTTAGAGAAAGAATCCGAACAATTTCCACCCCCTCCTCACTTACAATTGTGTTGGATTCCAAAGAGAGGGCATGATGCAAAAATCAGTACTAATGCAAAAACTGGAAGATGGTTTTCAGACCACACGTTTGTCCAATATCTACTGCTTAATTTAGAAAACACAACCATAGAAATAAGAACTGCAGAGATGTGCAGAGGTGCTCACCACTGGGATGAGCCAGCTATGGATCATAGCTCTGTGGAGGGGGTGGCTTGGAGGAGACCGAGCAGGTGAAGCCGGAGATCCCAGTGACTGGAAGACGCACAGCTTAACCACGACATCTTCCTCCTGGGTTTGACCTCTGTGGACCTGTCTCCTGGGCTCCTGTCCCACGCTTGCCAAGTCCAGTTTAGAGGTGGCTCTGCCCTCCCAGCCTGAGAATCATGCAAGCTTGGGAACTCCCTGCAAGGGCACTGGGAGTCTGACCCTGCCCTCAGTCCCAGTAAAGCAGAGGGTGTAAGGTCCGGGTAAGTCCACTTTGTAATGCCATTAAAACTAAAAGCATTTATGCAAACACCCCTCCAATACCCCTTTCTTTCCTCCCTTCTCACTCTATGAGGGAAAAGAAAAAAGTTCTGCTGGGCGGAGCTTTCATAACACACATTTTTTCCCAGAAGGCATCAAGCAACTTGCTCTGAGTTAGTGTACCCAGTGGCATCACCTGGGAAGGTTCTCTTCGGTCACAGTGAATTTTTTCATAAAAGCAATTTCTCTCAAACCTGTTTTTTGTGATGTCCGATTTAAGAGGATAGCATGCAGCTGTGAAATTTTGTTTCCTGCCTGGGAAAAATGGCACAGAAACTGTTGTGATGTTGAACACAGCTTACAAGGACAGCCCCATGGGAAAAACGCAAAGGTACGAGTGGTTTTTGTGTTTTAAAAAATGATGAAGTGTCTATTGACGACCAATCTTGTTCTGGACATGTCAATTTCCTGAACAGATGTAAATGCCAACAAATTCGTGCACTTCCGCTCGATGACCAACAATGGACCCTTGAAGAGATGGGGGAGTTATCTGGACTTGGTTCCGCGAATGTTAATGGATGGATTCGGGAAGGAGAAGGTCTCTGTGAAACGTGTGCCGAGGGTTCTGACTGAGCAGCAAAAAGAGCATCAACTGGAAACACGCTGTGCTTTGAAAGAACAGCTCGGACGCAAGTCAGACTTTCTTCTCAAGGTCATTACCGGTGATGAGACCTGGGGCCATGCTTACAACCCCAAGAGCAAGCATCTATCAAGCCAGTGGGAGACACCATTGTCACTGCACCCCAAAAATCTCGTCAAGTGAAATCAAAAATCAAGATGATGCTCATTTGCTTTGTTTTGTTTTTTTTTATGTGAGGGGATAATGCATTTGGAGTTCCATCAGGTCAGATTGTTACTCAAGCTTTCTATTTAGAGCAGCCGTTCTCAACCTTCCTAATGCCGTGACCATTTAATAGTCCCTCATGTTGTGGTGACCCCCCAATCATAAAATTATTTTTGTTGCTATTCATAACTGTAATTTTGCTACTGTTATGAATCGGGTGATGCTGTGAAAGGGTCGTTTGATCCCCAAAGGGGTCACAACCCACAGGTTGAGAACCACTGATTTAGAGGTTCTGAGAAGATTGTATACCCATGCGACAAAAGAAGGCCTGATTTGTGGCAAACAGGGGACTGGTTTTGTCACGACAGTACCTGCTCACACCGCCATCTCAGTGCACCAGTTTTGGCAAAAACAAACAAACAACATGCCTCTTGCCCCACGCACCTGACTCACCTGACCTCACTCAGTGGGACTTTTGTTTCTGAGAATGAAGGGAGACATGAAAGGTCAATGATTTGATCACATAGAAGAGGTGAAGGAAAAATGAGGGAGGTGCTGTCAGCCACCCAACATGAGTTTGAAAAATGTTTCTAAGAATGGAATTGCAGATATGATGAATGTATTAAAAGCCATGGAGAGTACTTTGAAGGTGATCAGGTTGTTTTATTTTTTAAATGTAAATACACAGCTTTGAAAAAAATTCCAGGTTTTTTGGGGTACCCCCTTGTTTATCACATTGCAGCTGCAGGGCCTCTTGCCTCATCAAAGCTGAGAAGCCAGGACAGAAGCCCTCTGGCTTGTTGCTGCCTGCCCGTCCTCCTGGTGGCCATTGCTACAGAAGAGGCCAGCCCCAAACAAAAGCTGGCAGTGTCCCCAGTGGCAGGAAGTAGAAAGTGTGGAAAGTGTAGCCCAGCTACCCAGAGGCCATTCAGAGATGCCTTCGTGAAGACACAAACACTGAACAGCCATTCTTGGGCAAAATAAGTTGATTGGAATTATTTTTTAACCACAGTCATCAATATGAAATGTCAGATAACAAAAGAGCTGATTGGTCAGGGATTGATGTACTTCTGAAAATGAGCCAATTAAAACTCAATGGATTGCAACAGAATGTTGTTGGATATAGAGTGCTAGAGGAGGAGCCCAGTGGGGTGGACAAAACTACACTACAGTGACCACAACGGTGACCTCCAGCTCACCAATGATGATACAGGCGGCACAGGAGCAGATGTTGTTTTGTTCTGTTGTGCATGGGTCACTGTGATGAAGCCTAAAGGAAAGCAACCAACACACGCAGTGACCGGCCAGTTGGCTGTCCATGGTGCTTACAGGCCGTCGTGGTGTCTACAGGCATGTTGGCTGAATTCAACCCTAGTGCCCACTTCTTCACTACTAGCTTGGCCTCTTAACTTCTGCCATTTGTGAAGTTCTCATTTCTCAGTATATCAGAGGACTTCAGAAAGTTCCTGGAAAATGCATTACATTTCAATTTCAGGTTTTCACAAGCAATCTGAAGTCTCCTCGTGTATGTTTATCACAATATGTACTAATGTAATGATGTTGTTGGGATAATCTGTTCCTATTACAGTCTAAGGTTTCCAACCACTTAAGAACCAATGTCTTATTTCTCGCCTGAGTTCGTTTCCAGGATGCTGCCTAAGAGAACTGTGTGAAGGAGTGCATCAACTACCCTGAAGTGAGCTGGCAAGTGATTTTTATAAGCACATCTGAGAATCAGTGTTTTCAGAGACATTTATTGTAGACAACCAGATTGCTGTCACTGTACATTACCAGATTCTACATCTTACTCAGTTGTGATCTTCTGGATCCTTTCAGATTATCCCAGGCAGATCAGAATGCAAACTCAAGAAAGTCATGCATCCGATTATTTGACAATATATGTGACAAAGCAACACATTTTTCACATTAAAAATGCCCAAGCGTACAACCTGGGAAAATACAGGGCTCCGTTCTGGCCCAAGTCCTATTCCTGGAGAACCAGAGTATTCCTCCATAATACAAAATACAAAGGTGGAAAATGCTCAGAAAAACATGGCAATGGTAACTTCTCCATTTTGTTTCAAAAATCTACGAAAAACAATTGCCCTGAATTTAAAATTTTTTCCTGTAAGAGTCCTTGGGCTAACTGCACGGCCAGCAGTTCAAAAGCCCCAGCAGCTCTGCAGGAGAAAGCCTGAGTTACAATCCCCGAAGCTCAGAGGGGCAGTGCTGACCTGTTTTATAGGGTTGCTACCAGTTGGAATTAACTAGATGGCAGTGGGTTTGCGCTTGAGGACCAAATCAGCCGTTTTCTTAAAAGACACTTTGAAATTGCATTGTTGATTATCTTTACTAGCTATCAGAGAACATTCCCATTTCAATCCTTACCAACTCTCCACCATTCCGTGTGAATGGTATTAATGTCATTTACAATTTGAGTATGTCTTTGCTTTTTGTAGGTTCAATTTGTTTATGCAGTTAAACACGAAACAAGAGCTCTATTTTAAGTTTACCTTGTTGCAGTAACCCCAGTACTTGTGCCGGTGTCTGTCTCAGCATAAAACTCAAGTCACTGTTCAGTTAATTAGTTATCCAAAGAACACAGTAGACAAATACTAACTTGAACAGCAGTAGTAAGGCATCTAGTTAGGAAGGTCTGTTTGGGGAGATGTTTACTTAGGGATGACAACATGATTATCAATTCATACGAATTATGGTGCTAAGACGAATACTGTGCTGGTTAGGGGCTTGTTGCTAACTGAAAGGTAAGTGATTCGAACCTACATCTGCTCTTTGGGGAAAAAAGATGTCACCCTCGGCTTCCCTTAAAGATTACAATCTTGGACATCTTTATGAGGCAGTTCTGCTCTGTCCTTCCGAGTACCTGGGAGTCAAAATCAACTTGAAATTAATGGGTTTGGGTCCACTTGGTGTGATGCTACATATCTGCCATCAAAACGAGGTCGGTATCAGGTCCTACGAGGTAGAGCTACTCAGCTGAGAGATTCCTGCCAGATTTCAGCTGTTAGTTGATCATTCAGTTCTGCCTTCCTCCTTTCTGACTCCCTCCTTCTTTCTCTTCTTCCTTTCTTTCTCTTGTACCTCTTCTGTGTTTTTTAAGAGCATGATCTCCTGCATTGTAGTCACCGTTCACACTTAGGCATTTTAGTTGTGGGCGTTTCTTTGTTGGGAGGCTTTATTTTGGTTTGGTGTTGCTTTCTTACTGCCTATGCCAGGTTTATGAATTTCTCAAAATGATACTTACATCTATTCTGAAGTGGAATAAGTTGAATTTTGAATTTTCTATTTGGGTTTATGAATGCCACTTTGGTTTCAAAAACACAGTACACAGTTTTTGGGAAAATCTTTCAACTACTTTTTACAGGTCACTTTAAATGTAAGTTTTTATTGTAACAATATAGATTTTATACCTCATTACAAACACTGGTCCTCAGCATACAAAATGCTCCTCACTTTTCCCAGACTGTGAGTACTCTATATTGGACCCATACAGAACATTGTACGTTTTAGGCAAAAAACAATACCTTTGGTTAAACCCTCTCAAATTACTCATTTCTGTCTTGGGTTTAGGGAAGAAGTGTCTTATTTTGGTATTCACTTAGTATACTTTTTTATATTGTAGACTTCTGTATGCTTTTGCATACTGTATGTTTTTATACTGTAGACTTTCATTGTCTTACCTGTCATTTCCCCATCTTTCTTAGTCTCTTGTTCTTCGTGACGTGTTTCCCCTTCTTCTCTGATTAGATTCCCATCTGCACATATGTCTAGTTACAGGTTTTTCCGTCACCTATTGTTTCTGGACAGTCTCCAACATGAAGGGAAATATGGTCGGAGTTCTCTTCTGTGGTCTCCACACCCTGTGCTCACACTTCAATTGCTTCTAGACGTGATTTTAATACTTGACCAGATTTACTACTTCATCAATATTGAGTAACTATTATGACTTATTTAGATGAGTTTAGATTGAACAATTCACACTATTAACATAAATGGCATCATTCTAGATTATAATAAATTAAATGAAACACACACACACACACACACACACACACACACACGGCCTTCCAAAAATTTTCATGGAAAAAACTCCATTTTCTTCTAATTCCATTCTTGCAGGAACTGTTTGACGTCTCCTTGTAGCTATGGGTACATGCACACAGATGTATTCAGAATAGACTAGGTGGCAGCTAACAACATCAGACGTTGTATATTATAAAATGCTGTGTCTTATACAGCATGGTCAGGTGCCAAATTGTTACCACGACTCTCATATACACGAACAGCATTTGCTCTAACCTGTGATGTAGTGGTTACGAGTCGGGCTGCAATCCTCAAGGTCAGCAGTTTGAAACCACCAGCCACGCCTCAGGAGACAGATGGGACTTTCTACTCCATAAAGAATTTCCGGCTCAGAAACCGGAAGGGGCAGTTTTACTGTGTCCTGTTCGGTGCCGAGTCGGCACAGGCAATGGCAGTGAGAGAATGGACAAGGCAAGCATTATGTCCACTTTACAATGAAAAAATAAGTGTGAGAAGTAAGATCCCACCGATGATTCTGTCAAGTTATTTAGGAATTTGGGGTTGTTTTTTCTGGTTTCCCGTAAGCACAATCTCTTCTACTACTGCATTACACTGCGTCTGCTAACCCCTCCACATCCAGAAGGCAACCGAGGTATAAGAAAAAAATGTTCCAAGCACCGATGCAGGTGTGCTTGTGGGATGCAATGTTTAACTCAATCAAATACATTATTTGACGTGATCTGAAGAGTTCTACAGATTTTGCCTGCTACTCAATCTCCTTATGCCTTATGAAGTGAAGTGCACAGTATATGACCTATTGTGGGGGTGGGGGAGAAGTCCTTCCTACATCCTACTGATGTGTGGTTCTAAGAAAAGGTAGCATGATTTCGTTTTCAGAGAAGTGCTTCCTTGTGAGTTTCTTTCTCCGTTTGTTCTAATGGCCAGGTGTCAATCATTCCCAAGTGATTATGGAGGGCAGACGATATCTCAGGAACTCACCAAGAGCCCGGGTCCTTACCAAGCCAGCACCTTGCTTCTGTCCTCCTCCAGTTCTGTGACCCTTGCCCCCACCCCCCAATCCTACTGCCCTTTGCCTTGCTTAATGCTGACTCCAGCTCCCCTGGGCTCCCTATTTCTTACACCTTCCAGGAACACTCCTGCCTCAGGAAGTTTGCTTTGGGAATCCCCTCCAGCTCATTTGCTCTTCATGCATTAGCTGCAAAGCTAATTCTTTCCCAGTAACCTGCTTTCTCCCCTGGACTACCTTAGCACTCCACTAGGACTTCTAATAGGACATATTCCATTGTACTTCATATTACATTTATTTATATACATTAATTTTCCCCCAGTAAACTATAAGCTCTCATGGGCAATACTATGGAGAAAGGCTGTATACAAATAACGATAGCCCAGTGCCTTCAATACAGCGAGCAAGACAGAGAGAACAAACTCACTGCCATCCACTAATTCTGACTTCTGACTCACAGAGACCCTGTAGGACAAGGTAAAACCATTCCTGTGAGTTTCCAACACTCTTAATTTTTTGCTGAAGCAGAGAGCCTCATCTTTCTCCCTAGGAGTGGTTGGTGGTTTTGAACTGCTAACCTTTCCGTTAGCAGCCCAATGAGTCATCCACTGTGTCACAAAAGCTCTAATAAATCTGTATTCTCAAACTGAAGTACCAGACCAGAAACGAAATACTCAGTGCTCTGGTACCATGATTCCCCATGTCTGAGCTCAGTACCACCTTAAGAACAATGCATGGATGCTGCTGCTTCTAATTACACCAAGGAAAAGGAAGTCTCACTGAGATGCTAATGAATCTATTTTTCCCTCAAGGCAGCTGCAGGGAGGTGGGCAGTCAAAACAGCACTGAATCTGGAATCCCAGGGACTTAGCTCTCAATGATGGTCCTCCTGGTTATTACATGCATGGCACTGAGAATGGATGTGTCCTAACCTCAGTTTCTGTTGTTAGTGAAGAGGCACACGTGGCCTCTATCAGGTGAGGGAGTGATCCTAACTGTAGGGCTCTCTGTATCTTCAAAAGCACCTCCTCAACCCCACTGCGACACTGCTCATCACACTACCTGAAAATGGTGGGTTCACTAGGCCTGCGGGTGTATTTTTGTTTTGTATTGGGGGAGGTGGGCTTACAAACCCACTACGTAGATGACGGAAGCCTGGCTGTTCTCCCCATTAAAACGCACCCATCCTCCTAAGCACGTAAACATGGAATTGTCCTAGAACTTCAAGGGACTCTTGGGAGCCAGACTAGAACTGTTTCTTAAGTGCCTGGCGAGTGAGTTCCAACCAGAATGCTTGTTGGATGCTGAATCATTCCAAAGGTGCTTTCCAGCCCTATAATTCTACAATGAAATTTTATCCAATCGCTGGCTGAGCAATTATGCTGTGGGCATTGGAATGGGTTCTGTGCTGAATACGGGGCCTACACTCACTCCACGCGATGAGAATTAGACTAAGATGCCTAGGTCAATTAATCAGGAGGTAGGTTCGGTGTTGACTGACTACTCCCTTACCTGCTCATACAACTCCTCAGGTAGGCCTGACCTTGGAGTCCCAATAAGGGTAGGCTGTTGGGATCGACTGTCTGGAAGAAGCCAGAGTAGTTTGTTTTTTTTACTATAGGGTTTGGTACCTGGTAGGAAGGTGGTGTAGTGTGGACACCTTAACAGCCTGATCCAGAAGCACTGCTGCCACTCCGGCTGCTGGGTCAGAGAGCCAAGGAGCAGGCTACTAAGTCTGTATATACCTACACTGCTTGATAAACAACTTGCGTCAACGAAGGAACAGGTTTCAGGCTCACAGCCTTTTTCAAATAAGAGTAAAGCAAGGGGCTTCAAAAAGTTCTTGGACAATAGAATTAAAATATAATGGGCATTTTCCATGAGCTTTCCATTGAAGCCCCTTTCCATCCATGCAGTCCCACAGCCATTCCAACAGTTTTACCAAAGAACAAACTTGGGAGAAGTCCACCTAGAACACTCCTAAGAAGTATGGATAGAAAGACTGCTTCTCTCTACTTTAGACATGTTACTGGGAGAGACCAATCCTGGAACAGGACATCAAGCTTGGTAAGGTCAAAGGGCAAGGAAACAAGAGGAAGATCTTTGATGGACTCATACAGTGGTTCCGACTGTGGACAATGCCTGGAGGGTCCTTCCCAGGCACTATTTTGTTCCACTGAACATACAGGGTTGCTTCAAGTCAGAACGGACTCAATGGTACTTAGAACTACCATCATCTTATGTAGTAATAGTTCCTTAAACGTTACTTTGGATTCCTTGTATTAATTTTATATTTACTGATTATAGTTACCTTCGATGTAAGTAGGTGATACCATGCTTATACTTCTGATATAGTTACTCAATATTTCAAGAGTATGTACAACCACAGATTATAGGTCAGTCTGTGTGCTCATGGCCAGCTTAATTCCTACACTGTCCTCCCATAAAACCCATCTTTTGTCTGAATTGACATTTTCCCTAATACTGGAGGACACAATAATTTGGGGCTTACTGTGGACCTCCAAGTTTCCTGTTGGTGAAATACCTCCTCATCCGTGCTAATTTCCCTCCCTTTCCATTGGTAGCCTGCATTTTCTCATTGGCTTATAGGGGGTTCTTTTAAAGATAAGAGGATCAAAAGGTATGGTGGTATCTCAGTGGGACTTATCTTTCTTTGGATAATCTCTCATTTTGTTCTGTGACATAATGCTAGATCATCTCAATTATTACTACAGATGTATTAAAAATCAGCCAGAAAGTAGGACAAATCTTCTCTGCTTGTTCTTGTTCTTCGAGAATATCTTTACTACTTTTAATCTTCCATTCTTCCATATGCATTTTGGAATCTGCTTGTTAAGTTCCTCAAAAAGTAACTAAGTAAAATGTAAAAGCTGTTGAAATTTTTCATTGAATACCATTGCTGTATGCATATATTAACTTAGGGATAATTGTTAGAATATTGTGTCTTCCTACCCATGAACATACTATATCAGATAATTTATTTTAGTCTCCTTTAATATCTTCTGTTTACTATCTTACATATAGAAAAAGTCCTGTTTATTTTATTACATATCCTTCCATGTGCCTGATTTTCTGTGATTATAGATAGGGCTATTCTAAAAACTATACTAATTTCTTGGTGTTGCTGCTGTATAAAAATTCAGTTGACATATAAATTGACTAGGAATCAAGCAACTTGCCTAGAATTTTATTCATTATGGTAATTTCTCTTCTGGCACTTAGGCTACTGTCTTATACATCAGTTTATGACCTGCATGTAACCATTTAATTTATCCCTTTTCTATTTGTGTGTTCTCACTCTTTCTTTAATCTTAATTTTATTGTTATTTTATCTAACTGTGCTGGTTAGATCACCCAGCAGGCATCTTTGCCTTATTAGTGACTTTAATTGTAAGATATTAATTGCATAAAAATTCTCCACTAATTACAAAGCTTGCGAAAGAAAATATTTAGACAGTGAAAGGAAATTACTGCTTTATTCCTAGTTTTATTTCCTTTTTAATTGTGAAAATATGTTGAATTTTAGCAAAAGCTTCTTTCTGCATCTATTGAGGTAAACATGAAATCTCTGCTTCGATCTGTTGAAATGAATTCACTGATTCCTGAGGGGTGAGCACACCTTACATTTTTGTGATAGTCCATATTAACTATGGTGTCTAATCTTTATGACTTTAGTTTAATATCTTGATTCAAATTTAAAATGCAAAATCGTGAGTGAAATTAGCCTAAAATCTTCTTTTATAGCTTTGTTTGTCTGATTTTGACATCAAGATTATACCAGGCTCATTAAATGAACCAGAGTGGTCTCTCTGCTGGCACAGCATTGAAATTATGCGTATCCTTAGAACTCACTTGGAAAGCCATCTAGGCCTGGTATGTTCATTGTGGGAAGATTTTCGACAATTTATTAAACTCTTTAATGATTCTGGAATCATACTTCTACTTTTCTTTCCCTTCCCTCAGCCAGTTTCAGCTTCTCGTATTCCAAGACTGCTTCTACAACATCTAAATTTTCCAGCTATTAAAATAGTTACTCATAATATTCACGTTTTCTTCTTGTTCTACTTTGTGGGAAATTTCAGTTGCATGCTAACCTACGCAGAGTGAACTTCATCTTCCTAAATTAAGGCTCTGTAAGATTACACATACACTAGTATCACCACCACCTTACCAAACTATGAGTTACAAACATCTAGAAGACTCCACTCTTGTCTTGAGTTGGTAGCACCCCAAAGTTAACAATTATGAGTTCACTCAGCATAGTCTTGTCTGATATTAAATTTCATGAGTGACTCCTGTAGTATTGTGTGTCTGGTTCCATTTTTCAATTTATTTTGGGGGCATTCGGGTTGGTGAAGAATAGTAGTTTTTTCTTCTTTATCACTGTGTGATATTCTGTTAATGGTGTGAATGATGAACCCATTATGACTATACACACACACACACACACACACACACACACACACGTGTGTGCTTTTCTTTTGGAAATTGAAGCCAGGATGCATAAAGATACTGTGAATAGTTTTATTAATGACTTGTGGTAAACATGTGTGAAAAAGATGAGGGTGTCTACTCCCATAAATATTTATAGTCTTGGAAATCCTAAAAGAGTCCCTGAGCTGTAATCAATTTGACGGAAGCAGGTTTGAATGTTTGTGTTAAAACATATTGCGTTCAGTTCTCTTAGAAAATTAAGAATAGGATTGATGGATCTTATTTATACCAGGATGGCATTTGGCTGCAGTATGCGCTGCCAATAGGAGCCCTGGTGGCACACCAGATTAAGCGGCGGGTTGCAAATCAGAAGGTGAGTGGTTTGAATCCATCAGCAGCCCCCAGAGGCTTCCATAGGGTTGCAGCTCTGCAGATGGGAGCTGTTCCCCGCTTTCCTCGGGGTTGCTCAGAGTTGGAATCAACTCAGTGGCCACAGGTGTGGCTTTACAGAATGCCAAAAGTTTTCTCATTTTGAAATGTCATTAACTTTCAGTGTCCAACGTTTTAAAATTTATTTTTATGCTTTTTTTCTACATGGTTTGAATTTCAGGGGGTTTTAAAAAAGATATTTGTATAATGATCAAAATCCAAATTCACTGTCCTCAAGTCTACCCAGACTTTTAGCAACCCTACAGGACAAAGTAGAACTGCCCTATAGGTTTCTGAGGCTGTAAGTCATAGGTTCCCAAACTTATTTGCATACTGCACCCTTTTGGGGTGGGGGCGGGGGGATTACTCAGTGCCTTGATGATGGAAAACATTTGTACTGTATCCCATAATCCAAGAAAAAATGCAGGTATTTGCTTTTGCAGCCCTGACCACCCACCCACACCCTGTTCTGTATCACCTCAGCACTGCCCCCTGGGGGGTGGGGCAGTATCACTCACTTTGGGAAACACTGTTTCCCAAATCATTACTAGAGGTGGAAGCCTCTTCTTTCTTCCAGAGAACAGCCGATGGGTTTGAACCTTAGATCGTGGGTCTAGCAGTGTAACAATTACCTGGCTGCACCACCAGAGGTCTTCCCTGAGAAGAACAAAACCTTTAAACCGTGCACACTAAAAAAGCTGGGGG
>NW_022111300.1:11216922-11218731 GCF_000313985.2 Echinops telfairi
TAGGCATTTTAAAGCCTTTAGCAAGATTCTCATTTGTAAGCTGCTAATTATGTAGAAATACAAAGGGGCCCTTACAACCTTACTACTATGTATTGAGTGGAGTGATGAGAGACGAGCCCCGGAATGTACCTTTCCATCGGCTTTTGTTGCCCAGGATCATCTTGAAGAGATATTAATCTCCACCTCAACATCATTTCAGCCCAGAGCACAAAGGTCCCCCCAGATAGGCTTCTAGCACTACATAGGATGTTTACAAACTCTTTCTGGTCTAGGACCCAAAGGACAAATATTATGTGCAAGATGCATGGCTCTATACAAAAACAAAAACATTCCTATTTCTTTATTTCACATGCTCCACGGAGACACTGTAACCATATGGAACGCATCAGCAAAAAAATCCAGATCTGGAAGTAAGTATGAAAAATCCACGGAGGGTTATGGCAGCAAATTCGATGTGTGGGGGCAATGATAGGTGCAGGGGGCTGAGGAGAAAGGCAAAGGAGATGAAGCAGCTGCTTCCCTGATCCACACCCCAATATCTCTGCCAGAGGATGTTATCCCCCTGGTTCAAGTCCACTGTGGGTGCCAAACAAATATTGAATGCAACAATAAATCTGGAAGCAGACTGGACTTGGCAGAAGCACTCAGTCTATTTCAAGAACACCGTGAATCTAACAAATGTATTTGCATTTGGTCATGTAATTTTTCTACTGAATTTTTAAATACTGTTTAATTAGTCCATTTGTTACCCTTCTGCATTTTAAGTGAGCAAAACTTAGCACCAGCAATTAGAAATATAAGATGTTAGAATATTTTTTTAAGCCTCATTTAGAGTTTCTTTTACGTATAAAGCAAAACTGAACTCTGGAACTTGACTGGGTTCTGAATTGTCATGTTCATTTCCATTTGTGGTACAGGTTGCAGGAAGAAAGAACATTGATTCGAAGTTACAATTGTATCTTATTTTAATATTTTTATATCAAATCTAATGTCAAAGCAGCTAAAATGCTTTTAAATAAGATGATCTAAATTTACCTAGGTTTTAATGACTAGTTCTACCTGCCAACTAAGAGGGAGGACACTATTTTTTGGTCACTTTAGTTACACTATATGAAGAGCCTTCAAAAAGCTCATGGAAAAAAATGAATGAAAAGATGGGAAGTTTTTTTCATGAATTCTTGGGAGTCTCCTCATATTTATTTCACTAATAATTACTAAGCTCTAGGGCAACGGTGGTGTCATGGTATAATTCAGTGGTATAGTTCAATTTGCAGCGATCATCCATCAGTGGACCTTTGTTTGCAACCAGCTCAACGCTGACCAACTTCCAGGAGAGCTCCCAGGCTAAAATGGATTTAGGGACCACACATTTGCTCTAGGTATTAGGAACGTAACATGGACTAAGCTTTTCCCCCAAAAGAATTCAAGGGAAAGAAGAGGAAAAGTAAACAGGTAATGATTAAACAATGCACAGTATAAACCAATGTACACAATATGTAATGTGAGAGATATTGTACACATATGGCATTAAAGGGGAAAGAAGATTTTGTGGTTGGCAGGAATCACACAAGGCCTAAGTGGAGTAGGTGGTCTATAAGGAGTTATGTGGACGGTGGATGGAAATCAGGAGAGAGAATTGGCGGCAGGGAAGATAGAATGGCTTGTGAGACACAAAGGCAGTGTCTGTGCAAATTAACTAGTACTTTCAGACACAGCAGTGTCTGTGCAAATTAACTAGTACTTTCAGACACGGCAGTGTCTGTGCAAATTAACTAGTACTTTCAGACACGGCAGTGTCTGTGCAAATTA
>NW_022111300.1:11218831-11249535 GCF_000313985.2 Echinops telfairi
AGTACTTTCAGACACGGCAGTGTCTGTGCAAATTAACTAGTACTTTCAGACACGGCAGTGTCTGTGCACATTAACTAGTACTTTCAGACACGGCAAAAGGTGAAAGGTCCAAAAGCAGGTAACGTTTGATTCAGGGGCCACAGCGTGAAGGCTTTCTTATTTCACAACAGAAAGATCATCGTATCATCTGACAGAAACAGAGAGCACTAGCTAAGCCCCCAGGTACTGACCGAAAGGTCTGTGAGGTTCAAACCCCCCAGGTGCCCCACGGAGAAAGACGTGGCAGCTAGCTTCCACAGAGATCGGTCTTAGAGATCTACTCTGAGCTATGGGATGACTGATCCAGAGTATCAACTCAAGGGCAGTGGTCTGGGTTTTTGTGTGTTGAGTGTTCTGGCAACTGTGTAGAAATGGACTTGAAAATTACTGAGACGAGAGTCAGAGGAACCAATTACAAGGTTGTTCGAGTAATTTAATGAATGATGATCAGATATTGAATTCTAACTACATATAGTAAGAAGCCTGAATAGTGAAGATTGATTCAAGAAATATGTATTAGGCAAATTCTAGATGGCTTGATAATCAGCTGATGGTGGAGAAAGATGCTCCAAAGACCAATGAAATCACTAGTGAAATGCAAATGTGAGAAGATTTGGAGAAAGAATGATGAATTCAGTTTTACAGCCACAGCGTTGCAAGTCCAGGGTGGAGTGAGTGAATATGTACACCTGCATACCGTGGCTATCAGTCAGAAGCCAGATGGAGAGGTTTGCATTGAAGATACTTTAAGTTATTTAAAAAACTTGTTTTATTGAGGTGTGGTTCACATACAAAATATTCACAAATGTTATGGACGGCCTGGTGGATAATAAAACATGTAGACAATCACAGAACCAACACCACAAAGATACACAACAGTTCTAGCATCACCCCAATTTTCCCACTGTACCTTGGAGCTGCTCTCCGCAGCGCTGTCAGTAAGTACAGGGGTGGGAGGTAATGCGATGGAGGGAGCTGAGAACACACGGCATGTGCGCACGATGAGAGCGGGCCTGGAGAGCACTGCCTTGTGGGAGGTGGGCAGAGGAAGAAGCTCGAGGACAGTGAGCGAGGTGCCAGGGAAGCAAGAGGAAAGATAAGGGTGCAATAAAGAAGGGGCAGCCAAAGACATCGAGTCGAGGAGTAACCAAGCATAACGATTCTAACAAAAGTGCACAGCACTCGTCAATTCGGTCTGCAGAGACCCTAGAGAAGGCTGTTGCAGTGCGGGGATAACAGCAGAAGCTCCCTTGCAGTGGGTGTGGGAAGTGATTGACAGAAGGAAATAATGCAGCAATATCAAGCATGTTTTAATGAAAAGGACCAAGGTTACAGTTAAAGGGTCAGCTGAGTGAAGATCAGGGAATCTGGAATTCGCACTTGAGAGATGTGGACTCTCATCTCTTGACCACCACTGACTAGTTGTATGGCATCTGCTAAATTTGAATTTACCTGGGCTGTTTTCTTGGCTTTCACATAAGCTGGCTGAGCTAGACGATTTCCACTGGGAACCCCTGGCCCTGTATGTGCATCTAGCCACATGATCACTAACCCTGGCAAGAACAGTATCAATGGACTGGTGTCAGCAGCAGTGTGTGTGCAAATAATTCCTTAGAGAAATCAAACGATGAGGGGTGCCGGAGAAATGCAGGCAGAACACCACACGCTTCCAGGATCTCTCACAGTGCTCCAAGGACCGGAGATACTCGTTCTAGATGGGCAGTCCCTGACCAGACAGAAGAGCTGTGGCAAAGAACTCCAGAGGAACTAGCATTCACTCCACACATACGAAATGTCCGTAACTCACTGGGTGGTTTTATGCGTAGAAAACGCTGTATGGTCGCTATTTTTGTAATGGTTCAAATGATCTCTTCATAAAAATTAACTCTGGATTAGACTCATTGTGGTTTTTTACATTGATGTGTATCACATACAAAATTTGAAGGGCAAAGGGAAAAAAGTCCGTGCTGCCAAAGTGCAGAACAAAACTCTCATTGTCCATTTAAATTAGCGATGGTAAGATTGGGGAACCGAGAAAACGCTTTCAAATTTACAAAGTGTTAAGCAGCGTAAATGGGGTTCACATTCTGACCTCCTACTTTCCATTCCAAATCTCTGTACTGCATGACAGCTAACTACTCTTAACCTTCGCTAAGTGTCAGACAGCTTATCTCCCATCCAATTGTCTCAGTGTGGGATTTAGCGGGTATACATTCTTCCCTAGCTTTGTATTTAAGTTAAAGTCCCTTTTAATTAGGGAATCTCGTCTCAGTCAAACAAAATGCTTTCTCGTTTTTTGAATCTATCAATACCCTTTTGTGATCCCAAGTCAAAGCCCAGGAAAACTCTAATCCTATTTTTTGGTACAGAAGCTGTGTGTGCAAGGTTTCTAGTCTCCTGTGGTCTTCCTTTCCCTTGGGAAGTCGCAGTCCTCAGCAAGAAGAGATGAAAACACCACTCCACGGCTCAGTCTTCCACTTCCTACCTAGGGTCCTGAATTCCTACCTATTCAAGCCATACTACTTTTTGTGATAAAATGTATTCCCACACGATGCACCTGTCTGTTAGCAAACATTCCCGCCTAATCTGGTGACAAATGTACACAATATTCATAATAAGAAGTCAGAGAAGCTTAACTATGCTAACACTGAGTGTGAGCAAATCCATTTTCACTGTATGTCTTTTGCTTAAGGTGCCCTGGTGATGCTGTTGGGTAAGCGTTGGGCAGCTAACCCAAAGACTGAGGGTTCAAACCCACCAGCTGCCCCCTGGGAGGAAGATGAGGTAGGCTCCCATAAAGAGTTAGAAAGCTTCAGAAACCCTATGAGATAGGGTCAGTAAGAGAACTAGCTCTAGAGCAATGGCAGGGCTTGGGCTTCTTTTCTCGTTAGCCATTATTCTTAGACTTCCTTGGTAAAACTCTATACAAAGAATAGGTCATTTTCAATACCATTAAAATAATATTGCCCACTGGGTATTTTTTAACTTTGGAGGGTGCAGGAAAGAGATGGGAACATAACAATTTTCTGACTTAAGCAACTCGGAATTATATATTATTCAGTATAATGAAATAAAAATAGTGATGATGATGAGAAATGGTGAACCAATTAGGGAATTTCAGAGATAAAAAATTTACCACTGACTCCTACTAAAGGAAAAGAGATGACACTATTCTCATTGTTAGAATTTCCTTAAAAATATTTAAAACGCTATGTTATGTAAATGCAAGACATTAATATGTTAGGTAGAATTAAAGACTTGGCCTTCCCTTCCTTAAGGATACATTTCCCTAATCTAGTACCTCTAACCAAATTAACATAGTACACAGGCGATTCATATTCCCTCCATCAGTAAAATATTTCCTCTCAAATGGTATTTATGATATTACACACTGATTTAGAAACATCTCAAAATGTAAACTGTGAACAGATAGGAAGAAACCAACCCATACATGCCTTGCTAAGAAATATGTGAGCCTGGTTTTGTTTAGTTTTAAATACAATATACAGTCACTTTTAATCCATTTTATATACTATTTAAAATAAGCAGAACACGCAAGCTCCTCCAGATATGTTTAGCAAAAAAAAAGTGAAAATGGAGTCGTCAGGAACAAAAATGTTCCTTTAATAATTCATGTTTTAAAAGGGGTCACAACACATCTTAGGGCCAACTGGGGAAATTTAAATATGGACTTTTAATAGATGCCATCATGGATTTCCTTAGTTTATCTGGTTAATTTAGTTAAATTCCTCAGAGTAGGGTTGCTATGAGTCAGAAATGGACTCAGTGGCTTGTTTTACTGGTTAATGGTATCATGGTTAAGTAGGAAAATATTCTGATCATCAAGGGATGGCCTGTTGTTATCTTCAACGATCATCTGGCTTGTGCTTAATAGAAATGATTTCAGAGAGAATGAGAAAAAAAGGAATGTGATCAAATGTTGACACCTGAGAACTGTGAGCTATGTACACACACACACACACACACACACACACAGTCATTGTGATGTTTTTCAACTGTTCTACAGGTTTAAATCTTTTCAGAAGTTGGTGTGGTGGGGAGGGGAAGAATTTATCTTATGTGGCTAAAACTACCTAGAGTGCTTTCAGAGGAAACTTTCTGATTCCACACACGAGCCACAAACCCTTGCCCCAACTACATTCTTGCAGCTGTCCTCCCTTGTCAGTTTGAAAGGCTTCCCTTGGGTGAATGCGGAAAAGCGCAGACCGACTTGGGGTGGAGAAGGAGCGGCAGCTTGCTGTCACCTGGGGGCCACCATGCATGAGTCTTCTCAGCTCTCCCCCACCAGCGGACCGATGCCTGTCTGCATGCAGGGAGATGCTGCGGGGAGCCTCCCAGAAGGCATGAGTGCAGAGGGAAGATAAGGGAAGGCACTGACCCCGAACTGTAGAGCGACGCACCTCCCTGGGGTTTCCATTTGGATGGATGGTCAGATAGGGGCAGGTGGGGGAGAGGAGAGACCTATGGGGAGCCAGACACAACCATTAGCAGGAAGAAATCATCCGCAAGTGAACCTGCCTCTGCTGGGCTTCAAGGAATGACGACTTGCAAAAACGATTTCCTTACTTAATAGGCACGGCGGCAAAGGGAAGGTGAAAAGACCCTTCAACTGAGGAGGGAAGCGGAAAAGAACATGGAAAAGAGGTCTTGCAACTCAGAGAGCGAAGAGTTTTCAAACAGATGTGGGGGTGGGGTGGGGGCATGGCGCTCAAGACAACACAGAGGAGGGGGCTGAAACACGTGGGGGTGGGAACATACTTTCCTCACCACCCAGCAGACAACGGAAAGCAGCGACGGGTGAGAACGGGGTTCTCAACAGCCACAACCCCCAACGTGTTCTTCACCAACATGTATCCATTCTTTTGCATTTGCTCTTGAGGTCGGTATGTTGGCTCACAGTCTCTTACTTTCCTGTCATCATCTCTCTGCCATGCACACAAGGCATGGCTGGGGATTTCAACGGGCAGCGCAGCTACACTGAGATTCCAGATCTCAGTGGTCTTGGCATGAGCGCTGGGCTCTTCAGTCACAGAGAAGACAGTATCCTAGGGAGACTGGAATGAGTCCGATTTTGCACCATTCAAGCCAAAATGCTGCTGATCAAGAAGCTAGGAATTGCTAGCTAATGGCTATGGGGTGGGGGCGAGGGGGTTCAGGAGGGGGAGCACTGCACTGCCACAGAAGCCTCCCTTAGCCCAGGACCAGACCTAAAGCCGGGGAAGAGTGTACACCTAATAGTAGGGGCCGAGTCCTGGAGGTCACAGAGCAAACAACAGAAAAAGGCAAGTTACCTCGTCCGACTGGGAGGGACTGATTCTGGGCATTGGCGACACTTGGGGCGTTTTCAATTGTGTGCAGTTGCTGTCTGGCACCAGCTCTCTGTGGACAGTTTGGATGTGGTTCTGGAGTTCGCCCTCGGTCTCGAACTTAACATTGCAACTGGAGCAGCGCGTCTTTAGCCCCCCAGCCTTGCCTTTCCCCTCCAAGGCGCCCAGGCCCTCGCTGGGGCCCAGGCCGGGTCTGCTGGCGCTGGGCGGCAGGTTGATGCCAGGGCTCCCGCTCTTACTGAGGTTCACACAGCCGGCACACAGGCCATAGGGCAGCCCATTGATGTCAAGTTTCACCAGGTCTTGCTTTGAACGGAACTCTTTGAGGCAAGAGGCGCACTTGTAGAGTTTTTGGACATGCGGGCCACGCCCCGCGGCCTGCACGGCCGACCCATTCCCTGTCTTTTGCATGTGGAATGTCCCGTGGATCTTCAGCTCCAAGGTGGAGGTCACCGTCTGCATGCAGACCACGCAGCGAAAGCCCGTCAGGGAGTTTCTCAGGTCGGGGTGCATTTGGCAATGCTCCAAGAACTCCTCCTCGCTCTGGAGGGGCATCTTGCAAATGCGGCAGTTCCCGGTATCCAGGCTCTTACTGTGCGTGACTTTGTGCTCCGTCAGCGTCAGGAGGGAGGGGAAGCGTTCGCCGCAGATCGGGCACATGTAGTGTTTGACGGGCCCCAGGTGCGTCTGCATGTGCTCCCGGAGGCCGTTCTCCGAGAAGAAGGTTCGAGAGCACACGTTGCACTTGTAATTCCCTTTAATGAGCTCGGCTTTCTTCTTCACGATGGCGCTCTCCCCGGGGCGGATGTTGTGGTCGCGCAGCTGGTGGTTCTGCAGCAGGGTCTCCATCGTGTAGGCGGCCCCGCAGATGTCGCAGCCGTACATGGGCTCCGAGGCGTCCACGTCTTCTTCGCTCCCGTCGTGGCTGTTGTGGGACTCCTGGCTATTGGTCAGCAGCGTCTGCAGCTCCGCCTCCTCCTTCTGCACCTGCTCGGACGCGCCGTTGGTGCCGCAGTTGGGCGTCTTGGTTTCAAACACGCAGTGCTTCTCCCGCAAGTGCTTCTCCAGCAGGATGATGGCGTGGAAGGCTTTGCTGCAGAACTTGCAGTTGTACTTCTTGCTGTGCGTGGTGATGTGGCACTGCAGCTCCACCTCCGTGCCAAAGGACTCGCCGCAGAAGATGCACTTGTGCACCTTCCCTTGGTTTTCCAGGTGGTTGTGCTTCACGTGGAGCTGCAGGTCCGTCTCATTGCGGAAGTCCCAGTTGCAGGAGGTGCACCGGTAGACCTTCTTCTCGTTGCTGTGCTTCACGGCCAGGTGGAGCTGGATGGAGACCTTCGAGTCGAAAACCTCTTGGCACAGGGTGCAGCGGAAGAAGACGAAGGTGTGCATGTCCAGCAGGTGCTTCTGCAGGTCGTCCACGGACGTGAACTGCTTGTCACAGCTCTCGCAGATGTAGTACGTGGAGGTGATCATAAAGTGGATGGTCACGTGCTTCAGCAGGGATTCCTGGTTGGGGAATTCCTTGTTACACTGAGGGCAGGTCAGTTTCGGAAGCACAGTGTCGAGATGAGTTTTGAGGTGGGTCTGAAAGCTGTCGAGGGACGTGTACTTAGCACCACACTGGTTACAGATGTATTCTCCTGCGGGGCGTGGAGGGGCGCCTCCCACCGCCTGCATCATCTTCAGAGACGTCTGCTCAATGGCCATGGGGGAGAGGGGACTCATCGCCCTGGACTTTTTTCCGTTGTGAATATAATTCAGGGCCAAGGGAATGTTTTTATGATTCTCTTTGATATGCTTGTTCAGTTTAAGAACGCTGTTGAAGATTGGCGAGTTTGTACAATAGGAACAAGAGTAGACTTCGACGACGGGCTCCTTTGGAGTCCCGAGCACTGGGGACCCGAATCGGGAGCCGCTGAGGTCACAGTGGACTTGCCTTATGTGCTCTTCGAGGGAAGAGTCCGTGAGAAAGCCCATATAGCAGTGGGGACAAAAGAACGCGTTACTCTCCTTAGCTGCGGGGTTCGCAAAGCCGTGCGAACATCGGATATGCTCCTGAAGCGTGTTGAGGTCGTTGACAACTTCCGAACAGAAGTTGCACTGGTAGACGATGGCAGGCATGGCTGAGACGATCACACCGGGGTCCGGAGCTTCGTGCACTTGCTTCAGATGCTCGTTCAGGTTGTAGAGCGAGGGCAAGACCTCCAGGCAATACTGACAGATGTGGGCCTGTTCGGGCTTATCCAAATGCATAGTTTTCAGGTGAATCTGCAGAACGGCAAGACTCGAGAACAGCTGCTTGTTGCAGTAAATACAGCTATAGGTCACTTTCGCTTGCTTACTCGAGGGGCCCGTCAGGTCAGAGGTCTGCTGAGCAGCCCGCTTCCTCCCTCGACTCTTTGGGATCGGCGGGGCAGCTTCCACCATCGTGGAGCTGTCCACGGAGAGGTTAGAATCGGGGGTCGTGCTGGACACGGAGGTGTAGCCCATGGTGACCAGCGAAGGGCTGTTGCTGTGGTTGCAGGACTCCGGCTGCTGGTGGCTGTCCATGTGGCTGTACAGTTCCTCAACCGTGTGGAAACTCTCGGAGCAAATGCTGCACGAGTTCTTCTTCTCGCCGCCGTGCACCTGCTCCATGTGGTTCAGGAGGGAGGTCTCTTCCACAAACAGCTCGTGGCAGTAGACACACTGCAGGGCCGCACGGTCCTCGTTGGGGGAGCACTCGGGGTGGCACTCGGCAATGTGCTTCTGCAGGTCCTCCGGGAAGTCAAAGCCCTCCTCGCACTGACTGCACTTCTGAGTGTCCTTCAGCTTCCAGTCCTCCAGCCGGGACCCGGACTGCGAGCCGTCTTTGTTCCTCTCGTGAACTTGCATGTGTCCGTGTAAGGAACTAGAGGAGAGGAACCCACGGCGGCAAATGGCACATTTATATGGCTTGTTGGACGTGTGAGTCTTTAAGTGGATCTTCAAGTGATCACTTCTGGAGAACGCGGCATCGCACTCGCTGCAGTGGTACTTCTTGTCCCCGGTGTGGAGTTTTATGTGGCGGTCTCGGCTCCGCTTGTGTTTGAACAGCCGGCTGCAGTAGGTGCACTTGAAAGGCAGTTTGTCGCTGTGGCTCTGCTCATGGTGCTTTAGGTAGCTGAGGCGGCTGAACGACTTGTCACAGAACTGGCACGGGTATGGAAGGCCAGGGCCACCTTCTTCCTCTCCAAAGTCGCAGCCCTCTCCATGGCTCGGGGAAGTCTGGTCCTTGCTAGAAGGCGAGGAAGCGGGCCAAGAGCAGGAGGGGTCATCTTCAACATCCACTCCATCTGCAACGAGAAGCAATGGCACAATTCATTCCACATGCTGAGAACGCGGAAGAGTGAGTTTGCTGCACCCCTTCAACTAGCAGTCAGAGCTGGATCGTCTAGAACCTTTGGTGGAAAGATGGGTGGGTGGGTGGATGGGTAGAAGCAGGAGAGGGAGGAAGGGAGGGAGGCAGAAAGGAAGAAAGGGGCAAGGACTTTTGAATGAGACCTTTTAAAACCAGAGTCTCCAATGCTCTTATTCTACACTGATTTTTTTTTAAGATGGGGTTGTAAAATACAAAAAGATATTAAGTAGTTCTGTATCTAAATTACCCTTTTATTACTTTTTATCATTCTTCTTTGAAGCAAGGTATATATTACACATTGACAATTTTATTAAAACGCAGATTTTAATATATTTAATGTTTCTTTTGTATTCATTCTAAAATGATTTGCATATTATGTGAGCATCTGAGGAGCCCAATGAAAAGGGGAAATATTACAGAAATGGTTTTAAAATTAATGCAGTCAACCCAGATGTCTAATATTTAATAAAAAACAGTCCCCCTGCATTTTGCTTGTTTTTATATATATATATAAAAGGCAATTCTGAAGATCAAAATCTTTTATAAGGGTTATTATTGATACAGACCTTATTGCTTCCAGCAAAAAAATATTAAAAAGTAAGCACATGAAAGAAGACAGAAAACACAATAATAATTATGTCTTGTGTAATGAAAGGCAACCAGGAGTCCTTCAATAACAGAAAGATTCGAAAACCATCGGCCAGAAAATGGATTATTAAATGTTAGAGGGGTATTGCTGGATATTACATGTAGCTGGGATCAGGCAGGATCAAGGAGAGAAAAAAATGAGAGTTTTACCAGGGCCAGATCTTAATCGTGTATTTTGTTTGGGAAGTTCAAGAGGTGGCCTGCCACTTCTTCCTTTTGCAAAAGCTTCAGTGGCCTGAACTTCCTTAGCTAAACAGGACCTGCACTTTGAGGTGGGCAGAAACAAAGCAACTTGCTAAAAACTGGAAACAGGAAAAGTGATAAATGATTATGGTAAATGCTGAGAGATTTATGAGTAACAAAGAGAAGACAAACAAGACTGAAAGCCAGATATAAACTTAGCAAGTTATCCATAACGTAACTCCACCTCATCTTAGCTGGGTTTAAGTATGTTCTTCGCAAATGTACCCTCTTATTTCTGTTGTCTTCTTAATATCCGCATGGAAAATGAGACCTTTTCCCAAACAGGCTGTGAGATTTCTTTGTCACTTTTCAAAACAATCTATCACTCAAGATCAGAAGAACATTTTAAAAGCTTTTCCCTTGTCAAAAGACTGAGAACTCTCAAAACACAGACAAGTAAAAGAGGCAGACCATGGAGGTTGAGGGTGGGGAGCATGTTTGTTCTAGAAAAAGAGGTTCCATTAGGATTTTATTAAAATATTCTAATAACACTGATTTAGGGCACATATATGTATACATATATAACCTTTTTAAATTCTCTAAAACAAAAGTTCAACGAGTTAGATTATTCACATCAAAGTAGAAACTCGTGGGCATTATATAAATAAATTCCAAGTCGGCTTTCTTTAAGGTAACAAGATTTTGCTAGATTATTAAACTCTTGCTTATCCACAGGAACCAGATGAGGATCATTCCTTTCCTGCATCTAGAAACTGATGACAACACCATCTCACTATCAATGCCAGATGGCAACCATCTACCTCTGAGAAAACAACCAAACACCATTCCTGGCTCCCTGCCCGCTGCAACAAAGCTTCGAGGGACAAGTTGAAAACCGCATGAGTTTGCGCCCTCCTTTCTCTGCCTCTCTACGCGAACGTGCTCCTAGTGTAACAAAAGGTCTGGTAATCATGTCATTTACATGTGTAGGTGAATACATACAAAGAACATGTGTAGAGAAATCCAGCTTGCTACCCAGCTTACAGAAAAACCATTTTAAAAACTTGAAGATAATAATAAAAACTCAATGATGATTCTAGCTTTCTCCCTTTAGAAGCCATAAGTCACCAAGAGCAGATATTCCTAAATAAACCCAAGTGTTTAATAATACTGTCTCTTAATTCAAGGGGGGGGGGCTGGGAAGACTCTATTAAATTTGCTCGGCATTCTAGGTTAAGTCTACTCTTCATGTTTCAGCTTAAATCCTGTTGTTCAACTAAAAATATTTCCCAACACATCATCTCATTTGTACATTTGGGGATAACAGTGAATCAGAATTTGTCATGCATCTAGACTGGGAGACTATAACTAGTGAACCTGAACTTTTAGTGAGTGGATTTATTATTCAACTGCAGATTATTTGCAGGCAAGATATACGATTAGACAAATGTATGAGGAGTTATTGCGCAATGAGCCACTCTAAATAGTGAGCAATCACTGACCTCACGCTTAAATCAGGTTTCTGTTTGTGGTTCCATGACGGTTCTCTTCAGCGTGTAAATCTCAACTGAATGTCAAGTGAGCCACGGGGTAAGAGGTTCAAGTTTTTACCCAAGGCAGGATTCAAGGGAGCAGGAGGCTTCCCTCCAGTATCTGTAACTTTAAGATTAAAACTTAGTTGGCCTTTTAAAAATACAATAAAATAAAAGTGAATGTTGTCATGGATGAGGTGTCTGTGTTATAAGATATATTTTTTTTTTCTTCTTAATTACCTACAGAATTTGAAGGCTCAGGGCCAGGGAATGGAGTGATCAGGAAAGAAAAGGTCTGAGCCCGAGAATGGTTATTTTTAAAGTAAAGGTTCCAAAGAAGGCTGGTGTTTGCTTTAAAATATACATTGAAAAATCTCATGTATTACTCCTGCTATACACGGACCTGTTCTCTCAGGGACACACAAGGAATTCCCAAAGCTTCTGGGGGCGGGGTTGGGTCCCAGTTTGAAGGGTATCAACTTCTCCCAAGACCTTGTGAAGTCACTGTTGCTGGCTCTCTGAGGTCTACTAGAGTCCTCCAAAGCCGCCAGTCCACATTCACTTGACCATCCAGGCCATCGCAAGCATGCCCCAACACTGACATTGCGAATCCAGATTTAAACCAGTTCCGTTTCTTTTGAAATATGGAAGAAACGGGGGAAGATGCCGTCAACTTCCCTTTCTGAATCGACTTGAATCCCTCCCCACCACCCCACCACCCCCAACCTCTTCTACCCTCACTTACTGCTACTTACAGGGAGGGCCTTTCTGTGTTAAGGCAAGTTTTCTGCATTTCAATATCAAGTACTTAGCATGCCCATGTTAAATTTTAATTTATAGAAATCAGTCACTTTACACTCGCTGACTCTCTGAGAGCCACAGTTTTCACAGGGGAGACAGACAGATACACACACACATTGCTGGAAACCAACTATCCAGCCGAAAAGTCTATTTAAAGATGCAAATGCGTGTGCCTAGTTAGTGCAGCTGTTTTTCTCCAGCAACCGTACTCGCGGAGTTTCACCATTTCCATAAAGCACATTAAAACAAGTGTGTGAACACTCAGAGATGAAAGTCTCCAACACTCCTGAGACTTCCAGTGGAAAGTAGAGCCGCCTGACTTTTCTCCAAGCAGACAGGAATGCCCATGATTCAGCAGCCTGAGTAAATAAAAGAGGTCCTTATTTCCTAATTTCGCTGGCTGGCCGCACTGCAGCAGCCTCTGTGCTCCTGCCAAAGGGGACGCAGAACGGGGACTACACCCAGCCGCTGAAGGCCTGCCTTTGTTAGCCGGCCAGGCTTTCCCGACCATCTTCTGGCAGCCAACCCGCCACATCCTGCAAGGAAGACCTCCATCTCCGTGCGTCTTGCATCTGCTGAAACGGACCAAACAACAGATTTCGCCGGGTCTGTGTCGGAGGAGGGGGACAGCTGGAGACTCCGTTAGTAGCAGAGCAACACCTGTTCAGTCATAGTCATGGGGGAAAGTGCTTGCTAACAGCAAAGCGCAGTAACACGAGAAGGAGTTATTCCACAGGAAAAAGGCACCGGAGGACAAAGTAGCCTTGTGAAGGGAGGCATCAGCCACTCCTGGGCCGACCTGGGGAGGAGGGAGCAAAGACTTAATGGGCTTCGAACCTGGCTGTGGGCTGCTCAGTCTGCACATGAAGGCCCGAGAGTCTCTGGGTGCAGCCTGTAACCACAGCCAAGAAATGCTGAGAGGGGGTTCAGGTATAATTGAAGTGGACAGAAAAATAATGTTCTAGGGTTTTTTGTCCTAAAGGCAAAGAAGGATGAAGAAAAGATGTGCAGGAGGGTTAGGACTCGATGCTGATGCTACTTTAAGACAATGATCCAAGTCTTATTTGGTGTCTTGCTTGTTGCTAGGAGGCAATACTCACTGCTTTTAAGTTGATGCTGACTCACAGCAACCCTACTGGACAGAGAACTGACCCTGTGAGTTTCTGAGACTCTCACCCTCTACAGGAGTAGAAAGCCTCCTCTTTGTCCTGCAGAGCCAGCTGGTGCCTTCAAACTGCTGACCTTGTGGATTGCAGCCCAACATGTGCCCCATTACGCCACTGGGGTTCCTTTGGCCACTAATATTTCAAGGTGGCAGGGCCACCCATGGTAGGCAAGTTTCAGACTAAGACAGACAAGAAAAATCTGGTGATCTACTTCCAAGAAAATTTCCGCAAATGATCGCAAAAGAATACTGTCCAATATATTTGCAGGTGGGTTGGAAACTCTTAGGTTGGAAGGTTGCACACAAGAGCCAAAACAAGGGACTCGAGCAGACCAATGAGCAGAAAGGCAGCATGGGACCAAGCAATGGTCTCCTCGTCCTACCTAAGTCAGCACAAGCAGAAGCCACCTTGGGGGGCAACTAGACAACTGATCAGTGTCCAGGGCAAGCTTCCTCAGGACAGAGACTACGCCTCTCCAAAGGGTGACTTCACTAAGCTGGCTATTTAGAAGAGGATAAGGACCACACGCAAGACACAACTTACGTTGAATCACTCTAGATGTTAAAGATGCTATCTGAATCGCTGACGTTTTAGAAAGTTCCAACACGTCTTAGCTCTTCACCGGGCTAGCCTGCAAGAACTTGGCCAAGGACACCTTTGGCTATCAGAGATTGGTCACTGTCACAGCAGAGGGCCTGCTCCTCTGCCCTGAGGAGACTCAGTGCCCAGTACCGTGTGTGCGTGTGCCTGCAAGGGTTATTCAGCCTGGCTTTTTTCCGGGGAAACAGCATTTTCATCAATAGCTCCTTTTCATGGGGGAACAGCAGCACACGTACTGGCTGACATGCCTACAACGTCTCTGTCCAGGAGTGCAGTGACTCAGAATGAGAGCTGAAAGTCAAGAGTCTGGAGTTTTATTTCTAGCTTCATAACTGACTTAGAGAGTGACCTGGCCAAGTCATTTAATCTGCCCTTACCTAGGTATTTCACCTGCAATATGAAGATAATAATTCTTACTACTTACTCTCTGGGGTGTCAGAAAGATTAGTGAATGTTTCTAGGGCACCTTATCATTGCTAGAAGAAAAACTGCATGTGTAAACAAAAAGATTTATATGTGATGCATGTATTTATGCGTCCATGGGTAAGTGTCTAGTATAGAGTATCCACATATTTTAACATTTCCTTTTCCCTTAATGGAACCACTAGAATATTAGTGTTAAGGATTGGTCCAATGGAAATTGACATTGCCTTAAGCATTCACAGTTGCATATGTGGCCAGAAAGAAAATAAAACATAAATAGTTGGTGATATCTAAAAATTAATGGACTGTAAATCCATGCTGACTACATTGCAAGTATGAAATTATCATACCCAGGGTATAATCTTGGGTCTTTACAAGCAGGTAACCTTGAAGCAGGTATTTTGCTATGCAATTCTGAAGCCAACTATGTAATTTTGAAATTACTTTGCTTCCCCTTAAAACACTAGCAATTACAACCACTGCATTATTTAGCATCAAAATAAGTTAAATATAGTCCATTCCAAAAAACGCTAACAGTCAGTAGACAAAAATAAATTTCCATATTATTTTCCTTTGGGCTTTTCAAATTTTTTTTTCTACAAGCACACTTTAAGACCAACTTAGAACTTTTAAACGGAACAGAGTTTACAGCATCTTTTCATCAACTCACTCCTGGAGGCGCCTTCAGAGAAAGACAAGAGTGCTGGGGAAAGTGGACAGGCGTACACGAGTGTTCAGAGAGACCCAAACCCACTGCCATTGAGTAAATTCGGAGGCAGAGCGTCCCACAGAGGGTTTCTGAGGCTGTAAACTGCCTCCTCTTTCTGGCTAGCAGCGGCTGGTTGGGGCAGGGATGAACCACCAACCTGGGAGTTGGCAGCAGAATGCTTAATCCTAGTCAACCCAAACCCTATTTTAAAAGGTGTGTTTAATGGATACAAGTAATGGGGATATTTGTCAAGTTACACCAGTAAGTTTTAGATCATCCTTTTTAACATCAAACCAAATTACGTAATACACTGTTTGAGAATTTTATTTAACCATTTACATTTCTAAGGGATAAAGTCACTCTAAATAAACCCTCAAGAACTATTACCCAATTGTTTTCTTTTATTCTGAATAGAAATGTCAGCAGTTTTACAACAGTTGCAATTTTAATAATATAGCTACCATGCGTTCTTTATTTTAACTCAACAGCTCCGTATCAAATTCACTCCTTGGTCATATAACCTACTTAACTACTAAACAATGAACATGCTTGATGCAGCATTCAAAGGAGAACTGTTAACTTCAAAATGATTGATAACTCACAGATGTTTTGAAATGGTCAATATTCTGCACTGTTCTAGGAGGACCAATTAAATGCATTCAAAGTTAAGTTATGAGAAGAAAGGGTGGGGTTCTAAATAAAAGGGGTTGCCCATTCGTGATAGCAGCTGTGGCGAGTGGGGCTTTCTTTGTTAATAGCCTTACCAAGAATTCTAACCATCGGAACTGGGAGTTTTGTTTGTTTCAATTCTCCTGAAGAAAAAAGGGATGTCCTCTACCCAACAACCCTCTAGTGCTGAGGAGGCGCTGCCTACACACCACCAGACGTGGCTCTTCCTCCCCCGTGGCGCTCCGTCGGTAATCCTCGTGGCTGCGCACATTAGACACTTTTCTACTAGGGCTGCAGAGAGGAGGACAACTGTTTTGCTGGCTGTTATTTAAAGTTCATTTGAACAGACGGAGTTCAATGAATTCCATCTTCCAGAGCCAAGTTAAACAGAACACAGTGCATTCTTAAGCAGTTCACGCTTAACTCCACCTCTCCAATCAGAGGAAAAAGCTGACGTGAGACCAGAGAAACAGTCATCCTCTATCACGGAAATCGAGACATTGTGTTTTTGAAGCCAGACAGAAGGAAACGTGGCTTCCAATTATGTAGGGGGTGAGGAGTATTTTACTTTTTCCAGCTTTTGGATCACTTAATTACACACACGCACACACACTAATGATAAAGGCCAACTTTTTGCCATTTAATAAATGGCCATCATGTGTTAGGCATCTGTTTTCAGTGCACTCTAAGTTGTTTCACATTTGTTTATCTTCCCTGTAATTACGGCAGACATTAACAAAGTGGATTTTCCAAGTTCGTATTGGGTTGCTGGTTTTTCTCTCCTACTCTTTGGAGTCAGAAGCTGTGCGTGACTATGTCCTCTTCTGTCATTAGCTAGAACCTCCCTCACACCACAAGGAATTTGAAGCAGTTCTTGGATTGTTGAGCTCCTTCCCTTGCTCGACCAGCATGTATTAAGCTCCCACTATATGCTCAGGAGAGGCTAGGAGTAGGGAAGCAGCTCGAATCCACCAGCCAGCATAAGGGTGAGAGTTGAGGCATTCTACTGCAAAAAGTGAGACTTGGGAATCCATGGGGGCAGTTTTACCCTGGGCCCATAAAGGTGGCGAAGAGTCAGAATTAGCCCCACAGCAGTCAGTTTGGTTTGGGGGTCTATGCTCAGTTGCTGGCACTGGCTTGGGAACTGTAGAAAGATCTTGTTTTGTTTTTAATTTCCTTATCTTCATCTATAATGTCAACGTGTGACAGGCTACCTCACAGGTAACCATATGAGGCATCCGCATGGCCTTCTCAGAGAGCTTCCTGAACTGCCAAGATTTTACAAAGGCACTGTTATTATCACTACTATGAAAGTCAATGGGACCTTCCAGCTATAACCGATAAATGTGAAAACAGCACAAAGGAATAGAAATTAAGTATAATTCAGGTGCTGCTTTTTCTTACGATGAATCTAATAATACTCATACAGAACTTACAGGGCATAGATGCTGAAAAAATAAAAAGAAGCAAACCGAACAATCACTAAATGAAATATATGGTGGAACGCAACTTACAGGTGACTTGTGAATCACTCATTATTAGCTGCACACCCCGGCAGGTTGTGATGAATTCATTAGTGTAGTGAACTTACCACTAGGGAATAGCCTGCATTGAAAGTTCTGGCGCTTGGTTCCAGAGTGCTGACACCAGCCCGCATCACAACCTTTTTGCCTGTTTACAAATTCCTGGAGGCAAATTCGATTTTCTCCAAAATCTTTTCTCTAGCCTGGCTGTTATCAACTCAGCTTAGAAGAAACAGCCACACCTTTGGAAGGACTCAGGGAATTTCTCAAGGTCACAATGCTAATCATCACTCATTTCAAAGTAAAGTCTTCACTGTGGGGGCGCCGGGCAAATAGGGCTTCTGCCATTGTGAAAACCCAGTTTGACAAGGGCTCACTTGGAGAATGGGGACCCTCAGAAGGTCCATCCCACCAGCAGGAAGGTTGTTCTGAAGAACTGCCATAAACCACGAGCATTTCCACATGAGGACAGTGAATTTCCTTCCAAGGAAGAATCAAGGCTATCGCTGTGGATTGTAACATTAAAATGTAGGTTCCTGAGCCACTCGCCATCACACAGCATACAGGCTGGAAAACTATATGGCAAGGAATTCTAACAGGCCTGTAATGGTCTGTCTTTACTGGGGCCGAATCTCACCTGTTACACACCCTTGCCAAGCAGTGAAACTGACTGGAATGTTCGACAGTTTAAAAAGGCCACACTGTATACTTCACTGCAGATAAACCCACTGGAGAATACAAAAGTGTTGAAAGGCTAAAATTTAATTAATGACCAATTAGCACCCCCTGTGGGTTCATTGTGCGGTAAAGTGATAAATACAGTTAGCTAATGTAGAAAAAGCTGTTACCAAGATGTGGGGTAGGGTGCGGGGATATCGCTACAATTACCCACCTGCTATTGGAATACCACTGACCTTAAGTGTTCTTGATTTCTACCTTTCTGGGTAGAGATCCTGGAGGTCAAGGGCGAACAGACCCACTGGGTTGGGCACAGAGTTTGGCTGGCACAGGTTGTGGGCCTGGAGTGTGTCAACTAGTGAGTGTTCCTAACCAGCAGCTCCAACTCAAGAGCAGTTGATGGCATCACCCCCAAACCGCCGCCAAGTCATTTCCTACTCAAAGAGACCGCCATGACTGGATATTCACTCTATGGGGGAAGCTGTACCTACGTGAATATTATGAGCTGCTGGACTATCCTGAGAGACACTGTCCTATGAAGGGGCCTGCATTAGGGTCAAACCGCCAATGCCTCCTTCTCAGGACAGAATATTCTAGTGTGATAACAGAATCATTAACTTCCATATGAAGATTGATACAGCAAAATTGTAACTGAATAGTGAGACTAGTTCAAGTAATTAAATAATTTCGGGTGTCTTTTTATTTCTAATGGGATATCTTCCATCTACTGCCATTGAGTTGATTCCGACTCACACAGCCCCTGTAGACGGTTTCTGAGAATGTAAATTTTTACTAGAGCAGTCAGCCTCCTCTTTCTCCCTCAGAACAAACAACGCGTTTGAACTATCGACCCTGTGGTTAGCAGCCCAAGGTTGAACCCAGTGTCCCCTGGGCGCCGTAATATTTGTAGAAGTGCTGGTTACACTGCAAAGGGAAAAGTTATTTTCTTAAATAACTCTGGCTAGTGGGAGAAATAGGAGACTCCCTATTCCCCTCAAGAACCCACGGGGCTCTTGTCCTAAAAGGGTCACTATGAGTCAGCATCACAGAAAAATGTTAGAATAATTTTTCCATGAACTCCTCCAAGGTCCCTCACAGGCCACAATACCCGTTCAAAGTGTGTCCATGTGTCTGCATCTTATGGGTCTGCAAATGCAGATGAACCTTGCAAAAGTGTGCTTCAACCATCCAAGATATAAAAACCTGTGGCCAGTTTGGGATCCTGACTGCCCCATCCTGTCTGCAAGGAAGAACTTCTCACGGAACCTCTGCCGAGGCTCCTCTCACATCTGAGCCCTTTGCCTTTCTAACTGAAAATGGCCTGATGCCCTTTGGCACAGCTTGTGCACACCCCTGGGTCTGACGTCAACTATCAAAGGAAAGAAAATAAGTTGATTGACGCCTTCCCTGAGACTAGGAAGTCAAGGCTGTCATCCCGACTCTTCCCTTCTGCGAAGCATAAGCAGTGAGATCTAGGAGTCTCAGACTTCAGGAAAAACAAAGGCCTGGTTTTCACACACAGAGGTCAATGAAGATAATGGATAGGCTCGAATCCTGCCCTGGCAGCAACAGCTGATCGCATCCCTAAAATCCACACGCAAGTCTCTGGCCCAGCAAGCACCTTAGCTCTAAGTGCTACGTAACTAACTCTCAGGAGCCAACCGCCCTCTAACCGTCCCTCCAAATCTCAAACCTCAAATGACAAAGTAATCGAGTTTTCAGGGGTAAATCAACAACCAGTACTGATCACTTCTGTCACAAACAAAATATGAAACTTCATTTCTATTAATGCTCATTGACTTACATATACAAACCTGAGTCTCCTCCTCAAGATACGCCCGCCCAAGATACCCAAACCTACAGCCCACTATTTTCAAGTCTTAACAACCTAATTTGTCACTTGGTTTCACCCATGGCTACACAAATAGAAAGCACACACAACAGATCTCACAGCAGGGTCTTATCCCTCCCTCCCTTCCTTCCACCCTTTCTCTGAAAGGACTGGTTTGATTGGGTCTGGTTTGGGCAAATGAAACGTGATCTCAACAGCTTCAGCTGATTCATACTCTAGCCCATAATGACGCGTTCCCCACCATCCACCCCAGTGAGATACGAAAGGAGGACTCCTTCTCATCTTCCCTTCCCTAATTATTATTGTCGCCACCGCAACTCTACACCAGACTGAACCAGACTGAACGGGATGACACAGGCAGTGCTCCTCAATAGAGCCTACCAACCACCTGCACTGCAATCACCTGCACTGCCTGTTGAAAACATGGACCGTCAGGATACCGTATCCACTGACTCCAACCTTTCGGAGGTAGGGCCCCGAACTCCGGGTTTGGTAAGCTTCCTGGGTGCTTCCACTACTGTCCCAAGAGGAGGACCTTCAAGAGTCTTATATGTCCCTTCACTGCTCTATCTAAATCCTTTGGCTACATGCTGCTGCGGCTTCTCCATATCTGCTGCTCTACACTAGAACGCAGTTGTCCAAGGGTTCTCGTCTCTCACTTGAATGCTTAGTTGAATCCCAACTCTGCCAAGGAGCAGCTTACAGAAAGAAAAGGCTATCATTAGCCACGTTGCCTTCCCATTCTGCAACAGTTATCCCTCTCCCATTCTAAGTAGGACTTTACGCCTCAAATCTTTTCAGTAAATGATCCCTACAGGACCAGTGGTATGAGTGGCGATACTGGGAGGGTAGAGGGAGAGTGGGTAGGAAAGAGGGAATCGATTACAAGGAACTCTATGTGACCTCCTCCCTGGGGGATGGCCGGCCGGAAAGTGGGTGAAGGGAGACGTCGGACAGGGCATGACAAAATAATAATTTATAAATTATCAAGGGTTCATGAGGGAGGGGGGAGCGGGGAGGGAGGGGAAAATGAGGACCTGATGCCAGGGGTTTAAGTGGAGAGGAAATGTTTTGAGAATGATGAGGGAAATGAATGTACAAATGCGCTTTACACAATTGATGTATGTATGGATTGTGATAAGAGTTGTATGATCCCCTAATAAAATGATTAAAAAATATATACATTCAGTCTGATAAGGCAGTTCCTGTTAGGAGAGGGTTGTCAACAGCAGTTGGTAAATTTCTAGAAAGTAAAAAATAAGCCAGTGAGCATTTTTAAAAGTGTTACAGAGTCCCAGGTACACAAAGTCTGGATGTTGCGTGACTGGCAGGCAAAGTCTTTAAGCTGCATAAACTGGACCAAAAAATGTCAATGTGCTACCAAATTAATCTGACCCAGGGAACCCTCTCCACATAGTAAGAAGGTTGTCATAAAACAAAATACAAAACAGATGACTAACTGAGGTATGAAAGGGGGTGGGTGAACAAGGGAAGGGAGCTTCCCATAATCAGCAAGGCCTCCTTTTTCCACTCAGGAAGGCATTGCTAAAATCGCTGATTAAATGCCTCGTGTTTGGGTCACTATAGAAATTCGAACTATCTGGTTCTTTGAACTGGCTCCTATCAGTTCCCTGCAACTTCCTGGGTTCAGCAGACGAATGCGGTGCAACATACAGTAAATTAAGCCTTCTGCTGTCAGAGCTGGAAATAGGAGGGGAGCTGAAAAGTGGCTTGATCTCAGATGATTTTTATTGGCTTCATTTACATCCTGTTAAGGTTTTCTGAGTAGCTCAAGGTGTCTTATCTCTGGCTACCAGAGGGTATTTTGCAGTCAAAGCAGTTAACATACTTTCTCTCTCCCTCTCCTCCTGTCCCTTTCCCTCAAGCTTTTTCTTTTCTTTTCTTTTTTTTTAAGCCATCTTATCTTATCATACACATCTCTGCAGGCCGGAGAACCCATACTTATCAGAAGCCCTGCACTCTATTGTCCTGCAGGGCTCTTAAGAGACAAATGGAAGTTTGGGTTAAAAGAAAATCCGTTAACCTCTTCTAGCTCAGTTCAGAAATGCCAGGGACTGTCTCACCTGTAAAGAGCCTGGTGGGTTATGTGGATAGTAGGGCTACTAGTCACAAGGTCAGGAGTTTGAACCCATCAGCCTCTCCATGGGAGAAAGATGAGGCTCTCTCCTCCCATAGAGACTTACAGCCTCAGAAACCCTAGGCAGCACTTTTACCCAGTCCTCTACCCACACCAAACCTAAAGTACTGCCATCGTGTCAATGCTGACTCTCAGTGATGCTGTACGACAGGTAAAACTACCCCTGTGAATTTCTGAGACTGTTCATTGCTTATGGGTGTAGAAAGCGCCCCGTCGTTCTCCCACTGAGTGGTTTTAAACTGCTGACGTTGCAGATCTCAGCCAAACGTGTGACCACAAGTCTCACCTTTGCTGAACAGGATAAGGCTCATTTCCCTTATTTACTTTTACAGAACGAGTACTTCAATTGGAGTCAGACGTCCAGGTAGGTAGTAAGTTGCTGGTAGACACTCACTACATATTGAGTTGACTGACTCAAAAGTCACTCTACAGAATGGAGCAGAAGTAGATTCTGATTCAGGAAGAGGTGTAGTGACCCACAAATAATGCCTGTAGACCACCTTGGATCATTTATGCGTGACACTCTAGGAGTAGGAAGCTGCAAAGGTCTATTAGGGAAAAACCACACAGAAGCAAATAGGAGAGTGGGGTGAAGTCAGAGAGAAGCCCCCATACCCCCACCCCATGTGTGATGGCCTTAAAAGAAATACACACTACATCAATCTTCTCCAATCGCAATATAGATACCAATCACGCAAATCTACTCAATAATCACTCCATCTGCGGGGGAGCCGGCCTTTGAAGGGCTGTAAGATGTTTTGTGAATTCTCATTTGTTTTACGGGCCCTCCAGCCCAGGTGAGCATTGGAATATCACCCAAGGAGCCTTTGAAAGTGCTGGAGCCCTCCTCCTCAGACCAGTCCAACCAGACTCTGTGCGCTGTGACCCAGAAAAGGGTATTTTTAAAACCTCTTAAGAGTGCAGTCAAGGTTGACAACCCGTGCCCCCAATGAACATGAGTTAATTTGAAAAGCCCCCATGAAAGGTGGTGTAAAGCCACACACACACACACACACACACACACACACACACACACACAGACCCCACCCCCTCTCTTTATTATTTAGGCTCACCTATCCCACGACAGGCAAGCCAACACAGTGGCACATTTTCTGCATTAATTTATGTCAAATACAATGAACCGGAATTTTTTTTTTTTTAATTTAGAGCTAGCAATCCTGAAAGCCCCAATCACTCACCATTATCACATGTGAAAGAGCAATATGTGAACAGTTATTAGGATTCTCATCTGTGTGTTTTATACTCCTTTTAAGAATCCCCATTCCTCTTCTCCTTTCTCTCCAGCACCCCGTGGGCTCCTTTATATTAGTGATAACCCCATACTTTCACCTGCGGTGAAGGCTCCCTTAATTGTCCATTATCTTGGTGTGTCAGCACAAAGGAGCAGGGGCGGAATCCTCGTCCAAATGGTTTCACCCCCCTCTCCTGGGAGTGATGCCCTTGTCCAGGCATTAAAGACACAGGAACCTGCCACTTATCAGAATTGTGTTTGAATCGAACCGCTGCCCTTGAAAACTGTAGGCAGTAGATAGTATCAAACTGCACGGCAATGCCAACTCCCGTTCCATGGTGACTCGAACAATCTGAAAAGATACTATCCAAACTTCGCCATGCATCACTCGTAGTAGCATTCTGGGCAACAAGGAAAACATGTTCGGTGTGTTTTTTTTTTTCTTTTTTGTTAATGGTCGACTGCAAAGAGATCTGTGGCTCAGGTGGTTCCCAAATACAAAATGAGCAGATTGGAGCCTCAAGACTTTATTTGACTGGAAACTCAGCCACTGAATCAAAGCATAAAAAGTCTTCAATGGGCTCCAAACCTCTTCATTCTTAATACACATAATTCACAGCTATGAAAACGTCACATTTATCTTGTTATAATTGGGTGGGGGAGACTGAAGACATCTTTAGTGATCTTATAGACAGACTCAGAAACAAAAGCAGATGCTCAACAGCATTTAAAACCAAGAATGCAAAGGAGAAAATATGATTTTCCTGTAGGGCAGCCGGTCTGGCCGACTTCCACCTCTCTGCATTTCCTTGCCGTGTTTTTATACTTTCTTATTCGATTTGTACCCACACTGTCTTAGGAGGGGGAAAAAAGAATTTATGCGTGCTCTTAACAAGTAAACAAGTGTACAAATTAATTCAGAGAGCAGTGATTTTGAAAATTTTCTATGTTTAATGTGCACTGCAGTTAAACTCCTTTTTCTGTACAAATTAATTTACTGCATCAGTGATCGATGTTTATGTTTAGGCAATTTTATTTCTCAGTATGGTAAAATTAGACCTAATAGTTGCAACCTGTTATGTCCAATCTGTCACTGAAATTCAAATTGCCTTTTCCCTATTATTCAAGGAGCAATTTGGAGGAATTAGAGCCATCTGAAAACGGAAGACAAACACTTCTCTGTGAGAATTCAACAGCCTGTGTCCTCAAGCAAATCCACACACCCGTGATCTTTTCTAAGCAGGCTTCCGACATGATTTTTCCGAGCTTCCAAAACTTTGACATCTGCCGAGCCACACAAGAGAAAATTTCAGCCTCAACTGGAAGGGTTCAGCCATCCCCCAGTCGTCAAGGATTCTGAGCCAAACAAGAAAGAAGTCTTTGGTGTGGAGCCAAACTCCCCACCGGAAACATTCATAAACGCCCCAGCCACTGTGGCATGGGTGCGACCTGCTACCTCCTATTTAGGGTTTATTTGACTTTGTCTACAGAGTCTTTTCCTTGCCCGATAAATGCACGCCGTACGTTTCTTTCTTGCTGGAGAGGACTGAATGATTCGGATGCTTCACGTTTCATTTTGGCATTCACGGATGTAGAATTAGGAGGAGGATTCACTTCACGAAAAAGTTTGGTTTGCTGGGTTTTCCTAGTTATTTAATCGCAGGCTTAGCCCTCTGGAAGTCGCTGTCAATGCATGCTCGACTCAGTGAACTCAAATTACACACCTGAACAGAAGGATGGGGAGAGACATATTGAAGATGGTACAAAGTCAACGTATTCTGGAAAGGGGGGGAAAGGAAGCCTCTAGGACAGGGGTCCTCAAACATTTTCAACGGGGCCAGTTCACTGTCCCTCAGGCGTGTTGGAGAGATGGACTATAGTTAAAACAAAAAAACTATGAACAAATTCCTAAGCACACTGCACATATCTTACTTTGAAGTAAAAAAGAAAACGGGGCAAACACACCTGGCGGGCGGGCTGCATGTGGCCCGCGGGCCGCAGTTTAAGGACGCCTGCTCTAGGAAGACCAAGAGAAAAACTGAATGTCACTGGATGGGCCTTCCACTTCAATTACGATGGTGGTGGTATCTGGTATCGCTTTTGTTAGGTGCCGGCAAGTCGATTTTCTATTCATGGGGATCTTATGTGACTACGTAAATCATTGTGTTTTCTAGCCCATGATGTTTACAAAAGCAGGCCTTTCTCCCACCGACCTGGCAAACTCACTGCCATTGAGTTGTCTGCTCATAGAGCCCCAGAACACAGGGTCCTGGTGGGTTTTCCCAGACTTAGGAAGCCCAGTGGCGCACGGTCCGACGTGTCACCACTACAATCCAGAGCTGTTGAGTGGGTTCCTACAACTAACCCTCCCGGGAGGAGCCGAGTCCTTGCCCATTTATGAGCAGTTTACAACACGCGCACCTGAGGCCTTTGTCTTCAACAAAAGGGCTTCCCCTCAATTGCTGACATTGTCACCACCTGAGAGAAGAGAATTTCTGAAATGGTCCTATTAGAACTTTGCCTACCTGCCATCTTACTGTCCCAAGTTCCCCTTCTGGAAACGTTCCACTGAGCACTGACAGAGCGTACGGAGATTTAGGGGTGCTTAATCATGATTAGATGACCTCTATAGATGGGATTCCATATTATTAGTGGAAAACAACATTTCTCTCAAATCCTTCCTTCCTTCTTCAATGACCAGTATCTGGGTGGAATTTTGGCATACTTGCTCCTAGTGTTTCAATGAAATAGCCGACTGAATGATTACTTGGCCGGAATTTAACCTGTTTAATGTTACAAATTGCTGCAGCTTACAGCTCCTCCAGAGGAGCACTGGTGATAGCAAGCTCAATGGTTCAAATCCACCAGCTGCTTAGCAGAAGCAAAAATGAGGCCGTCTGTTCCTGTACAGCTTTTCATTATGGAGCCGCTGATGATGTTTGCCAAGCGCTGGGATTGACTCGATGGCAGTGGGTTTGATTTGGGGCTTGGCCCCTAGCGGCAGAATTCTGGGTGGCACTGCTGTTAGCACTGGGCTGCTCACCAAAAGGTTGATTCGCCAGCTGCTCAGCAGGAGACAGATGTGGCGGTTGGCTTCAAAGCGTACAGCTTTGGAAACCGTATGCGTTCTACTCTCTCCTGTGGGGTTGTTATGAGTGGATATGGACTGAGCAAGCACGTGATCGCACGCTCCAGGGACTATCCCCTCGGGGCCTGCTGGGAAAGCAGGAGAAAAGGACTGACTGCGTGTGCCCCTGCCCCACCATGGACACTTTATACTCAACTTTCCCTCCAGATATGGAGCAGGGAACATGCTTAAAGGGAGTGGCTATTTGTTTAAGGCTAATGAGCACAGCAGATCTTGATTTTGAGATCATTCTAAGAAAACTGACATGGTTACCTTTCTTGTTCTTTCTCCTTTTAGAAAAACTTTCCCATCATCATCTTTTAAATTCCAAGACAAACTCATTTCCTCAGAAGATTGCTTAGATCATCACGCTGATTAATAATTTTACTTGGAGGCAGGACTGATTAATGTGGATTATTCAACTGATTAATACTGTTACTATATTACAGATCCAAATGAGCACTAAGTGTCTTGTTTTCCAATTTTAAAAAAATTATTGAAATAGGTTCTAATTAATTTGATTTGGTTTTCCAAAGTTTGGAGAGCATCGTGTGAAACTGAAGATTTGTCTCTCTTTTTTGGCCGTCTCAATAACACACACACACACACACACACACACGCACACAACAAAAGAACAAATGAAAATGGAACAGAATGATTCACTGTATTTTAAAACTCAGGGCTAGGGTGGTTAAGGATTTATTATTCATTTAGAGAGCCACTGACTTCTAAATGTCAACTGTATGAATGATGTGGGTGTTTGAATGACCAGGACCTTCGCCGTCTCACTCTCCTAAGCTTTTGAGTGCTCATGAAGCCAGAGCCCCCCCCCCACTGTGATAACCATAAACAGAGGGAATCATACCCATCCTGGTGGCCAGCGGCAACTCAAGGTACTGTGGCCTTGCTCTGAATCCTGTGTGCAGAGGTCCGACCTTCCACCTCCCAGAGAAGTTCTATCTAGCACACAAGGATGATCACACACACCAATCATGCCACTTCTAAAAGCCAGAGTCCTGTCCTTGTAAGCATCTAGGGACCTCTAAATACCACACACACACACACACACACACACACACACACACGCACATGCGGACATCTCAGGAAGCTCCAGCCCTCATGGGAGACTGACTCAAGGCTTCCAATCACCCTCTGTCCCAGAAACCACGGGTGTCCGAAACACAGGTCCTCACAAGAGTTCCCAACCCTCCAATATCTGTGATCGTGAAGCTCTGCTTCCGACACACATCCAAGGCAAGCGAGAGGACCTTGCTCCTTTCTGGAGTCCAGCTGAACACACTGCTGTTTGGCTGATCACTCAGAGAAGCCTTTAGCATGTACCAGAAGCATCTTTATGGAACTGAAAAAGGTACCCCTCCCGCCATGAGGAGACATCCCAAAAGGTACCTTTCTAACAGAGGAATTACATTTTAAACATCCCTTGTGCTAGTTGCTACAAGCACTGCCTTTCCGCCCCAGTAGTCCACACGCCTAGTTTCTGGGGACCTTGGTACTGTTTGCAGGCTACATAGCTGTGTCTTATAGTCCTTTTTCTATCAACTAAACATAACCCCAAACTCAAAACTCGCTGCCATCGAATCTATTCCAATTCATAGCGATGCTATAAGGGCAGAGTTTCCAAGACTGTAAATGCTTACAGGAGTAGAAGGATTCACCTTTCTCCCACAGAGCAGATGCTAATTTCAAACTGCTGACCTTGTGGTTAGCAATTCAACATGTAACCAACTGTGCCAACTTACACAGATAAAAAACAAAACAGCAACAGAAAATACACACACACATATGGACTAGCTTGAAAATCTGATCCTCATTCATAGCATGATCCCTTTGGGAATTGTGTAGTGAATTTCAAGTGATCAATTAATTACACTTTGGAACATAAACTTTGTATAAGCTGAGATCTGCCTGTGTTTTAAGTGGTTCTTTTGAAAACTTATATATACTCATGTATAAGCTGAGTTTTTCAGCACATTTTTAATGCAGTTTTTGTAGTAAAAGTAGGTGCCTCGGCTGATATTCAGGTCGACTTATACTCGAGTACATATAGCAAATGAATAAACTTAGCTCTGGCAAATTTTCATTGAGCTCACTTATGCCAAGTTGTTTTGTCTCAGCATGTCTTTTAAGAAAGAAATTTGAAAATGCCATTAATTTTTCTGTGGGCCATCAACGAATGCATTTATAATGCACAATGTCCTCACTGCTTATTTTTGCACCTGTAGGATTTTTGTTCTAAAAGGTCTACATGATTTGGCAGCTATGTGGCTGATGGGAGACACGGGACAAGGTGCACGGCTTGTGAAAGGCAAACCAGTCCCTATTATTTTCTTAGCTGACATTAGTTTTATCATTCTTGCTTTCCTCCATCCATCCAACAGGCATTTTGCTAGGAAGAAGCAATGACAAATGTAATCTCCAACCATCTGGTTTAAGAGAAATACGAATGCTATTGTTCTTAGAGGCCACTAGGCCAATTCCAAGTCAGAGGGCCCTCTGACACAAGATGAAAGCACTGGCCAGCCCTGCGCCATCTTGACAATTGTTGCTATAGTAGAGCCCACTGTTGTGATCCACCCAGGTGAGGCTTCCTCTTTTGCACTGACCCTCTAGTTTTCCAAGCATGAGGTCCTTCCCTAGGGTCCGGCCCCTCCTTATAGCATGTCAAAAGCACGCAAAATGAAGTCTCACTAACCATCTCTATTCTAAGGAGCATTCTGGCTGTACTTCTTCCAAGACAGATTTGTTGCCACAGGCAAATATGTAGCAAAGAACCTCATTAAAATGTTGAAAAGCCAAGATTGTCACTGTGAGGACTCAGGTGGTGCACCTGGCCCTAGTCATCTAGTTGCAGTTGCCTCGTGTGCATGCAAATGCTAGATGGTGAATAAGACAGAAGAATGGATGGCCTTGAATGATGGTGTTGGTGAATACTGAATGCACCAATCTACCTTGGAAGAAACACTCTCAGAAAGGAGGGTGGTGAGACCATCTCTCGCCTATGTTGGGCGCATTATTAGGAAGGACCAATTCCTGGTGGTGAAGGGGCAGTATGCTTGACAGCAGATGGTCAGAGAAAAAAAGGAGAAAGAGCCTCAATCATATGGACTGACACCAGGGCTGCAATGAGGGTCTCGGCTGAGAGGAGGGCTCAAGACCAGCATTTCACTCAGGGAACGTAAGAGTGCGCGGAGTTTAAACCAACTTGAAGCCATCCCACTGCAGCCCTCGGAGAGAGACAGGAATCATTCTTGATTATAGATTTCCTTCCTGCCTTCACTTCGTTTTTCCCTTCTCTTATCCCCCTTTTCAGTGAGAGAACAAAAGGACTCCGCATGCCACTGATGATTAAAATCTTATATCCGATGCCCCATAATCCTGGATGAAACAGAAGCAGCACCTGCGTGTACAGTGCCCACCCCCCACCCCCGGATAGCCCCCCAGTGGTGCCATGCCCCACCCCCCAGAGAAGCATCGTCCACTTTGGGAGACACTGGTCCAGCTAATCTATTGGCTGTATTTTATATTGTTGCTATTAGTACAGATGATGATCAAGGCCAAAGATAGGCTATCATTGAGAGTGTCAAAATGAAATGTGTTCTTGTCATCTTCTTTTGAAGTTTCATTTATTGTTTTGGGTTAATGTCACTGGTATTATTAGTTTTCCTTCCATCATCCTGTAACTTGACTTAAACGTTTTTGCTTTCTGGTAAATTTCCAGACCTAATTACTAGCATGTTACCTTTGAGTGGGTTCAACTTGGACATTGATGTTCTCTCCTTGCCTAAGAGAGGACCCTGTTCAATACTCATCGATGTTTGCTCTCTCCCTTTTGTCACTTTTCTTGTCCTGCTTCCTAACCACACCCTTTACTGTGGCCGTGGCCAGGTGACCTATGCTATTGACCAGACTAGCGAAGGGTCACCCTGGTACTGCTCATTCTAAAGATTCTCCTATTCGATAATGCTCACTAATTCGCAGACTAGCTCTTGCTAATATCCCACTGGGACAAAGATAATTTTGAGAACTGGCCCAAAGGACAAGAGGATTGAATGTTCACGCTTGCCCCGGCCCTGGTCTTCTGATCCAATCACTGACTTCACCTATTCACTGGGGAGAGCTTCCGGACTAATCCCAGTGGCTGCAAAAATGACCCTCCCACAGGATCATACTGGAAAGCTCCCTTACTGAGGAGTGAATGCAAGTGCATTGAGGCATGTAACGAAACCATAAACCCAAACTCACCACCATCGGGGTGATGGCTACTCACAGGGACCCCGCAAGGCAGGGTAGAACTGCTTCTGTGAGTTTCCAAAACAGAACTTGTCTTTCTCCCAAGGAATGGCAGGTGGTTTCGAACTGCTAACCTTGCAGCTCGCAGTCCAACACGTAACCACGACGATAACAGGGCTCTTGATGTAACAAGAGTCACCATAAAAATGGGTGAAGGGAGACGTCAGACAGTTTAAGACATGACAAAATAATAATTTGTAAATTATCAAGGGTTCGTGAGGGAGGAGGTAGCGGGGAGGGAGGGGGGAAATGAGGAGCTGATACCAAGGCTCAAGTAGAAAGCAAATGTTTTGAGAATGATGA
>NW_022111300.1:11249868-11285684 GCF_000313985.2 Echinops telfairi
GGGGAACTGATCACAATGATCGATGTATGGCCCCCCCTACCAGGGGGGCCGGCAGCAGAAAAGTGGGTGAAAGGGGGCAGGTCAGTGTAAAACAATAAAAAAAAGAATAATTTATAAATTATCAAGGGGGCATGGGGAAGGGGAGAAAAAAAATGAGGAGCTGATACCAAGGGCTCAAGTAGAAAATGTTTTGGAAAAGATAATAACTTATCTACAGATGTGTTAGACACAATGGATATATGTATGGACTGTGATCAGAGCTGTAAGAGCCCCCAATAAAATAAAAAATAAAAGTACTGCAAGGACTCTATGGATGAAGTACCAAGCATATCTCAAAACCAGCCCAAAATGCATTCTTTTAATTTATCCTTGAAGATGAAGCAGAAGTTTGCCAGGTAGACAGGCCACCCCAGTAGTGTAAACCAAAGTAAAAACGAAGTGATCGTTGCACCAAAGTTGCTATGATGTGAAAAGAGAAAAGAATGAAAACTTACGTGATTAAAATAACCTGAGGATCTTTTTAAAATTACTTAGTAACAGTTCCAATGCCTCAATTACACACCCAGAAATTGTGGTTACACTACTGTACGTGAAGTGTCTGTATCAGTAGTTTTCTAAAGAGTTTCCCAGGAGAGGCTAATGGGCAGCCAGGCCCAAGTGCCAAAGAGCTAGAACACTGGATCTGTGGTTGGACATGGCAAAAGGTCCAGTAACAGAGTCAGGAGCCAGATCACAAGTTGCCTACCATGTAAGAGTGTTGAGCGTCTTTGCAGGCAGCTGAGAGCTTCTAACATTTCACTCAGCACTGATGGGATTCCATCAGGGCACTCTGGATCAGAGGGAGCAGACGAGGCTGCAGGCAAGGAATCTACTTAGGAAGCTATGGCAATGGTCCAGGGTAAGAAAGAAAAAGCTAAAGGAGGAGCAGCCGCAGTGACAGATAAGAGTGGTGGGGATACATCCACTGTTCAGAGGAACACACAAAAAGACTCGGTGACTAATTACAGATAATTAGAAGGGAGGCATTTCTGTGATGTCTGTTCCTCCCAAATCCCTGGCCATTATTTCCACTGTTGTCACTACAGGGCTGGTTAGCACAATTGTTTACAATAGGATTATTTGAGATAAGATCATAGTTTTGAACCCTGGATAAGAAAAATCCCAGATTCAATTCCAAAGGTACAGATTGCCGTTGTAATGAAACCCACCTAGCTTGCAACTTCACATGAGTGCGCTCTCTTTGTCTGTCTGTCTGTCTGTCTGTCTGTCTCTGTCTGTCTGTCGGTCTGTCTCTCTCTCAAAGGGAGGCCAAAGGAGACTACAATCGTGTTCAATTAGCACAAAGCAGTCATTTCTATTTAAAATTAAAATTTTATGTGATAATATTTAAGTCACAACCACCTTTGAACCTAAATGTTACAAATTATACCAGGGTAAGAACCTAGAAAAAACATAGGCAAAGATGACAACAACATAATATTGAAGTAAGAACAATTTACATGCTAATGTTTCTTTTGTCACAGTTCTGGGGGAAAAAGATGCCATGTTGGACATATATTATGAAACTGTTGGGAATTTAAATGCTGAGCTTCTCAACACAGGAGTTTAAGCTAAGTTAGCCTTATGGTTTTCTAAATAATATGAATGAGCATAGCTTATTTGGAACACTATATTGATATTCACAACAATCCCTTCATCCTGTATACATTGTTTTCTAAGTTTTTCTGGAACAGGGGTCCTCAAACTTTTTAAGCAGGGGGCCAGTTCACTGTCCCTCAGACCCAATGGAGGGCGAAGCTATAGTTTTAAAAAAAACTATGAACAAATTCCTATGCACACTGCACATATCTTATTTTGAAGTAAAAAAACAAACAGGGCAAAAAACTTGACGGGCCGGATAAATGTCCTCGGCGGGCCGCAGGTTGAGGACCCCTGATCTAGATAAAGAACTTTGCGTAAAACCATTTACTCACCTCTCTTACTTATTCCAATAACTAGTCCAACAACATTTAAGAACCTGTCTGTCGGTAGAGGCAATGGCACACAAATCCCCTTCTGTCATAAATGGATAAAACTACAAGCATTCAATGCTTTAAAATTCAAGTACTAGCATAGTAGCCAGTCTAAGTCACCAAGCACTTACTGAGAACCTAATGATGCTTACTACACTTTAAGAGGTTAGGAAACTACAGTCTGCAGGCCAGGTGCAGTCTGGTTTTGCAATAAAGCTTTATGGGAACACAGTTATGGTCATTTAAGCGTTGCCGATAGGGCACACCCTGGACCTGTCATCAAGAAAACGGGCAGACCCTGGAGAAGAACATCATGTTTGGTACAGTCGAGGGTTGGTGAAATAGAGGAAGACCCTCAGGGAAAGGAACTGGCCCCGTGGCTGTAACAAGAAGTTGAAGCACAGCAACTCTCATGAAGATCGTACCAGACTGGCCAGTGCTCCCTTCTGTGGGACATGGACTTGCTGAGTTGGAACTGGCTTGGTGGCATCTGATAACAACATGATGCTTCCCATCCCTAAGCGGTCCAGCGGAAACAGTAACCAGAGGTGATTTGGTAGAAAGGCCTGGGGAATTACGTCGAAAAGAGCATTTCTCCACTGGCACAGCCCGAGTTGGAATAGGCTGGAGGGCAACTGGTGTGCGGTTGGCTTTTCCTTCAGCGGCGCTGCCACAGAGCATGGAGACCAAGACCAGATGGCTCACAGGGCCCCGCATATTGACTCACTTGCCTTTTATAGTAAAAGTTTGCCTGCCCTTATTATACCAATATCCTTGTATGGATTAACAATCTTCTCTCGGATACTGAGAGCGGATATTTCTGAGACCATATATACTTTTTTGCTTTTTATCTGTCGCCTTGGTTAAAATAAAAGAATTGAACCCTGCCAAAGCTTTACTATGGTAGCACACACATTGAAGAAAGGAGACTGACGGGTGGCAATCACCTTCTACATAAACGATGTCCTAACACTGACCCTGGGCACACACTCAACTCTCTTCAGGGCTGTGAAGGAATTTTCTCTTCTCAGTCATTTTTGCATTTGTCCACCATTCCGGTATGGAATCTATTTGAACAGCGTTCCTTGTCAGTCAGCCAGCTTATGGAATCTATTATATGATTGAACTCTCTGTCACTTAGAGGCCCAAACTCTCCAACCCTCAGCGTTCAGCAAGTATCCAAGACTAATATATACATTAACTTCAGATATTTACTGGTCACATTCTACGGAGAAATAGATCTACCAGAAGCTATTTGCTATTTGGGGCTCCTATTTTGTAAAACTTCTTTTTGGTCTAAATGTGTTCCTTTTACTCCCCTTAAGAACGATTGTTATATACAAGAATTTCTGCCTTCAGCAAAGACTGGAATAATCTTTCACCTACTGACCTTCGATGCTAATGTCTGTACGGGTGCCAGGTTCTTCACAAAGTAGCTGCCAAACATGTTACCTCCATGTAGTGAGCGCTGATCTTATCTTTCCCTTTGGTAAAATGCCTTGGCAGCATGGAAACCATGCCCTTGATCTGTGAGTTATACAGATGTTTAAAGCTTTGCTGCTGATGTCCCTCAAAAACGTTCACGTTCACGCCCACTTACAATAGGGATTGCTTAGCTATCTTTGCATTCGCGTAGCTCGGTGTGGTTGAAAAATTAGTATGAGGGTAAACGATTCTTACTTGAAACGTTAAAAGCATCTATAAAATGCCAAAATGCATTCTACGAAATGCTAACTTCAAGATTCTCAAGTATCCACATGCTTGCTGTCATGTCAACACCCAATCCAATCACCCCGATTCTCTCCCTTCCTCTTGGATCTTCTAGAAAGTGGTGTGTACAAAAGAACACCCTGTGTCAGTCCTATTACAGACCTACCTGTTCTCAAAGCTATGGGTTTTCATGACTTATTGCTGTTCTCGAAGGATGTTAACAATGTCACTGTGCTCTGTGCTTTTAGGAATAGTACTTGGTACAAAAGCAAATAAAGCATTCTATAGAACTGCGGTCTCTTCTTCTCCCTCGTTCCAGATCTAGCTGCCAAACTACCAGCTCTGCTTTTTATGTAAAATTACAGATGTCTTCGTATTAATCAAGGTTCTAATACATTCCAGATGAATAAACAACGCCAGCGCTGCAGCACGTACTGCTCTTCTTAAACCCAAGATTTATTAGAGCAGCCCGTTCCAAGATCTCTTAACTTTAAAAAGACGGTTTATTGTTCCTGTTTCTACAGCAGGGGCCTACTAAATGCACTGAAGCTCTGTCTTTGTCCCCATGCAATACAATATTCAAAGAGATTCCCAACTCTACAGTGTCATATTATCCAAATCCTTTGAAACCCTAAGTAGTTTGCTCAATCTCAATCATCCCTGTACAGACACCACAGACAATCAATACAAATGCAGTATGTTGGCAGTGACATTGCAGAAACAGTGTCCCAGAATCCTCTGCAGTATGCAAAAGCATATTTAATATTCACTGTGGACTCCAAAGTGGCAAAACATAAAGCTCCAATTAAAAAATGCACTCTTGGTGAACAGCTAAATATTTTGCTTCCTAACTTTTTCTCCTTATACAAGGGATAATTTGAGGAAAATTATCTCCACACATGGTATTGATTAAGTCAGGGCTGTGATTTCTCTGATTTCACACTGCTGCATTTTCCCTGGGTGTGTACCATGTAATTTAACCAATCAAAATATGTTCAAGCACTGGTATTTAAAAATTAAATTATGCTCGACAATCATGATTTTATGTATTTTTACTTGTACCCTTTCCAGACTGGAGGAAAATAGGCCTTTCTGTATGTAATCAAAAAGGAAGCGGGACAAGAAAATAATAATAAGGTGTAAAAGCACATATTACCCCAATGTATGTGGCTAATAGCTTTTGTATAGCATTCGCACCCTTCTTACTGCTCCCAGTTTACTAATGTTCTTGCTAATACTGGACTCCTAAGGGTGGTTCTATAAATAAGACATTTGTATAGAAAACTAGGAAAAAATGAAAAGTTATAATATTAACATACCAAACTCATTTTTAATTAAAGAAATAAAAAAGCCCTGTCTTTAGGGGGTTTGGGAAAATAAGGTAGTCATATGAGACCAATTAACTCCATTAGCTTCTGCAAATACCTACTTTTCTAACACATTCCTATTTTTCCATCTGCTCCACAATTAAATGTGTCTACAGATTAACATTTTATTTATGATTCAGGTCCTGATTCATAAAAAATGTGCATATATTCTACACAGGTCTAACGCTTTATGGGGGGAAATACAGAGGAAACCATTGTGATTCGTTTTGTGGTTGGAGTCATGTTTTGCACCGTGCGCCAAGCAGTCTGAATCACAGAGCAGCCATCCTGCTCCATGCGGCTGGTCCTCTCTCTCTCTCTCTCTTTAAAATAAGGCTGTTTCCTTGGATATACTTGAAGGGTGCAAAAGTGTGTCCTTTCCTGTCGGCCTTTCTTTATTCTTGTCTCCTAGTAAGTGGCATCGGGGTTTTTGTATTCAGTCTCTTATAAAGTTCTTCCTCACTTTGGCCTGACATTCACATTAACTTCAATCCCCACGGCGTAGCCGTAATGTGCTGGAAATGCTTTATATCTAAGTTTTAAATGCTGGGCAAGTGCCCGGGCTTCCTACTGGCTTAAACAGTAGCGCAGAGCTTTCAAAATATGTTGCAAGCGTAAACAGAAACCAGCGTGTGTACATGGGTGTGTGTTGATTCCCGTTAAGTACTTACAAAAGCCTCATCCCTAAGACAAACCAACTTTCTTAACACGGTATTGACTGCCGTTCCACTGTTCTGGAAATGCAAACACCAGGCACTTTGCTAAGTGGACGTGAGTCATTTCATTTCACTTTAACTTCTCTGAGGAATGCCTTTATTTTTGGCTGACGCACCATCTACAGCAGTACTTGTCCATCCGTCAAATCCGGACACCTCTTATAGTAACAAGATCACTCTTTTAAAAAAAGGAATTCTCCTGGTGCACCTCACAATCCCACCAGGTTGTGTTTCTTGGTACGGTGCTAGTTCTTGGTACGGGCCCTTTTGGAGTTGAGCAAGTACCACTGAAGGGTTCAGACCAGTTCTACCTGCTTCATTCTCAACCCAGGGAACACAACTGTCATGAGCTCAAATTCTGTAAAGGGAGGGTAAACGGCAATAGTAGCTGGAGCAGGAAAAATGACCTGTCCGCACACTGCTAGAAACTTAATTTCCCTCACAGAGAGCAACAAAGGCAGCGTGTCTGTTGCATAGCAACCAAGTCTCCTGAACAACAGAGTAGGATTAAAGAAGGGTGCCCAGCTCAAAGATGGCGGCCCACTGTGCCACCCCGCGATCTTGGCAGCATTCCAATCTCCTGCATCAGGCTGCCCAAAGGGCTCACTACACCTCTCCCAAGTCCTCCTCTCCAAGGCTTCCACCTGTCATTTTTCCCATTCTGGTTCAACCAATTTATCACATGGCTTCACCCAGTTTTTTAAAATGCAGGCCTGCTCTGATTCACTCCTCTAGCCATGACTAAGTTGGTTCAAACTGGCTTGAAAGCCTCGGGTACCAGGAGTTCTACCATCTGAAGGATGAAGCACCAGTCTATTTCCATTTCTCAGCACCGCCAACTTATTGGAACAGTGTTTTAATGAAAGGAAGGGTCCGTCACATGCAGGATAAAAATGTAGGGGGAACAACTGGGAGTTTCGATTGCCCCCCCACCACCACCACCATTTCTGTGACTTCCCACTCTTAGCATCTATGCAGCTTGAGTGAGTTAGTGAGTGCGTGCTGTAAAATGGCTTATTAGCTCTATGTCATCTACTTCAAGAAAACCTTGTGGCTTCAAAGATGGATGTATATCCATGAGTGTGTGTGTGTGTGTGTGTGTGTGTGTGTGTGTGTGTGTGTGTGTGTAAAAACCCCCACCCCTGATGAAAACACTCCAAAAGCCATGGGGACAAGTCAAGTTTCTGTTTTAGATTTTTTGTTTCAAAACAGGTAGATGCCAAAAGCAGTGGAGGGGCCCTAAGTCAAAGTAAATGAGTCATAATATTTTGGATAAAAGAAAGTATGGCTAATAGAGAATGAACTGAAAATTGCGAGCTCAGGTCCTCCAGAGAAATACACATTTACACTGGAAATCAGTATGAGCAGCATCTCACAGTCCTGTATTGACTCGGTTTGGCCCACTGAAACTTTGCAGAGCAGAGGAATGTGAGGTACTAGGTGCAGGCACATGCACTCCTCTTTCGATGCTTTTTGCACATCTTAGGAGCTATCATCCTTTCTGACTCTTGACTTACATTGACAACACAGGCAGCTTTAAGTGGCCAATAGCACGGGATGAGATTATCCTAGAAACATAAGAGTACTTTACAGTTGGAAGTAGCAGCAGAGACCGAGTCCAGAACTGAACTGTTCCACCTGGAGGAACCAAGTTCTTTGTCCCAGGTCCCATGACAGGACTGAGGCTCTTCTTTTGAGCTTCTAGTCTCCATTGCACCAGCAGATTTGGGTAACACATGCACACACACACATATACACACACCCGAATCCACTGCCGCCGAGTCATTCAAACACAGAGTGTGTGTGTGTGAATCTCTCTCTCACACTCACTCTCTACCACCAAACTGATTCTGAGTCCTAGCAACCCAGTAGGACAGGGTCGGACTGCCCCCTGTGGGGTTACCAAGCTGTGAATCTTTACACGAGCAGAAAGCCTCATCTTTCTGCCTCGGAGCACTTGGTGGATTTGACTTGGTGACTTCATGGTTAGCAGATCAAGCTTGTACTTACTGTATCACCAGGGCTCTTCTGCAGATTCAGATAATGGTGGGTAATTATGAGACCATATGGTTGTCTATACCACACAATGGAATCAATGAAACGATGCAAATATTAGTCATATTATCATTGCTTTTATGTGTCTGAATTTTCAGGAAGACAAAAGCATGTCTCTACTCTAAATCTACATATTTCAATCCCATTTGATAGCAAAATGTTCTCGTAATAAAGTAGTAACATATCCATCAACTGTGATCATGGATAACTGTCCACACTTCTTCTTTTTAAACAAATTCTCACCTACCTATAGCCTAATATCATTTAATTCAATAAGGTTTCTTCTTGGCAGAACCTGGCTGATTTGTGGTTGATATTGAATTACAGGGTTTAAGAGTGGACATTTGGATCAAGGAGCCTTCTGTAGACCCAACCCACGTGAAGCGCAGACACAGAGCACAGGAGTTCCCATGGCTCCGCCCCTCCTAGAGCTCCCTCACACTGTGAAGCATGGACATCAAAGGAGGACAATGACACAAAATCAGGGGGGGGAACGAAACACTAACAAGCCCATGGTCCATACACACTAGCATCCCATTGTAAAATATGGACTTGTGGCCCCTCAATCTCAATTGGCAGCCGCTGTGTGCTGCTGGATTGGTGCACTTTGTTTGATTACAGACCTTGTGAGTTTTTCCCCATCCTCCCTTCCTTTTCAGATATAGATCCCTGAAATTCTATGACGGGAGCAGTGCCACCCATCAGAAAGAGCCTGAAAGAAATGAACCCACTCAAGGTAAACCCTCAGTAAATGTTATGCAAATGTATTAGGACTCAAACCAGAAGTATAAATTCACTACCTTGTGGAAAATCCATAAAGAGCCCTTGGTCTGACTGTTCGGACAATCTTACTGTACTCCCAAACACGGGTTTTGTCTACCGCTAGCCAGCACATTCAGACATTTAAGAGCCAAGTCGATGTGAAGGGTAGCCTTTTTAAAAGTATGCAGCAGGCACAGCATGTACTTTTCTTGTTTGCCTGCCTCAGTGTGGTCCAGGAACAGGTCATTGCTGTTGTGATCTGAGTTATCTGATCATTCCCCAGAGCATGAACCTGTTGGTGATTACTTTATATTTTACAAGTTATTACTGTAACCGCTCTTCTTTTACTATTCTGGAAGAGAGCTGTGAGTTGTTTAGCAGTTAATAGGTTATAGCTCTTTATCTTTGGAAAACAGAATAAAAAGGGGAAAGTTGAAAGTTTAATATCCTACTCCTCACATTTGAATAAAACTGCAACCACCTATCACAAAACTGTCAATGCATTCACTACAACACGGGAATGTAGACGGTGCTCTTTGCCTCTCAGGTTTGCAGCTATTTTAGTAACTGGGTTTATTTTCCAACATGCTTTTTCCTTGCCATTTCATTTCTTATAGAAGCCAAGCACATATTTTAATCTCTTCAAAGCATTCACGTTTGATTATAGGGAACATTTGTTTCATCCATTCATTTGACAAGCACTCACTGAATACTTACTATGTTACAAGCAATGTGCTAGATGATAAGTAGAAAGATGGAACCGATACAGCCTGCATTGGGTATCATTAATTTGACATAAGCATCATGCCTACGGTTATAACTCAGCATAAACTCAAATTTCAGCAAAGCTGAAAATTATGTGCAACTATGATCAAAGAACAAGCACCCTGGTGGCGCAGTGGGTTACACATCAACTCCACCAGTCACTCTGAAGAGATAACAATGGGGCTTTCTGCCCCCATAGAGATTTACCATCTCAGAAACCAAAGGGGGAGTGCTACTACTCAGTCATTAAGAGTCCAAATTGACTGGAAGGCAATGGGTGGGTAATGATTAAAGAAGACTACCACTTCATGTGGCTCCTGTGTTGCTATGGTGCGGGAGACCATTCCAGCAATATTTCAAATATAAGCAGGGTCATTCACGAGAAATAGGTCTCAGCCAACCTTTCAGACTAAGACATATTAGGGGGAAAAAAGATTATGATCTATTTCCAAAAAATAGCCAATGAATCCCTTTGGAAACACCAAAAACATCACGTGACTTGTTTGCTTAGAAGCCACTCTCAGGACAGATCAGTCTCTGGGGATGATATTATGTTTGGTGAAGTAGAGGGCCAACAGAGGGCAAGGGAGAACTTCAAGAGGTAGCACCGTAGTTGCACCAATAAACAAGATCATGCGGCGACTGTAAGGATGACACAGGGTTGGGCAGTGTTTCATTCTGTCCTAGGTAAGGGTGTCGTGAGTCAGAATCGGGTTGAGGGCGACTTACAGCAGCACCAAAGAAAAATGTACCTGCCTCCAAAGGAAGAGCAGTGGAAGAGCCCAAAGTGGGAGAGATCGTGGAAGGACGGTTACGCAACTGAGCAGAAGATGGGACATTTCCGATGCGCTTGTGACAGGAGAGTGTCTGCTTCTATCCTTGAGGCTTTGAGGTTGAAAAGAGGCCCCCCGAGAGGGCTAACAGGGAGTCTTCGTGGTTGCAGGGGATTAAGCACTGATCTACTAACTGAAAGGATGTCAGAAAGAAAGACAAGGCGCTCTGCTCCCAAAATTAACAGCCGTGGAGACCATATAATGCAATTCTACTCTGTTCTATTGGGTCACTATGAGTCTGAATACACTTCCGTGGACAAAGGCACATGCCAAAGACAGGCCCCAGTGTCCAGAAGATGATGCCAGAAGGGCAACTGCGTCAATATCTTTGTTAGGAAGTTGGTCAGTCCAAGGGAGAAAGGCGAGAGCAAAGGGAGGCAGGGGAACAGTGTTGGGGGGTGGGGGTCACAGAGAGTGCGAGTTCAACGAGGACAGCACTGGGGTGCAGACTCCTACATCAAGGTAAGACAGGGGTCAAATGGTCGAGAACCACTGAGAACGCACGCCATGGAGCAGGGTTTAGAAGACGGCCATATTCCTTGAAAGCCCCACAGATGAAGCCGTCAGAAAGGAACACTGTGGGTGGGGAGGAAAGCACAAGGAAAACACAGAGATGGGAACACACTTGTAGGACATGGAGCCTGAGAGGGTTGTCCTTTGATCCCTGAAACCAGGCGGAAACTGGCAGGGCCCATTGGGGGCTGGTTGCATAGAACGCTTTGTCGCCTTGGCGCAAACCAAACCCTAACTGAATTGACGTAATCTTCACGTTCTTTTGTTTAACGCAAAAATTATAGTGATTACAAAGATCTATTATAGAAAAGGACATTTAGTTGACAGCCACTTCAATCCTTCTTTTTTATTATTATTTACTTGTCATTAGATGCCTTTGCATTTAATATAAGTATCAATCGATGGGTGAGCTTTATGAGGACAGGAAGTCTACCCTCAAAATACCACAGACACCATTTCCTGTTGGAACGTAAGTTTCTCTTTTGGGGGAAATTCATGAGAGAATAGATTTCTGTGTTCTCCTCTTCCAGCTGTCTAGTTCTCGAATTCTATGGCCGTTCCAAGATGCAAGGCTAACTGCCTCTGAGGCAGAAATTCATTCAGGTGATATGTCCTGCCTTTTCTGTTTTATTCCTGATAATGGGTAATTTGAGTCTCCAGAGTCAATAGGCAAGTTCCCTAGAAAACAATTCACTCATGACTACAGTGGTTAAGCAACAGTTCTCCTCCTCCCTGGAAAGCACCTTCCAACTCCTCGGAAACACTTGTAGACGGTCAGACACATCCACCCAAACTTTTTATGGCTCTTCCATCAGAAAGCCAGCCCAGTGGCTGCTTGAGAGTCATGGTTTCAGGGGCGTTTGGGAAGATGTCTGTATTCCATTAGTATGGGAAAGCTCATCAGCATCCCAGGTTCTCTTGAACGTCATTATATTGTGTAAATTCCCAGAACATTAGACACATGTATCCACCAACACACCTACCCATTCAGATGAAAACAAGAAAACCTCAAAATGTATATTGGCTCATCTGCCAATTCAGTGATCCATGTAGCATTTCCCTCCATAAGTATAGATTATGCATTACATGACGATAGCTACACATTACATGATTTATAACTAGAAGCACTTACTTGGAAAATTGATAATCACGATCATAATCATAATACTCAAAGGTATACAATCTCTTCCTTCTCATCCCCTTCTTTGTTTTCTCAAAAAGTCACTGGCTTTGACTCCCCTGCAGCAGCGGTTATTGACGATGAGGTTTGGATAACACCACCGAAGAAATGCCTTCGTTCAGGCCGAGCGCATCCTTAGAATATGCCCATCAACTAATACAAAATGTACGGCTTGCCCAACATGAATTACAGTGACAGGATTAGGTCCAAAGGGAGCCATGACAATCTCTACAAGGAACTCAAAGGTACAAATGGCAAGGAGGGAAAAGAATTATTTAAAGAGGTCCAAGGTGGATGTGAGGAGGGATTAAATTACAGCCAAGGAAAATTCAGGGTTCATATCAAGAATAAAAATCCTAATGGAAGTATGATAAAAAGAGTAGCTTCCTGGACAGTGTGTTGGGAAGTCTCAAGGACGGAGGGAAGTTATGGTACGTTGTAACTGAAAGAACACTGGAAACAGGTCACTGCAGGAATCACACGCTGGCAAGAGAACAAACAGCATGTTCTCCTGTCCTCCATTCAAATCCACTCAGACACCTAAGAAGGAAAGCGTGGCGATCTACTGCCAAAGGGTCATGGTCTTGGGAAGTCCTATGGGGGCAGTTCTATGGTACATATATGCACGGGGGGCGGGGAGGCGCACCTAGGGGGAGGCTCCCTGAGTTGAAATAAAAACAACAGCAGCAAGGTGTACCTGTGATTCATGAGTTTCTAGGTGGTAGAAGCAAGATTCAAACCCCTGCAGTATACAGTTCAAAGTCTGGACCTTCATCTACTGAGTGTACTACTAACAACAAGAGGACTTCAAAGAGACTGACAGTCTTTTCCTGAATCTTCAAACCCAGCCTGGAAGGGATGGCTCAGCGGCAGGTTATCCTTCCCCAGAAGCAGGATCAAAGCACTTGCTTACACCCAATTGGCCCAATCTACCTACAGGTCTCAGCCAAGTTTGGACTTACAATTTACCAGAAAAGAAACTTTTCTAGCAGCCCTTTGATTCAATTTTTGTGACCCTTGTGAAATAAACCTTCTTAGGGCCGAGTTATGGTATCAATTTGCTTCAATGCAACAAAAAATGTATGCTGTTATGTACTCAAGAGGCTCGAAACTAGCAGGGGATCCGATTAGTGCGTCTCCGAAGTAGTTGGAGAGGGCACCATGGGCACGAGCTTCCAACAGCCAAGGGAAGAGCGGAGCTGAAGGGAGCCCAGAAGAAAACAAGGGCAGGGACACAGGCAGGCGTTGCCAGGGGTTCTGGAGAAAGAATTCCAAGAGCACTCCTTCCTTCCACATGCTGTGCCGTGAGGGTGTGCTGAGCATCTACCATGTGTCAGCTGCCCGAGGGACCTCAGGGAGTGGTGTCCCAACTCCGTGGGGCCTTCCAGGTAGTCCTGAGACAGGTATTACATGACCTTCGGTGGTTGAAGAGAGCAGAGTCATGAGTATCATGTAGACACAGGTTCAGGGAAGGCCTCCCAGGGGAAACATCCCTGAAGACTACGAAAGAAAAGGGGAGTGGGGATTGTCTCTGGCTGCATGGAAACAGACCAGTGGGGAGAAAAAGTGTTTGCTCGGTTCAAGGAATATAGAGTACGCGTGGCTACAGCAGAGGGCATGTGGCTGAACGCGGGGGCCATCAGGGTCATCAGACTGAAAGTTTGGCACTGGTACATCATACAGGATGTGTGAGTGCATACAAAAGACCTTGAAACTCATGCTGGGGGTCCTAGGACACGAGGGAAAGCTCCTGAGCATGAATTGCTTTGGTTCAGAGGCAAATAAGCCTAGCAGTAAATGCCAGTCTTCCAAGTCTGACGCCTCCTGGCTTCCAATCCTACCTCTGACACTTATGTCTACACCTGCACCTACTGGGTGACCCCCACCTCTCATAAATGAGATGGTCAAAGACAAGACAGAACAAACATAACTCCCTCTCATAAACTTCAGTGGGAGGATTGAAAAGGCGAATGTTAGTAAAATGCTGAGCAAGCAATCGGCATTAAGACTCCAGGAGGCAACAAGCCAAGGCGCTATGCGGTCTACCGGGTGAGACACTTGAAGGAACTAGCTCCGCCTTCTCTTCGGAATATGTCTCTTCATCCCAAAGCGCGTGTCCCCCGCCTGGGTGTGTCCTCAAAAGTCAGGAGAGAACACAGAGGGAATACGCCAGGCACACAGCAAGTGCTCAATGAACTGGAACTACTATTATACTCCCGATTTTCTTTTTTCAATAAAACTTTATAAAAGCTTTCTGGCATGCCTCTCAGAGAAAGAATTTTGTTTTCAACTCTGATTATTAGTCATGTAACTGCAAGGCTCAGATATTTTACTAACACTGTGTTATCATTTCCATCCTTCCCATCCCCAAGAGACTCAGAGGCACAAAATAAAAGGCTCCAGCACGTGGAGCATGAAGCTGAGCGAGGAAGAGAGGAAGGAAAATGCAGGTTACCAGAGTTCAACTACAGAGAGAGAGAGAGAGAGAGAAGGGAAGAGGAGAGGGGGCAGAGAGCGAAGGAGGGAGTACAGCAGGAGGGGGCAGAGAGCGAAGGGGGAAGAGAGAGGGAGCACAATGTTAACATCGTGAAATGACTGTTGTAGCTTAGAAACTTTATTCAGTGTACGTCTTTGCCTGCCTTGTCTCTACGTTGCCTGTCTTCTGTGTTGCCTGTGTTAGCGCAATGCTACAGTTCAGCTGTCAATGTAAGAATGGTGGCCCTTGAAAGAAAATGTGGATCTCTGGGATTCCATACTTAGAGTCATTAACAGTTTGGCCCGAAGAAGCTATGGATCAGAGTACCTCCAATTATTGGCAAAACAGAGACTTTAGGGTTAATAGTGTCTTCTATAACTCACAAAATGTCTTACCTGTATGAATATCAAGAGCTAGAAAATGGGTTTAGAACTTCAATACTCACACCCAGCTCTGAATTGCCTCTTCCTCCTTGCTCCAGGAAGATGTGTATCCTCTGCCACTAATGAGACCGATTCCCTGTGCAATTTTAAGCCATTTGCTATCCCTGTCACACAGTATGCTTAGCATATTGAAGGGTCTAATAGGGGTGTGCCTATTCGGTGAATGCTTCCATCATCCCAATTTCTCTAGTCACAACATATATTTTAATTTTCCTGTATTTATGATTTGAAAGAGATGTATGTATTTGATTAATCTTCCTCTATTATCCTCTCTTTTCCTATCTACCTACTTACTGCTCTCTCTGGGTGTTAAAAATTACTCACAGAAGTGACCGAGCTGATGCTGACGTCTCTCAGATATGGAGGTTTCTCCTGACCAAGCAGGGCGTTATACGCTTGTTTCAGTAGAATGTGCTTAAAGGAAGCCAGCACTGCTGAAAGTCCTATTTATGTAAGCAATGCCCAGAGCCGCTGACTCTTTAACCATAACTTATTACGCATCCCCTGCTGTGCCGAAGGACTCCTGCATTTGACTTCACCAGCATTAAAGAGAAAGAGCCAGGCTTTTCAAACAAACAGAGCAACAGACCAAACATCCTAAAACTCTTAAGTTTTTACTAGGATTATAAAACCCTTAGTTAAGTAAACAAACAATTAAGAGCTAGTAGCACAATGAACAATAGCGTTTGCCTTATAAAGAACAGACAGTACAAGAAATCCCTATACAGTACATGTAAACAATCACTTCTGTCCACTAAACTGTCTCTTATCCACCCCCATACGATGAGAGTCCTCCAAGCCCCTTCCAAAGACCTGCAGTGAAAATATTTGTGGGAATTATTGAGAATCTGTGACTTTAGAAAAGAGAACGTAATGCTTTACAGACAAACAGTAATAGGTCAGTACAGATGCTTTCTGTGGGCTGTACAATCACATTCAAACAACTCCTGTACCAAACACTCCGTTTTGTTACATGACTTAAAGGGTACTAGTTAGTTTATTGAAAGAATGCAACATTTTCTTTAGAAAATACAAACATGTCTGGGGAAGTTAAAGCCATTGGTTAATCCATACCTTATGAATAAATTTGCCCCAATTAGCAGTCAATTTCTTCAGTAGACAAAGGTTTATTATGATCAAATAAAGACAATTTGTACCCTTATGGAGCTCATGGGCAAGAAAGGCAGTAGATATGGTAAGTGTGTATACAGAAAGCAACACTCCCTGATGGGTAGCAGGGATGATGGAGAGTGAGGTAAGGATTTCTTTCTAGATAGACTGTTTTGGGGGGTAATGGGAAGGGGAAACAAAATATGAGCAACATCTGCACAACTTGACCAAGGTCAATGATGACACAAAGAAGTACAAAATAATGATTTTGGTATATGATATAACTTGTATCATAAGAGGTTCATATGTATATGTTATATCATAACACTCAATTTTGTACGAAAATGCAATAAGGAAGCAGATGGACTTTGGGCATTCTACTTAAATCTTACCATAGCACAAGAACACTTTGTTCTAATAATGTGGCATTGTATGATACTCACCTTCCTGACATGATTGCTGAAGACAAAATGGGTGCATAACCAAATGTGGTGAAGAAAGCTGATGGTGCCCGGCTATTAAACGATATAGCATCTGGGGTCTTAAAGGCTTGTAGTTAAAGAAGTGACCATCTAGCAGGGAACCAACAAAGCCCACAAGGCAGTACACCAGCCTGTGTGATAATGAGGTATCGATGAGAAGCGTTATCAGAAGCTCAAAAACAAGCAACCAAAATGATGTGAATGGGGCACGGATGTAATGAAAAACCAAAATGAACCTGTAATAATTGGACAGTACCTATCAGAAAGACCACACGGAAGGAAATGAGAAATCCAGGGTGCAGGATGGTATTGATAAACCACTTAACTATCCTCTATTTCTTTAATAGTTCTTCCCCTTACTATTATGGTTTTTATTTGTTTTACCTCATTAACCATGTTAGATTTGCGTTTGTTCGTTTGTATACTTAAGATTGCTTGGTACATAAAAGTCAAGATAGATAGCCCATCAGAAACAGTAACAGGAGAATGGGTCCATGAACGTATGGGAAGAGAAGGGGGGCAGGGGATAAAGGGAGGAATGGGGAGCTGATAACACTGATGACTGTATAACCCCATTCAATGTCATCCAACAAAAGAATTGTAAGTGAATGGATATATTAGATTGTGTAAGATATTGGGGAGGGGGGGACTATTATAGTGGAAAAAAAGGAATAAGGGTTTCTGAGGGGTGTGGTAGGGGAGGAATGGAATAAAGAGGAGGTGATATCAAGAAGTTCAAGAAGAAAGAAAATGCTTTCAAACTGATAGTGTTGTGATTGAAAATATTATACAATACTGCTTGATGTGATCGAACTATGAAATGTTATGGAATGTGTGATATGTGTAAGCGCTCCCAAAAAAATGATAAAAAAGTAATCATAAATCTTTAAAAAATAACCAACATAAGTATGAGATTACATTGGTTGATATGTATATATGCACACATGCGTATAGGTAGGGGCATAAGAGTACAGGAGTGAGCAGACATATACATGTTTGTGCTGCATATGTAGTCATATACATAAAAAAGAAGAGAGCGCAGTGACAGATGCTTCCTAAACATAAGAAAACACCTCCCAGGATTGGTTTACTGAGCTGAAAGACTTACATGTCATAATCGCATGTGCGAACTTGGTCAAGTGGCCTAACATAGTTCATAAAAATAACGTTCTACAACCAACTTCAGAGAATGGCACTGGGTTCTTAAAAGCTTGAGAGCAGCAGCCTATGAAATAATGACTAGCCTATGCTCACCTGGAACCAAGAGAATGATAGAAACCAAAGACTAAGAACCACCTGGTCTACAGGTCTGAGAGCTCGCATGGATCACAGCCTCACCTGTCTGAAGACCAGAACTGGATAGTCACCCGCTACCACGACCTACTGTTCTGACCAAGAACACAAGAGATGGGGGGGAAATTGTACCAAAAAAATTAACTTCTTCAAAAAGGTCAGATTTACTGGCTGATAGAAACAAGAGTATCCCTCAAGATGACTGCTCTGAGATCCACTTGAACGTTGGAATTGAAGGCATTCCCAGAGGTCACCTTTCAACCAAGCCACCGTTTGAGTCAAAATAAAAACACTGACGTCCACGAGCACGATGCTTCTTTGAGTAATCATCTATCTGAGCATAGTCTACATTTAACATCAAGAAACGGTGAGAGAGTAAAGGGAGGGGAGGAAAGCTAGATACAGGGGAAACCAGGCTACAATGGAAATAAGGAGAATGCTGGCACACTGAAAAGTGTAACCAGACGTCGCTGAACAACAATGGAAATTGTCAAATGAGAATCTGACCTGCTGTGTACACTCTCACCAAAACCACAAAACTGGAAAAGCACCAGGCTAACATCAAAATAATAAGCTGGTGCGTTTTGGGATATGGTAAAATTTAAATACAAGAAACAAAATAGAAGCACAGTTAATGCTTAGCCAAGACGGATCCCACTGAGGAACAAGAGCTCTGCCTAACCAGCTCTCATAGGGCAAGAGATAACTTTACAGGTCAATGCAGGTTGCTGTAGGGTACACTGAGCATTTAATATGCCGAGAAACTCTAGAGAGATTTAAGAGGGGAGCCAAAAAGGAAAGGTTAACCCAGAAAGAGCTCTGCCTGGTGGACATTGGGCCTCCACTCAAGTGCTCCCTCAATGCAAGAACACTTTGTTCTTTTAAACTGGCATTCCATGATGCTCACCTCCCCGATGCAATCATTGAAGACAAAGCGGGTGCATAAGCAAATGTGGTGAAGAAAGTTGATGGTGCCCAGCTATCAAAAGATATAGCATCAGGGGTTTTAAAGGCTTGAAGGTAAACAAGCGGCCACCTAGCTCAGAAGCAACAAAGCCCAAATGGAAGAAGCACACCAACCTGTGTGATCACAAGGTGTCGAAGCGATCAGGTATTAGGTATCATCAGAACAAAAAATCATATCATTGTAAATGAGGGGGAGTGCAGAGTGGAGACCCAAAGCCCGTCTGTAGGTAATTGGGGGAGGAGACGAAACCGTCAAGGTGCAGTGTAGCAATGATGAAACATACAACTTTCTTGTAGTTCCTAAATGCTTCCTCTTCCCCCCACTATCATGATCCTAATTCTACTTTACAAATCTGGCTAAACCAAAGGATGTACACTGGTACAGACAGGAACTGAAAACACAGGGAATCTAGGACAGATGATCCCTTCAGGACCAATGATGAGAGTGGCAATACCGGGAGGGTAGGGGGGGAGGGGGGGACTGATTACAAGGATCTACATGTGACCTCCTCCCTGGGGGACAGACAACAGAAAAGTGGGTGAAGGGAGACATCCGACAGTGTAAGATATGACAAAATAATAATTTACAAATTATCAAGTGTTCATGAGGGAAGGGGTAACAAGAAGGGAGGGGGGAAATGAGGAGCTGACGGCAGGGGCTTAGGTGGAGAGCAAATGCTTTCAGAATGCTGAGGGCAACGAATGTACAAATGTGCTTGACACAATGGATGGATTGTGATAAGAGTTGTATGAGCCCGTAATAAAATGATTTTTAAAAAGAAGAAGAGCTCTGCCTTTTAAAAACTTGAACAAGACACTAATTTACGTGCCCACTTCAGTGGGTAATTGTTCCCAGTGCTGTGGAAAGAGGGGGAATGCTAACATGGTACCATTAAGCATATTCTCTTCTATTGTGTAATTATTAACGTGGGCAATTCTCAATAAACCACCAGTTAGGCACTGTTTGGGATTCTAAAATCATAAGGAATTTCAAATGGCTAAGTCAAAACCAAGAGAAGAAGGACTCCATTTTGCCCCAGCCCAAAGTGCATTGATATATCCAGAATTGGAAGGCAAGACGTCAATATTTAAACTCAGTTCCAGCGTCTGGCACACACCAAGGAGGCAATAATTTCATCTATCTGTCAAACTGAGGATTCTTAACTACCATTTAGATGTGTTATCACAGTTTCAATGATTAAAAAAAGAAATTGGGGTCATTAATTTTCTTAACTTTTCTGCAAAACTGACTGAATAGGATATTTGAATTTTCATTAGAATCTCGAATTATGATTATGGCATTCTAGCTATTTAAGATTCAATAGCATTAAGTCTTTTCAATGTAATAAATGCATTTGTATATCCAAAGTGATTTCGCCTTTTCAGATACCATACACAGATAATGTTGCCACATCATCAGGCCGTTGGTAGCCACTTGGTTGAGGGAGTGTGTTAGTCTGGGGACTTGAGAGAAACAAATCCACAGAAACTCATGTATAAGAGAGAATTTTATATAAAGGTTAAGTGCACATCAAGAAAACATCCCAACCCAGTGCTGCCCAAGTCCACAAGTCCAACAGTAACCCATTAACCCATATGTCCAACACCAATCCACAAAGTCCTCCTCCATCTCACAAAACACACACTATGATGCCGACTGCAGGAGGAAAGCCAAGTCAGTGAACGTGTAAGCATCTCAGCGCTGGCAGGGGTCTCCACACGGCTGCTCCAGCACCCAGGGTTGCTTCGGGGTAGGTCCATGTAGCTTCTCCTTGGAGATGTCTTGCAGGAAGCCAGCCTTGCAAGCTGAAGCAGGGAACTGGCTAAGGCAGCTGCACCCTGGTACAATCATCACAAAACAAAAGACCCAAGAACTCAAAAGTGAGGCTCACCAAGCCATTTATCTCTCCGCACTTGAATTAACCCCACTTGTGTTTACTGGCCAGGCTGGCACAATAAACTAATTCAGGGAGATTCCAAGTTCCCAAACTTCTTGGGACTCCATGACTCCTTTGTAATATAAGACTAATTCTATTTAATTTATAGAACTACAAGGATGAAAGGAGAGGGTCTGGACACTTGTCACTGTCATTTTTACATTGCCAGTTTGATTATAATCATTTTGACCCCTAAGTGTTTAATACAAGGATTTTCAACAGAATCTGGCCAATACTGCTAATTTTCCACTCAAGAATGTTCTGGCATCTAAATTGATTGTATTCTTTTAGCATTTTTTTATACAGAACAATTAAACTAGCCCTATTTAGCAGTCTCTGTTCCTATGTTTCATTAATCCATTATATTCAAATTATATGGTGCTATGTTAATTTATGTATCATATTTGAATGAGACACCCTCAATTGAACTCTTCTGCTCTGCTGTGTTCGCTTTTAAAATTGGGTATTTTTACCAAGTTCAATTTTCCAGTTCAAACTTTGAAGAGCTAAATTTCGTCCAGAAGAGCTGATTCTTCTATCAAACTTACCCCAAATCACCTTTTATGTGGTGTAGTTTACCCCATCATCAGCTTTCTTTTTAAGTTGATTATCTAGCCCAATAATTTTCATTAGTAATTAAACAGCTTGAGAGTTCCATTTTTTCTTAGCCAAATCAAGCGAATGTTGTTAGGAATTTAGTCAGAGTTGAAGAGGAAAACAGGGAGGAGCCCGGGGAGGCCCATGGAAGGTGGAGGAAGGGAGAGAGATATGGGTCCCGAGGAGGAAGAGAGCACGGCGCGGGGAGGATGGACGGTGAGAGAAAGGAAGTGAAATGTCTGTAGGTAAAAGTCTAATTATATTCCCGGGAGTGAAAGTAATAGGGACCGAGAGTCAACATGGCCAAAACAAATAGAGCCCTCAGATGAGATAATAAATCAAAGTTATGAGCATTGGGTTGTAATAGGCTGTCATCCAAACCTGTGTTAATTTGGCTGTTGTTCAAAGCATATGCTTTTTTAAAAATATAAAATAAAAATCTAAATTTTAGTTTGGTTCACAGAACAATCCTCCAGGCCCCTCATCTCTCTCACCAGCTCTGGGTGTGTGTGTGTCTGTCTCTCCCTCTCTTCTCTCCCTCTCTCTCTCTCTCTCTCACACACACACACACACACACACACACACACACACACACACACACAATGTAGCCTAATTCCAGTGTTCAAAAACTTGTGTAAGTTTAATTCTTGGGAACAAACAGAGGTAGGAGAAGGAAGCAAAGGCTAATGAGACATTCCTACCTCTAGCTCTTAGACTCAAGACTGACCTGAGGCAGATTCCATGATAAATGTTCTTTCCTGCTCCCCTTCCCCCCCTAAGCCAATTCACTGTCACCTCGTCTCTTTCTCCACAGGTCCTCAGAACCCTCCTAGGACACGAGGGCTTCCTCTCAGCCACTCTCCCCAGGCCATTCACACACTGCCGAGGCAGAGCTTGCACCCCGCCAGCCAGCAGCTCTTCCCATTTAAATGTCCAGTCACCTCAGTGAAGCTGATCTCCAATAAGGAAAAGAAAGCTATCTGATTACATTCATTTCTACTTATCTGTAAATAACTGGTGGTAACTTAGCCCTCACAAAAGTCCTCTAAAATATGTACCTTAATCAAGATTAAATTCTTATAACAACTTCTGAAAGATTAGGAATTATTTTCTGCCAACCTCGATTTCAGAGCCAAATATAGTTATATACCCAATCCCAGGATCACCATGACTTTTGGTGAATAGAGTGGGCTTTTAAAAGCTTGTCCAAGTTGTGGTCACTTAAGGTACAATTATTGTTCTCTTCCTGTCCAGAGGAAAGAATGGAAACTGAAGACACAGGCAATTAGACTCTAAGACTTTAAGAACTAGATGGTGCCCAGCGATCACTGCAACTCGATCTGAAAGGAATCACATTAAAAGATCCCGGATAAAGAGGAAACTGTATAACAAAACTCAAAATCGTGAAACGATCAGGGTTATGGGTCAGACAGACACTGGTGGAAAATGACACTTAACCGTACTTCAGGTTTTGAAATGAACTCCCTGACATGGCTCAGTTTTTAGCCAAACAAAAGACAGCACTAGTGAGGTATACACACCTTAGAACCATCAGCCAGCTGAGATTAAGCCGGCAGCAGCAGCATTTACCCAAACGCAGGGTTCAAAAGGAAGGAGTCATGGAAACAGGAAAACCCAGGGAGGAGGTAGGATGAGTGACTTCCATTGTGGGGAGTGCAATTAACGAGATAAAACAGAATGTGCATGAACTATGGAATAAAACTGATTTGCTCTATAAACCTTCACACGACTCATAATAAACAAGCAAACTTTAAAAAAGAATTAGGAATTAGAAAAGAAATTTGGAAAGATGGCCACAATATAAACAAGCTAGTGCTTCCAGAAAACTTCTCTTGCTCTGGGGCTCCACATGCTCAGGTACTTGAAAAGCCACACGATCTTTGTAAGAGGGAATATTAGTAATTGTGGCAAATGTAGAATGAAAGAACAAATGAAGTTATTTGAGAAGATATCTAGCACAGGAGTTAGGCGCATAGAAACAAGGGGCAAATTACCTAAGCTCAAATCCTAGGTTCGTTATGCATTTTTCATTTCACTTTGGACACAAGTTACTTAAGCTTTCTGTACTGCTGTATCCCCACCTATACAATGGGGGTGGGGGCAACAGTAACACTTAAGTCAGGCTGTTATACGTATTTATTAGAACAAAGCCTGGAAAAGTGTGTCTATGTGTGTTATGTATATTTTATTTATCATATATACTCGAGTATAAGCCGACCCGAATATCGGCCAAGGCACCTAATTTTACCACAAAAAACTGCATTAAAAATGTGCTGAAAAAACATGGTTTATACTCGAGTATATACAGTACTTGTAAATACCGACTGCTTGTTTATAAGTCATTAAACTTTTGAATTCACTAAGGCTGTGGTTTTTATTTTTTTAAAAGCTTTGATCACAATGATCGAAAGGAGGTCTGATAAGAAGAAATCTTATGATGCATAACAGAAAATAGGGAAATGGGCATAATTACAGTTCCCTATTATTAATAATAAAAGCAATGTCTAAAATATTACATGGCACAACAGAACTTCAAATTGAAAGAGTCCTGGTAGTTCACAAGTGTTATCTGATAGATAAGAATATGTGGGTCAGGGAGATTAAACAACTCACGTAAGGTCAGAGAGGGAGTCAGTGGGGCATCCGAACCTGGAATCCACATCTCCTGGCCCCTGCTCTTTTTCCAATCCTGAAAATGGCTTGACCAATAATTCCACTTCAAGAGCTAGGAAAGAACCTTCCCCCATGACACAGAGACCTTGGCTTCCTGCATCTACTCTAAAAGTGCTTGATCCTGGGCTGAAGAGATGCCTTGGCTCTTAAAAGATTTCTCTGTGTGAGGAATATCAAGGAACCAGCGATCCCATTAGACTTTCCTCAGTCAAGTCTGTAATTGTCTTGGTTATTTTAGTCTGGATTAAGAAGAAATGCGCATACACCTCGTTGGTGTTGTATGGTCAAATAGCAATAAAAGAGGCATCCCTCTGGATTTCTTCGGGGTAACACACCCAAATCCTCCTGAGTCAGCTGATTCTCAGAGTAAATCATATTATGCTGTCAGCAAACTACAAGCGGTCCCCAGCTTATGGAATGCTATGCCTAACTTCGTCCTGGGGGATGGACAACAGAAAAGTGGGTGAAAGGAGACGCTGGACAGTGTACGATAGGACAAAATAATAATAATTTATATATTATCAGTGGTTTGTGAGGGGGGTGGAATCAGGAGCTGATATCAAGGGCTCAAGCAGAAAGCAAATGTTTTGAGGATGATGGCAACAAATGTGTTTGACACAATGGATATCTGTATGGATTGTGATCAGAGTTGTACGAGCCCCCAATAAAATGATTTTTTAAATAAATGAAAGTTAAAATTTAAAAGAAGAATTTGTAGGACAGCAGGAATGGGCACACCTGGTTCTTACTGTGAGTAGCCCGAACGGCACAGTGGGTTAACCATTAGGCAGCTGCTACAAGGTAGATGCTTTGACACGAATAGTCACTCCGCAGGAGAAATATAGGGCAACCTGCTTTTTGTCTTTACAGCCCAAAAGCCCAATGAGGCGGTTCCACTCTGTTCTATAGGGTCACTAGGAATTAGAACCCACTCCACAGCAATGTTTGTGCTGTTTTGTTTTGTTTTTGAGGGTAAGAAAAAGCTTGATGTTTTCCCAGTGATTTAAAAGCTGCAGGTGCAGTACAGTGAAGGTGTGTGCTCAAGTACCTGTGGGTGTGTAGGGGTTAGTTCCCTGTCTCAAGGGGAAGGCAAATTTATATGACACTAAGCAGGGCTTCCAAAGACAGTGGTGTCCCACTCAAAGAGAGTAGTCGACTATACAGCTCCCCACAGCTGGACCAACAATGCCCCGTCGGCACGGGCCTCTGGACAGGGGCTTGCTATGCCTCTTCAGGGGTCCCACTGCAGAACTCGGGCAGGTAAGGCTTCCCATTCCAGTTACCATAACAAATCACCCACTTTATAAAAATTTCGATCTGTGTCCATTTCACTCCACCAGCCTGTTCACTATGGAACTGGCTCAAAGTCTTGTGCTAAAGGGTGAGCAAAACTGTTCATACATCAGCACTTATCACCCAGGACTACCTGTGTGTACTATAGACCTTTTTACCATAATGTTGGAGACAATTAGAAACACGCTGCTTATTAATAGCTAACGAGAGCGTGCTAAATCTTCAAAGATTGTATGCTATGAAAAACTGGGAATCTGTCAGAGGACAAAAATGAGAGGCAGGGTAGTCTCATTCGAGGAAGAATGTAACAAGTTCCAGCTAGCTGAAATCTACTTATATTTACGACCCAGTTGTGGGCAGGTACTTTGGAATAATGAAGAAATACTTACACACCACCAGACATTCTATGTAAGATTCCTGGGACATTCTTCAGACTTGTTTTCAAAATGAAATAAGGTGCTGTGTCTAGTTGAGGGGAGAGTTGTCATGTGAATATATTTACAGCATCTTAAAGTCTGTTGTGGGGCTTACGGCTTGTCCCCTCCATTGCTTCCTCACTGTTGTATATTTAACTTCATGTCTGTCAGGCGCGTCAAGTACCTCCATCTCCTACTATTCGACCAAGCGTCCCGGCAGAGAGAGAGAGAGAGAGAGAGAGAGAGAGAGAGAGAGAATGTTCCAACGCCAAAGGGAAAAAAACAAAGTCAGAAAGAAAGAAGCAAATAGAGAACTTACAAACCTTATCTGGGCTTTCATTCAAAACAAAGTCTTTACCCAACCTATAAAATACGGCCAAAAAAACTTGCTACAGCGCAAACACTCAATCATCAAGGCCCTGAAAAAATTTACGGTGGATTTCCTGCCGATTTGTGGGGCTACTGGATCCTGCTGTGATAAAACTAGCCAGGATATGACAGGCATTTGAATAAACCTTTCTATCGTGTAACTGAGGTTTTGCAGAGGATAAACTATAAAATTCCTCTCAATGCAGCCCGCGGAGCAAAGGAAAGAAAGAAGGTGAAGCCAAGGGCAACCCAGAGAGGGGCTGGTGAGCAGTTTGGGACCACAATCTAGAGCTCGTTGGGCTGGGACGTCCAGGCGGTCCCAAACTTGCAATGGCATGAAAATAAACTCTTTACGCGCTGATTTTATAGGCCACCCAGGCAAGCGTCTGTTTGCTCATGGTGCTGTGCTCCCCCATTAGCCAAACAGAGGATGAACCGGACACAGATCTTTCTAAACACCCACCTCAATGACCAAGACTGAGTCCACGATGACAAATCACTATATTCTCAGAAATGACACCCTACCCTTCTCCTTGCCCCTCGATGAGCAAGCCTCATGCTCTGCATTGGGGCCAATGGGCTTTCCTGCCAAACAAACAGAAGGAAAGGAAGGGGAAACGGGTCACAGGGCCAGACTGACCAGGACTGCCTACGCCATGGAGACAGGAAGCTTGGGCCTCCGGGGGTGACCCTTTTTGCAGCTGTGCCCCTCCCCGTGACACATGAGCACCAGCACACGCAGTGATCCATGAAGGCTCTGCGAGGGGAGAGAAAGTAAGGTGATGAGCTGACAGCATCTGCTAAAAGACGTCCAGGGAAGCTGCTAGTGATGGCAGGGAAGCACAACGTTTGGCAATCAGCCACCAGCACCATGTGCAAAAAGAGCTTACTGGGTACAGTGTACAAGCTCAAAGCAAGACTTTAAAGAGTGAGAGTGGGGAAAACAAAGGTAGCAGGGTTTTGTGTGTGGCGATTCTCCCCCCGCCCCCTCCCCTTTGGGTTGGACAGCCCAGGTAAACTTGCCTTTGAGGCGACGTGGGATGCCACAAGAAAGGGATCCCAGTATCAGACCAACCATACGTACCCTCCCGACACAACACTGGGGACTTTATCACTTCTCTCTTCACTTCCCCTTCGTCCCCCCTCCTTTCACCCCACACCTAAACTGCTACTTTCACATTCACCCCGCAGATAGAAGCATATTCATTTAAGGCGTATCAAAACACATTTTATAATGTATAAATATAATACCCAATAGACTCCTGAGAGATATACGAAATTAATCCCACTTGTGAACGCCTTAATATTAGCTCTTTCCTCTTGGGAAGATGTGAAAATCCCACAAAAGCCCTTGATTTATTTCCTTCCTACACAACAGCAACAAACACTCACGTATTTTTTTAAGCAATGTAAAATATCACATTGACGCAGAATACTTGAAGACAGAGAGAGAAAGCAAGAGCTAGCTATACTCAGAAGGGATACTTGGGCATCAAAGGGAGCACTTAGGGGGTTCCCACTTCTCTCAACAGGTGAACATAATGCATTGACGCTGCCCGCCTAGTTCATGGAGAGGAGTGCGCACTGAAATAGAAAGGTATTTAATACCCATCCTACACGTTCTCTCTACACTGCCTTCTACAAGGTGAGTTAATGGGATTGTTATCACTTTCCCTGCTCTCTGTGAGGAAGTTAAAGAAGTGCTATCACCTCATAGGCATTTGGTCCACATTCATTTTGCATCGAAGATAACACAAGTAGTGATGAATAAGCCAACGATGAAAAGCTAAGTGAATTCCGAAAGGATCATTAATAAAAATGGACCCACCACTGGATCAGAACGTGTGGGAAAGGAAGGTATGTAAGAATCCATAGCAGTTTAAGGCCATCCATAGGTGCCTCTGGGGACAAGGCAAGGGCCAGACTTCTGGAAAATCAGCCACCCTTTGAAGCACAGTTCTACCCTGACACAAAGGGATCATTGCCCTAAGTGGGAATCTACTCAACAGCTGTTTGGCTTGGTAAATACACACATACCAGGGAGCGCCAAAAAGTTTTTGGAAAAAAAGGGAATGAAAAGATAACGTAATTTTTCCATGAACTTTTTGAAGCTCCCTCATAGACACCACACCAACCCACACACATCCCCACACAAAAGCCCATCAACTACTGGATGGAATCTTTCCACCTTCCTTTAAATCATTCACTAACTTGGTATTCTGCCCTTTTTCCATGCTATCTAATTTTCCTTTCCCACTACCTATTCAAGTTACCATACATAGTTTCCTATCTGTAAAAATAAGGGGTGAGATGGTGGTGGTGGGGCAAACCAAAAAGATCTACATCTAATTTGAGGGGTTTTTTTTTAAGTTGACTATAATTAGCAACTCACATCAAAGTTCAACTCAAGAGCCTCAACTTATTATTTATTTTTCAGTGCTCCTTTATTTTTAATTGGGGTTCCTGTGAAAGTTTACAGAGCAAATCCATTTTCCATATAACAATTTCTGTATTTGTTTTGTTTCATAACACTGATTGCAATGCCCCCTGCCCCCTGGATTTCCCAAATCCATTTATCCTTCTTGCCTGGCCCCTCCATGCCTTGAAACTTGTTGGGGGGCAAAGGCCATACTTGCGGTCTCATGTGGTTAATTAGTCTGATGAGCAGGCTCTTCACAAGTGTTACTTTACATGGTGATCTGTTGTTTGGATGAAAAGTGATCTTTCAGGTTTGAAAGGTATCTAAGGGTCACAGTTGCAGGGATTCTACCACTCTGTATCAGACCAGAAAATCTGGTCTTTTTTATGTTATCAAATCCTTGTTCTGCATTTTTCTTCCCATCTGCCCAGGCCAGGGTTTAGGAATGAATTTAATCAGAGAGAAATGACTTATATAAAAGAAATCACAAAACAAGACTACGTGTAAACCAGAGATTTATATAAGTGGAAGAATAGACCATGCTCATTAAAATTGTGAAATCCCAATACTACCCAGAGGGATCTATAGATATACGGCAATCCCAACCCTATCATTCTTCTTTAAAGAGATGAAGACACTCATCGGCAACCTTATATAGAAGGTAAAAAGACCTCAAAAGAGCAAAATGTTAATTAAGAAAAAAATCAAAGCAGGAGGCTTCACCCTACCCAATCTCCAAACTTACCAACTAACCATAGCAGTCGAAACAGCCTGATAGTGGTGCCAACAACAGTCACAAAAACCAATGGAAGAGAATTCAGAACTCCGAAGCAAAACCATCCACCTATGGATAGAGGATCACCCACAAATGGCCAAAATATATTCAAAAAGTCTACACTAAGTCTTCTTAGTAAATGGTACTCGCCATGGTGGATATCTATTTGCAGAATAATGAACCAAAAGCCATACTTCACACCACATTAAAAAAATGAACTCAAAACAGATCAAAGACCTAGATATATGCCAAATTTAAAACGTGTACGGTTCATCAAAGAAAAATACATAAAATATATGGACACATTTCAAAAAACCCACTACCATCGAGTAAATTCCAACTCGAAGCCATTCGATTTATGGTTTCCAAGGTTGGAAATCTTTTTACCACAGCAGATAGCCTCAACGACCACCTGCAGCATGGAGGGTGATTTAGAACCACCGACCTTGCAGTTAGCAGCCCAATGCTTCCCTAGCAGTACCACTAGACTTTGCCGAGGGACAAACTTAGAGCCTAATTTGATGGAACAACGTATCTGCTAAAGAGAACTATAAATACGCAAACAGCAGCAGATAAACCAGACAACTAAGACCTCCTGGAATTAAATACTTGGGCTCACCTTAAGACTAATCCAAAAGTGAGAACAAAATCTACAGACTGGGAAACCTAAGTGCTCATCGATACACAATAGCCACGAATCTACAAATCCTCTTATAACGTGGATGGATGTGGAGGGCGTTATGTGGAGTTAAACCAGTCACTTATGAAAGGGCAAATACTGCACGAGACCACTGTTATACAGTGTAGCGGCTCTACTTTCAACAAAGTGGACATCAGTCCTTATGCTGACAAAAGCAGGATGCCAGCAGACTCCAGGGAAGAAGGACAGGCTCTTCGAAAGTCACGTACTTTATCTTTTTGTGGGGCAGAGTAGGTTTTTAAAGTTATAATTATATCACATAATTTTTGTCTGGATTTAGGCTCAGAATATACTAGTTAATATCTGCCCCATACTTTTAGGGGTGAGAAGCTCCATGCCTGCAATAAATGTTATTAACGCCACAATTATCTTGCATTATCCAGCATCCACAATGATGGGAAGAAGAAAGAGTGGAACATGATCAGACCTTCAGAAACAGGAGGAAAGAAAGAAATGAACATGACTCCACTTTCATAATATTTCTCAAGGATTCCACAATCTCCCGTGAAAACTAATGCATTTGGTACAGTTTCCTACACTCACAATCCAGTTACAATTCAAGATCCATCACACCCAAATTTTGTGACAATGGTTAAGTCCTCCTCTTCAATCTGTGTGCAAATTATGAAATCAGGAAAATGTACTTCCTTACCACTGTCATTTGGAAAATGACACCTTTTAAGTCAATAAAGCAATACTTAGAGAAAATGGTGCCACAGCAAAATATGACAAGCACAGTCGATGCAAATTAGTGCTAAGATGGAGAGCATCGCTATTCACGTTTCCAAAAATGTGGCAATTCCAACATTCTCCGCAACTTGTGTTTTGAATGGCACTTAAAATCCCAGTCCTCTACAGAGAATCCACGTTCTTGCATTTGATTTTCCACAGTACACACTCATCAGTAAATGCCTTGGCAAATGACAAAGGAAAAGAGACAAGTATTTCTAACAAAGGGAAGTCTCCACTGAATCTGAAACCTCACTCCCGTATCCATTTTTCTCCCATCAGGGTCTATTTTCTTATCGATTGGAGAAGATGTAGGCTAAGTCCCATTAATGCTAATGCAGCTAGTTTTGTCCCTGTACTCCTACTGCCCATGACTAGAAGACCCCACTGTCTGCGTTACTGACCCACAAAGCCCAGCTACACCTGTGATAAAACTGAAGAGTGTCTTACAATTGCATCCCTTAATTGAGACCCTAGCAGATGGCAAGGATCCAAGGCCCTTGCTCAGGTTGTTTATCTTTCAATGCTTGCAAGTCACTTACTTGCCAGAAAAGAAATTGCACTGTGGTTTAAACTGAAAGCAGTCAGCTTACTGCCCCTCATTCTTCCTCTTCTTCTTCTTCTTCTTCTTCTTTTAAGTCATTACATCTCTTTCTCTCTTCTTCCACTTATAACAAATAATGAACGATCATAACAGCAGACCCTCTGCAGATCCACTCACCACTGTGAATACTTATCATGTGGTGTCATAAAGCAGGTCTTTTTTTTTTAACAGTAGATTGGCTTTGGTTACTTTATAACTCTTGGTAATCTTTCTCTTTTCTTAAACTTCCAGTCTCTACAAATCCCAAAAGGTGGGGGGGGGGGACTCCCTAAATTGTGGGGAATCTGGAAAGGGAAGGGAGAGGGAGGAGTTTAATTTTGATTCTGAAATCAAATGAAATATACCAGTCACCGCTGTTACCTATCTGTCCTACCAGCCATGGCTTCTACAATCACAATGTCCCTGGAAAAGGTAAAGAGGGGCTGTGTGTAAGGGAGCAAGGCACGGAAGAGAAAGCAGCATGATTTATCAAACAAGCACCGACTTTATGAAAGAGGGTTATGTCAATCAAAAGCTATGCTGTAATTAGTTTGGACAGGCAGACAACTTAACGAAAATATATTGCAGCATTCTACAATAATGATCTAATGCATTTCAACTTATGTTAGTATAACTACAGCCTTGGCCCATTACCAGTATTATAGTGGCTTTTTTTGTGCACAAGAATCTTGTAGAGTATTTATTTTCGACTAGGTGCCGTATGAATGACATATATATAATTCATTCAAAAACAAATGTATTTTGCTATTCTTTAACTTAACAGGCAACAACAACAACTAAAGAAACTTCACTGCACGGATGGGCAGAATTTCCTCTTTGACAATCAGCCAGGGGAAAACGTGTTATGCAGAAGAACGGACAGCACAGCCTTGTATAACAAACACTCATTTTTAAACAAAAACAAGGTTACATATGGTTATGATGTGGTATTCAGCCACAGTGCTCCTGATTGACATGGACACGAACGCTGTGATGTGGAACGTAAATAGAAAATGTTTCAAATCCTAGTGTTTTAACTTCACATTATGCAAAATAATAAATACTGAATAATGTAATACGAGGTATTTCTATCTTGGGGTTCTAATGACTAACCACTTGAGCTCTGCTTTTGTGGTTTATAATGTCACCAGAACCCTCCATGGAATTATATATAGAATAAATGATAGGCAATGGTGAATTACAAGGCTATCAGGCTATAATATATAAAATAAGTACCTAATATAGCCTTATAAATTATAGGCTTTTATGGCCTAGCATTTTACAGCATAATGTCACAAACGGCAGTGATACAATATATTGATAAATGATATGATATCATAATAGTTTCCAAAAAAAAAAAAAGTCCCTGGCATTACATTAAAGCCAAATGATTTCACAGAATCGCAGGCTAGAAGGATCCTTAGAGGACATCATACTCAGAGCTCCCCACAGCCACCCCCCCAATGCACATATCCCCTTCTGCCCCCTCCACAGCCCTGCCAGATGGCCTCCCTGCCTCTCACACACCCAGGACAGGAAACGGCACCACTATTAAGTAACAAATGCAAAAAATAAATGACCATGGATTATTGAGTACAGACCACAGACACCCCGGCTCAGGGGCACACACAAATATATGCACACACATTCACACATATACACATGTGCATACATATACATACACCCAAAACTACACACACACAATGTATGCACATACTCATATACATAAGGCATGCAGGAATATTATCTGTATGTGTGGATACACACACATACACACACACACCACATACACCACACATGAACTCCATTTTTATTCTCTATAAGGAAGAAGGAGACACACAGAAAGAGAAGACCTCACCCTATAAACAATGATATAAGCCTCCCCTAAGTTTGGCTAGTTTGTTTCTGGGTTTAACAGTAACTTAAAAAACAAACGTGCATGTATTGAGCCATGGAGAAGAATGGCCTTTTCTCCCATTCTAGTGGTCTGTCTGCTCCAAAATTCGTCATCCCTGGGGGTGGCCAATGAGACCATATGAGGTTCTGTCAAACTGTGGTGTTATAAACCCATAGAAACCTCTGTAAAGCACACATCTCAAAATGGGAAGCCGTCACTTCTCAGCGTCGCCTCCATGTAGCTCTCCACGCAGAGGTCGGCGAGGCTCCCAGCTCTGACGCTTCTCCCCCAAGAATTCCGTGCTCACCAGTGGCCAGCACATCAAAACGGCAGAGCTGGCGTGCTCAGACGGAACAGCCAGGGGGAGGCTGCCACAGGGCCACACAGCGTTTTGCTCTGCGGTACCCAGGGTGAGTCGGAGCCGATTCGATGGCATCGCACAACAACAGGGACTCGACGCTTTTCCGATGAGGAAAAAAAAGGAGTCTGGTCAGGCGACTCCCGTCTGCCTGTACAGCAGGTGGCGCGGCTAAGGCTTCTCAGAGCACAGCCCTTGCTCCCCGCAAAGAATGAGCAAAGGCATCGTCATCGTGATAGTGGGGGGGAGGGGGGGTGTTCCTCAGTGCAATTGTCCATTTGCTTCACGCTTCTTCATAATAAGCCATGCCCAAGTTCACCCTGTGTCCTTCAAGAAAATCTATCCAGGTTACCTTCCCTTGGCAATGCCAAAAAGCCACCCGTACAACCTTCCCAGAGGGCCTCTCTGCCTTGAACTGAACCGACCCAGCAGAAGCCTGGGTCAGAAGGCACGACTTTGACGGGTCCTTGCGTGCTGAAAGCACGCGAGACGAAGACTGGAGATATGACCGAGAGAACTTGCCTGCAGCCACCCACTGATCACAGAGACAGACTCAGATACATTTTGTTTGGATAAATCCACGTGTGTTTGAAATGGAACCTGAGTAGCCTTATTGATTTGTTTGTGTTTAACCTTCCCTCCTATAGTAGTACTAGGGGCCACAACCACCTCCAGACAAGGGCTTAGAGGAATTCTCAGGCTCTCTCTTGCCCAAATCCTCATCCGTCCCTCAATACTGTCAAATCCTCAGATAAATTCATTCTCAGCAAAGCATGATGCACACTCTTTTCTCTATGCCCCGATGATAAAATTCCTTGCGTGCCTTATCAGCAAACAAGAAGCATAGGGGTGAAGACTCGAGAGTTAAAAGGAGGTCCAGACCCATTTAATTCCCAGACATGCCATGTAAAACCTGACTGGCGTGTTCCTTATGTATGAAAAGCAGAAACTTTTTCATAGTAAGCCAGAACTAGAGACTACTGAGAAAAGCACGCAGCAGCCACGGGTGCATGTGAGGGAATGCCTCCTTCTGGACCCCGATTTTGATTTTGCGAGTACTATTCACCAAAACGCTAAGCCTACAGTGGCTGAGAGAGGGGCGGTTCTCCTCATCCTCGATGCCCTCAAACACACACCAGGAAAGCAGACCATTGCCTCTTCCATCTCCAATGTTGGTCCAAGTTAACTTCATTGACTCCGACCCACACAGCTTGTGCCACAGAATTCATTTGGTGGAAAATGTGGGGAGTGAAGATTGACTCATGAGTTCCTCTACAGAGTAATAATACTGGCTAACAGTTACTGAACAAATACTAAGTAGGCCCTCTAAATTCGCAGTCTGTGGAGCATGCACAACCTTTCTACCTCTGATGGAGTCCTACAGCGGAGGAGGGAGGAGCCCTGCTGCCAAAGAGGTTTACACAGTGGGCCACTAACCACAATGTCAGCGATTTGAGCCCACCAGCCACTCCAAGTTAGCATCATGAGGCTTTCTGCTCCCATGAAGATGTACTGCCTCAGAAACCCACAGGGGCAGCTGTACTCTCTCCGGTAGGGTCACTAGGAGTCAGAATCGACCGCAGGACAGTGAGTGATATGGGAGAACCTTGTTGTCCAGTGGATTCGGACTCATGGTAACGTCACGTGGATCACAGAAGAACTGTGCCTCATAGGCTGCTTTCTTGGAAGCACATCAGTGGGCTTTCTTCTGAGGTGCCTAAGTGGACTCCTATCACCAATCTCTTGGTTAGTCCTCAAGCACGCTAAGCTCCCCAGTACAGGTGCAGCAAGCAGCACGGGAGGTGTCGGGCGCGTGCTCCCAAGCACACCACTCCTATCACCAGGTGGGAGGAAGAGCTGTGCTCCCGCCACCTGACTTCCCTTTCAGAAGCACTCCGATAAGCAGTGTCTAAAAAAAAGGAGGGAAGGAAGGAAGAAAACGGTGTGGCAGGCTGTGAAAGGTGTGTGGCTGCCCAGCGCAGTTTGGAGGATCTGATCAAGCAGGTGGCCGTAGGAAAAGCATGTGGTCAAAGAACCAGAAGGAACCACAGACGGGACTTCATCAGCATTTACTAGCGTCCTGCTGGCCTAAAACTAGCAGGGGGGAAACATCCTCTCACAGCCCTGGCCAAAAGTTTTTGTTTCTGTTTTTGTTTTGTTTTTTCCTTTTGTTGAATGTTGGATTCTCTTTTTAAGACTTCTGAAAATCACTTTTATCCTTCCTGAGAGTTGGGCTTTTTTTTCCCCCCCAGTAAGTTTATCCCTACCTTCTAACCAAAGGGCGGCAGTTTGCTACAACTGGAAGTGGGAGAAAGTTCCTTAGCTCCATTTCCAAATCTTTCTAAGGCTTTGGGGTGGGGAGGTGG
>NW_022111300.1:11285868-11332302 GCF_000313985.2 Echinops telfairi
TGATGGCACAGAGATGGGTACAGAAGTAAGGGACAATAAGAAGGGGGCTGGAGGGCTGAGGACATGCATGTGGACACATGAGGAGAGTGGAAGCCTTCACTCGGTGGGTGCCGGCCCACCAGCACAGGGCCCGGAGTCCAGGTCGGTCCTCCACACACAAATCTGAAGAGGCCTGGGGCCTGGTTTCGGGATGATGCAGCTCAGTGTTCGGAAAGAGGGCAGTCCACCCGCCTGGCCCAGCACACAAGTCACACGGGGTGTGTGCAGACGTGCACGCAGGGGGTGAGCATGCGGGGGTGGGTGTGCTCGCGTGTACACACGGGCGCGCTGGCACTGTTGTGGTGGGGAAGGAGAATGAAAGGCAACCGGTGTGTGCCGAAAACAAGATCCCATTGCCACCGTGAGAAAGCACCCAGGAATCTTTTGCAGAGGGCTAGTCAGGCAGCAGGCTAAAAAGAAATGTTAAATTAGATGCGAAATGCCACACCTAAAATAGTATCTTAGGGAAACCCCACTGGGCTTCTTTTTGTTGTTTTGTTTTGGGTTTTTTGTTTTGTTTTGTTTTCCTTTTAGATTTTATCACGGACACCTGCAAACTAGAAAAAAAAAAACAAGGGGAGGAAAAAATAATTCCTCAAGAATGAAGCCCTTTCCCATTGCCCAGGACAGCAAAGAACACTGAAGAATTGGGAATGAAAGGGACCATGTGGAGTAAAGATAAAGGAGCTTTTAAATTTTTTAGGGTGCCAGATTCAAGTGTTCCAGTGGAGACTTAAAAGTGCTTAAGCACAAAAACACTTTTCGCAAGTGCATTAAGCGTCCAGAGAATGACTTTAACCACAGTAAGCCTGCTTTGTACAAAAAAAAAAAGGGCAGCTGGCACCTCTTTCTGTATAATGAACAGAGCAAGCAGGCTCTCCCATGCAAGTCCGAGCAAAATCCAATAGGGAGGCTGGTGGGCTCATCTAACATCTATCAAAATCACCTCTCTTCCTTTTTCCCCCTCAGAGCAGTCTCCACCGGGCACTCAACTCTGAAAAGTTGCCTCTCCTACCTGAGTTAGAGTTTCACCTGGTCACCTGGCTTTATACATCAGGCCCTCTTATTCTTCTCTGCCTTTAGAGATGCTTTCTCTGTTCTAATCTTGACCCTTGAATTGGCCAGCATCCAGTAGGGGGTCACAATCAGAATCCAACTTGAGGGTTCTTCCCCAGTCTCTGGCTTGAGGTTCGTCTTCAATTACTGGCTCACAACAAACTCACTCACTCACTCCCACAGAGTCAACGCTGACTCATAGCGAGCCCTTGCGGGTTTCCCGAACGGTCACTGTTGATGGGGGTAGAAAGCCCAGTCTTTCTCCGTCAGAGCTGCTGGTGGTTCTGAACTGCCAACCTTATGGATAGCAGCCCAGCGCAATCCACTATGCCACCAGGACCCCATGCCACCCAATAAATACTCCTCTAATGTCCCCAGTGGCTAGGAGCTGTATCAGCCAGAGCATGTGTTTATAAACACAACTCTGCCCTCTTGCCCCAGTTTATGTGCCTGCATGGCATGCAGTCCATTTCGCCACCTTGGCCTTTTCAGGAGGACACTTTTCAAAACGGGGCAGTCGGCAAAGTTACTCAACAGTGAGCACATGACCTTGCGTTCAAGCTACCAAACCACCATGTGCTGCTGTAATCATCTGAGTCTACGCTACACTTGGGTCAAGTTGAAAACGGCCGACCCTTTCTCCCTGCAAAAAGGAAAGTTCTGAATTCCTCCTCTAAGAGTTGATTAGCATTTAAAATAGAAGCATGATTTGCCAAATTCCAAAGCAGTTGGTATTGCAATCCCTCACCGCTCTTAAAACAAACCAGTTACAGAATCAATGTCGGAAGGCAGCTCCGTGAACGCAGCCACACCTAAAAGCCCGGCCAATACTTTCTTTCTTTCGCCTTTTTCCTCCTCCAAAAAAATTCATGAGCAGCAACAGCTGGAACTGCTTTACACTAGACTAGACGGCTGAGTTCTGTGAGAATGTTCTCCTTGTCTTTTGTCTGTGAGACTGAAAGAAGCTGGACTCAAAGGTAGTGTTCAGTCCCAGGAGGACCCTGGGTAAACATGAGCCCAAGCCCCCAGCTCCCTCTTGATAAGGTCAGGTGACATGGTGTCAAAAGACAGCCAAGGAAGGAGGACATTTTCCTTTCTCTTTGCAAGAGATAATAAAGAGCTGGAGTGGACTACATATTTTCTTATTCATTTAAAAAGTGGCTGCAATGCCTTCACTCCTGATAGTTCAAGCGCCCCTGTATGTATATATCTGTGTGTGTGCGTGCACAGAGGTGCATGTGCGCATGCACACACTCTTCCCTGCCATCACTAGACTTGGAATTAATACACATGTGAATTTAGAACGTGCCCCATCTACTCTAAATTGCCGGAGCCACCTGACTTGAAATTCAGCAACCGGAGAACAGCAATATGTGACACCTCTGAAAATCAGCGAGATCCTTTCCTCAGAGGGCAGCCAGCAAGACTGGAGGCATTGCCAAAAGTGAACTGGGGAGAGGGAGCTGAGGGCTGGTGAAAAATAAAAAGGTGGGGGTAGGGGGGGAGAGGGAGCCCGAAGAATAAATCGAGTCTTAAATCAAGTAGTGAGAGTTGGCGCCGAGAGTCGCAAGTTACAGAGGGGGTGGCAGACAAAGCACGACAGGCAGATGCAATAAAACAAGAGCCGCGGAAAGAAGAGCAGGAGATGAAGAAATATCCCCAGGTAACAGAGACAGGTACAGGGGCGCATTAAAAAGAAGAAGCGCAGCAGCTAAGGTGGGGAAGGAAACGAGGCAAAACTGATACAACGCCTGAAAAATGAAAACAACGCTTTTGCATGTAAACAGAAGGGGTTTCTTAGTGGGGAAGATACTCAATCTCTCTCTCTCAGAGAGAGAGAGAAGCATCTGACTATTTCAAAAGCCACATCTAAAATTTCATTAAAAAGAGCCCAGCTGCTTTCTTACCCTGACTTTGTCTTTAAGGACTTAGCTAAGCTGAAGGAGTGGCCAGAAAAAAAGGAGAAGGAAAAAAAGAAAAACACACTTCAACCCATCTCTCTCAAATTCTTTTATTTCAGCAATGCATTAAGCAATCTCCCTGCAGAGTTATTCTCTTCTTCCTGGTGTGGATAAAGCTCCCCCTGGGGAGCTCTGTAATTTCCAGCTTCTCCGAATTCAGGTATTAGTAAAGACCGCTTGGGGACACGCAACAATATAACTCTACATTTTCAGGCATTCGGAGAGAACCCCCTAAGGGTCCCAAGTTCAAATTTCTGAAATGTAGGCATTGTAAAAGGAACCTCGGGGGACTCCAGCAATAGAAATCTGCTGAATTCAAAGCATTTCCTAAGCCCTGGCAGGAGCCTTTGCTCCCACTGGAGGCTTTTTATAAAACATGTGTTGCTGACATGTTGACAGATTGCTCAGTGAAGTGTTAGGTGCATACACAGGCTGGCCATTTAGGGGGACATCAGTTTACCCTTCATCTCTACCTGAAGCACCATGTTTTATACATTACCCGAGGACAGGCAGAAAACAGACACTTTCCAAGAAAGTATCGTATCACTTGGCAAAAGGCAACCCACCCACCCCACCCACCCCCACACACACCTCTCTCCACCACCTACCAAACCAGATAGATCCTCACTGCTCAGGCGCGCGCACACGAGCACACAGACACACACACACTCACACGAGAGCACATGCACGCACGCACGCGCGCACGCTCACCCATGGCTGTACAGAATCTCCCCAAATCACAAAAAGGTCAGAAAATAAATTAAGTGTACAGTGCAAGGCCCGGGCCTGAAATTGCCTCCATGTATCAGGCCTGCCACCCTTTTGCTACACAGGCCAGAGCTCTGAGGGTATAATGAGCAAAGGAATTTTCTAATGACAGCTGACTGTTGGGAGGTAATCTGATCAAAGGCCGATATTAAATCCAACTTCTGCTCATATCAGGGTATTAGTGATGTACGACTTAATAACCCAGCAGCTCCAAAAGTGCTGCCGTGGCAACAGGATGGAAATTGGGATAATAATGTATTCATGGTGCTGGCGACCTGGGGCTGCAGTGCGCGCTCTCAGGGGAGGGCACTTCACCCTGAGCCAGACGTGTCTGGGCAAAATCACTTCACAAAGGACAGGAGTGGAATACTGAAGAGCTTTGGCACTGATGAGCGCGTCGATAAGGGGAAGAGTGGGATGGCGCGAAGGGAGGGAAGGAAAAACATTTTCAGCAGAAGAGCATGAGCGGTGCTTCTCCGAAAAACTGACGGGGCTCAAGAAGCCCTCCCCGACAAGCACGGCCCAAATGGATAATTATTAAGGGACCCTAAAAACCACATCCTCTGCAGAGTGCCGAAGGACGCATGACCCCGGCTTGTATAAAATCGCAAGCTTTCCATGCCCGCCTCCGTGGCCTCCTGGCCCTGCCCACCCCCCTGTGCAGATGAAGACCAGCGCCCGGTCGCCTACCAAACACCCTCCCCACACCCGCTCACTTCTGGACCCAGGCAGATCCCTCCTTCCACCCCTCCACTCCCACCCCCACCCCTGGCTAGGCTGCCAGTCCACCTCTAGAGAGCCAATTTTAAAACACAAAACAAAGGCCACCCCGCTAATAAGCCGCATCTTGCAGACTGCCTAGGTCCCCTGTATTAAAAAGAACCTACCTGTTTCCTTTTCTAAAGGATGGCCTAAGTAGAAACGGAATGCAATTTGGGAAAGAGAGAGGCCTGAGAGGAGGCCTGGAAGCCAGAGTAGGGAATTTAATTAAACAGAAAGGAGGGGAGGGGAGGAAGAGGCAGTAGCTTGGGCCAAGGCATCTGAGCAGTTACACGTGTGCCCACCTAGTCTAATCTCACACAAGATCCCTCCCGATTCCCTGGGCAGAGGAAATGAAAGCACATCTATGGGTGATTTCAATTCCAAATATCTTTTTGAAAATGACATCATATGGGACTTACATTTGCTGAAGACATCTTTAGCATACCCGTGAATATTCCAAAGGAAAATGGATGGAGCAGGCTTGTACTTTGGGGAGAGTGCTAGAAAATGGCCCTTTTTCCCTTTTTCTCCTCATCCCCCGGAAAAGACCCAGTTTGCTAGAAGGAGAGAGTTTCCTTTGCCACTAACACCAAGTACCCTCTAAGAACAAAGAGACCAAACATACCACGCAAGCTAGGTTAAAAAAAATGTGGCCTCCAGAAATACGCCTGGGGTGCCCGGGTCAGCTCCTCTTCTGAGGAAACCGACTTCTCTCTCCATAATCGTTCTGACATGTGACGGAGGAGAGAGCGGGCGAATCCTAATTTCTGATTCTTGCGGCGCCTTGCATGCCAACAACATGCACATGGTACGCTTAAGCGCCCTTCCTGCCTCTCCTAGTATTACAGATAATTTGCTAGTTTCAGAGTGTACTTATTACAGGGCTGTCAGAGGAGTTTTTGTTTCAACAACACGTTAACTTTACTGCACTTATAAAAAACATTATATGTCCCCTGTGATTCTGTGTGTTTAAGAGCAGCGAAATGTTATTGATCCCTGTGTGACAAATCAAGAGTTAGGTAATGTCTACAAAACTCAATTTTCTGCAAGACATAAAAACCCTTTTTATGAAACCCCTCCTTAAGAAATTCAGGAGAAATTCCAGAAGAGAGAGAGAGAGGGAGAGAGGTCAGCAACTACTTCTTATTAATGTAATCTAACTCTATCCTAATGGCAGGCACATGGCCACAGAGGCCAATTTAAACTAATATTTACTTTCACCACTGAAAAAAATATAAATCTGCAGGACATTTAAAAAATTACTCCGGACCAACTAGCCGTCTTCTTCGGAAAGTGCATCAGATTGGAGGAGAGCCCGGCACCTAAGCACTGAAGACTGGCCCTGCCCACCTCTCTCATGAAGGCCTGTCGCAGGAGGCACTTGTCTTCTTCCGGGTGACTCGGCCGCTGACAGCACTTCATCCTGATTCACATGAGATCTCTTAATTCCCGTGATTTTCTTTTCCCTCCCAGGAAACAAAGCACACACAAGTAAATCTAATCAAATGCCTGTCAAGAGTTGCAAGCAGAGGAGTGGTGCTAAGCCTGGTAGGTGACGAGCAGAAAGCAGAGGTGGAGGCAGCCAGCCTCCACTGCGGAACATTAATAATCTGGGTGCGATTTGTACAAAAATCCATTTGCATCCATGGAAATTTCATAACTCTGCATACATATTTGGATTTTTCTTCCCCCAACTGTTCAGGGACAGCGAGCACTGATACTGCATTTAATTAACAAGCAAATGTGATGCCCTTCGATGTGAACAATACTGAGCCAACTGCTTAAGTCCTTACACAGATAAATGTCTGACAAGCCCTGCTGTACTGCTGCAGACTCCCCGGGTCCTCCTTGACAGGCCCGTGGCCCTGCAAACTTTCCTCAGTGCCACTGCTGCGGGCTCTGCCCCAGCGACCCCCGTTCTTGCCTTTGCGGTGGTAGCTTCCATCGGCAAATGGGTTTTCCCAATCTGTTGGAAGCTCACTCTTCTCTTCTCTCTCCTTCTTTTCTTTCCTACATTCATCATGATTCAGCTGCATTATAACCCTTAAAGGAAAAAAACAAGAACACCCCAGCTTTGGGGGGAAAAAAAGAAAGAAAGAAATAATTTGATTTTCATTGCCCTGGAGAGAATTAAATACCCCCAAGGAGAAATCCTGGTACATTCTCGGCACACATTTACATGCAGCCAGTGAAGTAAACATTTCCATAATTGCTCACTTCAGAACACGTTACCCAGTTCCTAGGTACAATAACTGTCAGGAGTCAATGAGGAATAAAGAATTTTCCTGAATCCTTGCACATAACCTGACTAGCATTAATAACTCCACAGTTGTACATAAGTTAAGAAATGGATTACTGCCAGACGTCAGCCTTGGTCGGCACACTTTGGTCATGTGCTCTTTCTACTGCCATTAGCAAAGGAAATAACTGTTTCGTTTTGCTTCCCCACCCCGCCCTCCCTCCCAAAACTTAAGGCTATTGATAATAAAAGCATTATTTACTTCCCTTCGACCTGAAATAAAAAGCAATAGCCCAAACTATAGGTCTTTGTGGGTTTGGGGTTTGGTTTTGTTTTTCAACCTTGGAAATTACAGCAACAACATATGGCTTCCATTTACTTCCAATTTTGCTCGTACTGTGAGCTTCTTTGGTGAAGTTGTCTTCTATTGCTAAATGACAAAATGAATGATGAAATTCAGTTGCTATGCTCAACAAACAAAAAACAAACCATGGTGGCTAGTCCCACAGGAAAACTGGACTTCGGTTATGAATCATCCGGACCAGCAATCTTGTAAATCTTAAATAAAAGTCTGTGTGTCCTAAAAAGTATAGTGAATAAACATGTATTTGCTTTGCCACTCCGGGCAGGGAAGCTTCTCCTGCCTCCCCAACCCCTTCACGCCAGGCCTCGGTGAGGGCCTGCCAACAGCCTTCCTCCGGCAGGCGGCCAGAGACATCAATGAATAAGGCGAGCGTGAGGTCGGTGCTGCTTTTACTGCAGGCTTGCAGGGCTCCTCATAGTGCTGAACGGACATGGAACAGCCCTGCAAGCACACAATAAAACCAGCCCACTGGCTATGACGGTATTAGTAATTTTTCTACACAATGAAATGTATTTACTTGGTTATCGGGTAAGTCTTTATGAGCTTTCCCCATGTTTCCCTACCCTCTCCTCTCCCCACTCACCCCAAACTCTCCTGTGTGGCTGAGCCTCTTTTTCATGACTTTCAATAAGATAGCCAATGCCCAATTAGGCAGGGATAAGGTCTAGATAAACAAAGCATACATGCAAATTTGGGGAGGGGGAATTATTATTATTATTTTTTAATTTTAAAAATGTGGCTAGCTAGGCAATCAACTTCGCTGTAGACAATAAAAGTGTAGCTCTGTGTGTTATAAACTATTTATGACATGTTCAAGGAAGTTTTTCAACCAGACAGAAAATATCCTTTTAATAAGCTCTTTTGACTACAAGGCGTTATTATTGGCCGCTTCTTTATTGTTGTTTTCGTATTTTCGGCATAAATTCAGCGCAAAAAAAAATCAAAAGGCAAGGCTGCAAACAACTGAAATGTTATACAATTTGCTAAAATGATGAATAAAATTAAAACCGCCTGTCAAAGCAAAATGAAAAGCAATTTTGTTTGCAATTTTCTGAGTAGCTATGAAAAAGCAGCCAAATTCATGAGCGGCACGCAGTCGGCAGTTTACAAGCACCCACAACAACTCAAGAAGGTACCTTCATCAGTAATAACAGCGAGATGAACGGCCACTTACAGCTCACAACACTCTGGTGGAGCTATCAGCCTTTTTCCGAAAGGCAGATTCTGTCCTGTGCGCCCCAGACCCGAGTTAAGAGTTAATATCAGACTATATGGATGATTATGAGCACCTTAGAAAGCTGAAGTTTTTATTCCAAATTTAAATTTCATCAATCACTCCAAGCACCAACACCTGTGAAATACGCATTCCATACTCTTATTCCTGGGCCCCTTGCTGGGAGCCCAGGGTACTGACTGCAAATGAGTAGACTAGACGGGGAGGTGTTGAGACTCCCGTTTGCTACCGGAGCCTAACTATTGCTACCGAAGTTTTTACCCCCAGTCTTTACTACTGAGCGTACAGTCTGGGACAGGATGGGTCATGTCCTTGGACATGTGAACAAGTGAGTGATTGGCGAGGGCAATCAATTCACTCCTGTTTCTGTACATTCTGTTTCTGATGCCCCAACATTTGATTTGGACACGGAACCTAAAGCTTTGTGAGGTGTCTGAGAAGAGGCGAGAAAATGTTACTACTGTGACACAGATGGGTCACATTCCCAAAACTACAAAGAGGCTTGCCAAAGACTTGGCGCTCCACTGCACGATCCTAGGACGACCTACCCGGAGGATAACAAAGTTAGGCTCTTTCACATTCAGCTACAAAGAATGCCCCAATCACAGGCTCACTGAAAGCTGTCCAGTGCCAGTAGCCATACCTCTTTTTAATTCAGTATTAGTATTATAAAAGTGCGAGCACTTCCATATTCGTGTGGAAAAGGGGCCTACTGAGTGCACCCCATGGACAAATGCCCCATGTCGGCATTTGTGACTGAAAAACCCCAAACTCATGGCCACTGAGGCGTTTCAGACTCACAGCAACCCTCAAGGCAAGAGCAGAAACGCCCATGGGTTTCCAAGACTGTCACGCTGTACCAGAGTGGACAACTTCAACTTTCTCTCACGGAGCAGCTGGTGGTTTTGAACTGCTGACCTTGGGGTTAGCAGCCCAACTCGTAATCTCTATGCCACCAAAAGAAAAGCCCTCCCGGGTCTTAAAGGCTTGAAGGTAATCAAGCGGGAATCAAGTTCAGAAGCAACAAAGCCCACATGGAAGAAGCACACCAGCCTATGCAACCACGAGGTGTCGAAGGGATCAGGTATAAGGCATCATCAGAACAAAAATCCTACCATAGTGAATGATGGGGGGAGTGTGGAGTGGAGACCCAAAGCCCATCAGTAGGCCACTGGAGATCCCCTTGCAGAGGGGTCTCGGGGAGGAGACGAGCCTGGAGACAAGCCAGTCAGGGTGCGATGTAACAATGATGAGAAATACAACTTTCCTCTAGTTCCTAAATGTTTCCTCCCCGCTCCCACTACCATGACTCGAATTCGACCTTGCAGGTCTGGCTAGACCAGAGGATGTACACTGGTACAGATAGGAACTGAAAATACAGGGAATCCAGGACGGATGAGCCCTATAGGACCAGTGGTGTGAGTGGCAAAACAGGGAGGGTAGAGGGAGAGTGTGTAGGAAAGAGGGAACCGATTACAAGGAACTATATGTGACCTCCTCCCTGGGGGACAGACAAAAGAAAAGTGGGTGAAGGGAGACATCGGACAGGACAAGATATGACAAAATAACAATTTATAAACTATCAAGGGCTTACAAGGGAGGGGGGAGGGGGGAGGGAGGGGAAAGATGAGGACCTAATGCTGGGGATTTAAGTGGAGAGAAAATGTTTTGAGAATGATGAGAGCAATGAATGTACAAATGCGCTTTACACAATTGATGTGTGTATGGATTGTGATAAGAGTTGTATGAGCCCCTAATAAAATGCTTTAAAAAAAAAAAAAAGCCCTCCCAAACTCTCACATGGAAACTATAGCTGTGACTACTTTGTGACTCCCTCCAGTGTGCCAACATCACCTGGTATTGCCATTCTCGGATAAACCACTGGCATTCAGCCAAGCTCCACAAGAGTAAGGGGCTGGATTCGAGTTTCAGATGTAGGGCTACAATAATTCACAGGAAATTCAAAGAATGCTGACTTTTCTAATAAGCAGCGAGTTGAACGGGCAGCCTTGTCTCCCACCAAGAAATCCAGGTCAGCTCTCTGGGTTTTGCCTTCAAACACCCAACAATCCCTGAGTCAACAAATGCCCTGGCTCCTGTAGACAATTCCTCTCCCTGTAGACATCAGCCACCCTCATCAGGCAGCAGTTCCCTTCATCCAAAGCTCCCTTATGAGGGTGTTGTCCCCTGTCACACAACCGAGGAAACGACGCTTGGGCCAGACTGATATGCGTCCAGGACTTGAGAAACCATGACCTTCTCTAAATGGGACTGTGCTTGAAAGGGGCCGGGACTTAAGTGACACAAAAGTTCCAATGACTGTAACAAGGCAAAGGGAAAGCACCTTTTTGACGTCTTTGGAGGCAAGGAAGCGCTGTGTCGCTGCAGCACGTGGTGTATAATGAAGTAACCGTGGCCGGAAGAAAGGAGGGAGAAAGAAAAGCAACAGGAAGGAAAAACCCGGGGTGCATCACCAAAGGCTATTTCCTTAAACTGCCATCAGCTCCTTGCCCTGGAAAAGCAGAGAAGGAACGTCTTGGCTCCAACGACTGACACCTCCACACATCCTGCGGGTGGGCTTATGCAGAGGTGCAGGCAAGTGGGCATCGAGGTGTTAAATCATAGTATGCATCAAAAAGGCATATGGGATAGAGTAATAGATTGGTAGCTCCAAAAACCAAACTCACTGCTGTCGAGTTGACTCAGATTCATAACAATACCATATGGAATTCCCAAGCCATTGATCCCGAGGAGCAGCTGGTGGGCTTGAATCACAGATCTTGCAATTAGTAGTCCAATGCTAACCCAACTGCACCACATAGTATGTGGCTGTCTCTGTCCCCCACCAAAATACACTGCCAAGAAGCGGATTCCAGCTCATAGCTGGCTCTATGTAGGGTTTCTGAGGCTGTGAACCTGTACAGAAGCAGATAACCTCAACTTTCTCTTGCAGGGCAGTTGGTGGGTTTGAACTGCTCCCTTTGCAGGGAGCAGTCCAACAGTGACCCTACAACACTACCAGTACTCTTAGCAAAAAGCGGCCCATGTGGTTGCAGAAAGTGCCTCCTTGCCTGCCATGAAAATACAGCTTCATGCTGGCTGTGCTGCTGCTGTTGGGCAGTTCAAGTCCATGGTCCTGGCTTTGCTGCTGATGTTGGACAGTGTCACGTCCATTCTCAATTCGCAGGGACCCCAGAGAATAGAGAAGAACAGCCCCATGAGGTTTTCTAGGCTGTAATCTTTACAGGAATGGGTTGCTAGGTCTTTCTTCCAAAGAGTGGGTTTGAACCAGTAGCCTTTGGGTTAACAGTCACACACTTAAGCACCACCGTGGATCCTACCAGCTAGAAAAAATAATCAAACACACTATAAATTTTCAAGGCCTCAGTTGTCTCAAAATGGAGAAATGAATAATGGGGGGTGGGGGACAACAATGGTTTTAAAACATCATTATTTATTCTTTACACACATTTAATAGTGTCAAAGATATCAATCACTGACAAAAATGACCCAGAGTCCAGCTTCCCAGGGTACTCCAACTTTACCTGTATCCCCTCCTCCAACTCTGGGTACCCCCTGAGCACCTCAAAGCACAGACGGAGTCCACTGGCTGATACACCAGTCCCCAGGTCTCTCCCAGCTCGACTGCCCAATGGTTTCCCCGACGTGTAGTTTGTCTTTATTTCTAAGTCAATACTTCAGCTTTCTCAATTAAAGGCAAATAAATTAAGAAGGGGGAGATAAAAGAACACAATGCAATGGAAAACCTCTGGGTACCCTGTTGCTTAGTGATCATTTGAACCAATAATTAAATTAAGGGGGGAAAAAATCACAATAACTTACAATTCTCCCCTTCATCATAAACTCTAGACCATAAATCAGAGATTACAACCAAACGTCCCACTACCTTTTGCTCAGATGCGGGCTCCAAAAAGAGTGGCTGCTGCTCTGCTGGATCTCTTTGCACGTGAGCGCACTGGCGCGCGCGCGCACACACACACACACACACACACACACACACACTCCTTAATTTCTTAGAGGTCTCTAAACAGACATTACTAAGAAATTTACACTAGAGAATCAATCAATCATTGCTCCAGGAGTACAATATTTAAAACTAGCTTTTCTGGATTCTACCTCAAGGTGATCTCACGATTGCAGCTCTTCAGAGATTTAACAACAAAATTATTATTTCCAAACTTTAATTGAGCTTCTTAAGATAGGTATTTATGGCACTCTTCACAACACTTGGAGATTTTTATGTTCTGCAGTGGAATATCTGGCTGTTTTGTTAGTGTTCAGTTTTACATTTCAGGTATTTAAGTAGTATTGTATAGCTTTAACTGGAAAATAAATCAATTTGGCAATTTATCTCTGGCCAATGGTGGTTCCAGGACTTCTTTCTTGGTGGTGTTTTTGGCATGCAAACACCACCTCCAGGTCCTCTCTCGAAGCCCCTACCAGAGGACATTTTACAACGGCCACAGATTTAAATTAAGGATCCATTTCAGAGACTCAACAGTTTTTCAAATAAGGAGCGCCTTATGATTAGCAAATTAAAGATGAACATTTTCTTGCTTGCTTGCAAATAATTTCTTTAATCCAGAGCATGCAAAGTGCACTCTGGTTGATGAATATTATCCTTGGTAAGCAGTAACCTAGAATCTTAAAAGGTTCATTTTTGTCATTGGCATTTTGAAGTTGCAACTTTGATCCATATCAGCATTAAAAAAAATGATTTTATTAACATTCTCTTTCATTACTGGATAAAGCCCTGCTATACTGTTCCTGCTGAGGACCCAATAAGGGTTTTCCGCGAATAAACTTCAGAGATGAGTTTTAAACAGTGAAAGTGATAAACATGACTTCTTTTCTCTAGGTAAGTATTATCTTTTGTTTTATTTTTGCTTTTCCTTGCTGCTAATTTCCAGCCAAATTTCTGGTCGATTTGCTCCGAGGTCTGATTCGAAAAGTCTATTCCACCAATCAATAAAGTTGAATAAAGCATGGGGAAATAATTAGGCCAGAAATTGGTTATCCATTTTGATTCTAAAGACCAAGAACCTCTTTCTTTTTAGGACTCCAGGAATGACATATTTTATTTATTTTTTTAAATATTAGACACCAGTAGCTAACCCTATTTTTCACAGTGGCAATTCGTATTGGAAAAGTCACAACAAGAGACATATTTGTGGCCAATCTGTGTACACCTCTGGCATAACTGTTCTTAATAATAAGAAGTAGGTTAAGACATTAAATATTTCTCTACAGTTATCTTGGACATCCTTCTCTCTTTCACTGTTTCTTTTTAAAGTTTTTAAATAAACATACAGAAAAGCAAACAGGCAACATAATTAATTATAAGCAGCTCTCATGTAGCTCTCATTCTTCCCCTCCCCCACCACCATCGACCCTCTCTACCCTAAAGGCAACCAGGAGTCTGATTTCTGTGATAATCATTTTCATTTTGTTTCACTGTTATCTCACCTCTGTATAGACTCTGAACCATACAACTTAGTTTTGTCTCATTTCTAACACTATGTGAATGGATCCACACTGAAGGCATTCTCTGCTTCCTAGCCTCTGAGGTCAACTCTATATTTGAGAGGATAACTTACATTGGTAAGTGTGGAACGGGTCCATCCATTTTCTTTGCTGATAATGTTTAAATTAGAAGAAAATATAAAATGTACCCCTTCTATTTCCTTGGACATTTGAGTGGTCTCCAGTTTTGATTATCTATCCATCTATGCTGCTATGAATATTCCCGCACGTGTGTCCCATCCCCGTGAATTTCTCTAAGGGATAGAGAACTGGACTTACTGAATCTTACTGAATCATAGAGTTCACATATCTTTTTAACTTTCCCTGACAATGCCAAATTGTATTCTCAAAGTGACTCTACCCTTTGGGAACTTACACTCACTGCCACAGTGCAAAAGTATCTAAAAGTGTAAGAAATGGTATCTACCAGTTCCCACTACTCTACACTTTTGTTAACGGAATTCTCACACTCAGCTGTCCATCTGGTGGGTGTGCAGCATGAGGAATTTCACTTCTGTGCTAGCCTTGGTTTATAACAAGGCACAGTTAACAGACAATATGGAGACAACTGAAGGGATGCACGTCTTCTCTTCCTTGTTTACATCTGCCTCTAAATGGCCCTAACCTATTTTAGACCGTGCAACTTAAAGATGTATCCTTATTTTAATTCGCCTCCTCTTTTATCCCTACAACTTCACAAAACAGACTGCACAGGTCTACGATCCCTGGGTCCCCTTCGTAATGCAATCTCACTCATCAGGAACACTAGGTTACAAGAGCTATCACTTGTCAAAGAAAAATCACTCCTGTTGACCACTAGTGTTCTTCATAAATAGCATTCCATTTGGGCATACTGTAAATAACACCCGTGTTTTTCTATACATAGAATGTTCCCATATTTTGAGACTCAATTCCATACATGCAAGTGGAAGAACCAGTTGCCTAGTCCTGCCACAAATTTGGCTTCTGAGATGACCGATCTGTCCTAACAGCTCACTCTCAATGAAACCCCCAGGTGGCTTGAGATTCAAACCTTTTGAAATTGGTGGGTTGCCTACAGCATGCGAAAGATGATCGGAGAACTTTCCATGAATAAGCACTCTTTTTCAGACAGTGTGTTTACCGTCTCTAAACACCCTGTGGGAGATTTACATCAAAGTATACTTCTAACTTCCTTTCTCCCCGAGGTCATGTTCAAGTCTCCCCAATCACATAGTGGGCCTGCCTAGAACACAATAATCTCTACTGGCTTCTTATGTCTTGACGATATCTTTCAGGGCTTAATTACACTCTCTAGCAGGTATCTCTTTCTATATGTTCTTGCACTTAATCCTATTGACTAGAAAACAGGGATCCTGTCCATGGCTGAATCCCCAGGACAATTAAAAATAAAAGAGGTGTCTGGGATACAACTGATGCTCAATCAATATGCATCAAATGTATGAATGAAAAAAGAATGGCTTACATTTTTCTCTATTTCTGTTTTTATGCCTTTGTATCTGTCTCCTCACATCAGCAAACGGCAATTAAAATAGGTGACCAAAAATGAGACTCATGCTGTATAATAACCCAGGTCCTGCTTTGAAATATCTGCAGCATACAAGTAAAAGTCAAGAAACTAATGAAGATGCTAAGCACAGAATAAGCACCAATCGTCCGACCTGGCATTTGCGCTGTGTGATCCAGTCTTGCTCATCAAAAGATCTGTGACAGCTTGCACAAAGTCACGTTGCTATATTCAAGTTAGAGAAAACTCAGGGAAATTCACATCAGATCCTTCCTAATTTGTTTCTGGCATCTCATCAAACCATGAGAAGAAATCATGGTGGAAGTGCTTTGAAAATATATGACTATAATATATTTTCCCACAAGAATATACAGAGCATGAGCTGACGGCAATACAGCTTAGAAGATGACAACATTGCAATACTAAGAAAGTTCTGCCTAAATGAAATACCTACTGTTACATTACTGCCAGAGAGAGGACACAAAGACACTGCAGTCAGAAATATCAACAGTTCATCGACCAGTTCTGAGATAAAAGTTCTGCTTTTAAGTCATCCGTCTGTTTATTTTCTTGCTGTACAAAATAAGACTGTGCAGACATTTCCTTTCTGGATTAGAAATCTCCATAAATCCCGAGGAGAAAGCTTTCTGTTACACTGCAGAGATTAGAAGCAATTCACAAGCAGTAACTGTGCCACACCTGTAGCTTCATTAAGTGAAATTCAATCATTCTGAAGTCTCCCTTTAGAAGCAGGATCGCGCATGCTCTTCTGAAGAGTGAGCCAGCCCCTAAACAATGTAGCACTGGCTCCCTGCCAAGTGAGCCAACCGCAAACATGGATACACCTTGGACAACGGACATCCTGGGCGCAGCAGCAGCACAATCATCCTCCCCCTGCTCCCATGTGGAAATCCTGCAAAGAAAACAATCTGGGGTCCCGTGGCCCAGGTTTGTCAGCCTCGACATCTGTCCTGATGTGTAAACATCTTGATGCAAGGAGGAAACTGACTCATCCCTATCAGGAAAAATCCATTTTCCTCTGCCTCACAGAAGCCAGGACGTGGCCCTTGTGAGAGCTGGGTGGGACACCAAGCCGAATGCTAACTTGTAACTTTACTGAATGGGAGCTAATTGCTTCAAAGCCCGTGCTACAAAGTCCACTGAGGAAGAGTAGTGAAGAAAGACAAGGGATCCCTGTCTCAGCAAACAAGGGGCTACTACCTAAGACTAGAAGCTTCTACAGACCAAGAGGGTTCATTAAGAAAAAGAGCTGTGAAGACTTCTGACACCATTCGAAGCTTCCATAATGATGGTAACTATGTGTACTCTCGTTAGAGATAAACACTTGGAGCAACACTCAATTATTGTGATATATTCTGGTCACAGAATGTCAGATGATCCCATTTTTAAAAAAAAGAAAGAAAGAAAGGGCACAGCTTTTAACGGATATTAAGATAAAATGTGCTAGAGAAAAACATTCTTACATTTTCCTATAGCAATTGCCCAATATTGGTCAGGGTGAGAAACGAGTATATTGACATAGGACAGCTCAGAGCAGGGAATTAAAAACACACCACTAAAAACAGGAACAGGAGTGGGAATCGTGATACCAGAAGGGTAAGGGTAAAAGGGGGAGAGGAAGGGAGAAAGGAGGAACTGATTGCAATGATCATCACCATAACCATACACCCCTCTATAGAGGGAAGAACAACAGAAAACATTAATGAAAATAATGACAATGTACAATCTATTGGGGGGGGGGGCTTGTGAGGGGGGAAGCTGATGCCAAGGGCTCAATAGAAAGTAAATGTCTAGATAAGAACGAGGACAACATATGTACAAACATGCCTGGTTCAATGGATGTATGAATTGTGATAAGAGTTGTGCAAGTGCCCAATAAAATGATTAAAAAAAAAAAAAAAACAGGCTCCATGCTACCGAAAAAAAAGCAAAAGGACTACAGTTTAAGAACCTGTATTGTTTCCTATTTCTGGCTCAGAACAATAAGGCCCCAATAGGTAGTTCTATATGGGGAACAATAACAGCAGAGAGGTAAGTGCACCTTGATTTAACCAGCCATTTGAGATAAAAAGGCCAGTATTTACCCAAGGACAGAGTTCAGAAGGGAACAGAGGAGCAGACAGGAAACACAAAGAGGAAGTGAGGGTTGCAATCAAAGACATGAAGCAAAATGTGCACAAGGTGTCAAAAGGAAAACTGGTCTCTTCTGTATGCACTCATCCACTTTCGAAAGACAATCAATTGCTCTTTCATGACAGACGGGGGCAGAATGAAACGATCATGGCATTCGTTTCGAGGGTAGACTGCTTCCTGAGAGCCACACCGTACTCCCATCCCACTTCTTCTTCTGCAGTGTGACCTTGCTGCTTTCCCATCCAGAAGTAAAGGTTATTTCCTGTGCACTTGGATCTGAGCCAGATCAACAACATACTTTAACCATCAGAAGGTAGCAGGAACACTGTTATTTCTGAGCCTGGGCCTCAAGAGACTGCAAGTTCACTTCCCGGAAGGCACCATCACGGAAGATACACAGCAGCCTGTGAGCAGGCAAAGCACGTGAGGTAGGCCAAGGAGGGCCCCCTGGATAGCCCCAGCTAAACCAAGACAGCAGCCAGCACCACCACGGGCATGCGACCCTTTTGGACCATCCCACCAACATGAATTCAGGGAATCTAGGCAAGTAATCAAGTCACTGTTTTCAGCGACTGATGTTTATGGTGATTCATCACCGGCATTAGATAGCTGTAACATTTCTGCTGAATCACAGTAACAAGTTTAAAAATAGCAGAGTGTGAAGTACTTCAAAAGAGGTAACTGTAACAATTCTATCATATTTTATTGGACCAATATAATAATAGGCAGATTTACAGATGCATGATGTGGCATTATCATAAGAATGGGTACTCTTTAAATATGTGCTTCAATCTAATAATGTATAAACAAGAGCTCCTTTTCCTTTGTGCATCTTTTTACATCTCTTATTAAATATTAAAACTTGCATGATTAAGATCAATAAATGTCACCAAAGCAAACTAAAATAAAGCAGCTACTGCAAACTCTGAAAGCTGTGACAGAAATATTAAAGTTCTTTGGCACCATTTCCATGTCTTTGACTTTGACTACACCAGAGAACCATGTACTCTTTGTGCCACCATACTGAAAACTTGCTGCTCCTGCCCTCCTCTTCTTGATTCTGTCCGAAAAACAGAAAAACAGAAGTGTTCGAGGGAAAATCACATGGCAAGAGCACACTTGGCATTTCTCAAGCTGAGAGACCAAATTAAAACTGTTTGAGTTTCAAGTTGCCATACTAAAGGATTCCACAGATAAAATAGTGGATGCCGAGAGCTTCAAAAAGACAGAGGTCTTCGCAGATTCCCTGCAGCAAAAAGAATTGGTGACATTCAACAATTTCAAGAAATAGCTTATGATTGAGAACGAACAGCACTACAGGAAGAAGGAAAAACTACACTGCTCGCACTGGAGAACAACCAGGCTCGGAAACTGTCAGACCACCAAATGCAATGTTTCAACAAATGGGCGCAACACTGGAAGTACTCACTCAGCTATGCCAAGGCATTGGGAATACTGCCACCTGGCTAACCAGTGGAAGAGGTGTACCTGCATGTCTACTCCGAATAAAAATGATCCAACTAGTGCCAAAGTATTAAACACATTATCATCACACGCAAGTAAGATTTTGCCAAAGATAATTCAGAATGTGGTTACAGTAGTCAAACGATACGAGCTGCTCAAAATAAAAAAACATGAAATGAGGCGGTCCTTGCTGATGTTAGTGGAATCTTGGTTGAAAGCGCGGAATACCCGTGTTCCCATGTCTGATTGACTCTTCACATGGACTAGACTGTGTGGGCCATAGCAAATTATGGGTAACATGGGGAAGAATGAAAATTCCAGAAGACTTAATTTTATTCACACGGAAATGATACATAGACCAAAAAAGCAGTCATTTGAACACATCGGGGGGATGCCTCAGGAAAAGTGGGCATCAGGGTTGTATCCTTTCACCATACTTATTCAACTGTATGCTGAGCAAATAATCCGGGAAGCTCTAATCAGAGCTGTGCATTGGGATTGGAGGAAAACTCATTAACAAACAACAAAACTTTGCTCGCAGAAAGGAAAGAGGGCTGGAAGGAAGCTTGGACTGATGAAGATCACAGACGACCTACGGTCTTCTGAATGGTTTACACACTGACATCGAGAAGACACAATCCTCACAACTGGACCCGCAAGCAACACAGTGATAGAGAAAATACTGACGTTGTCACGGATTTCATTTTACTTGGATCCACAATCAAAATCCAGCATTTGAGAAATCCAATGACCTACTGCACTGGACAAATGACCTCTTTAATGGGCTAAAAAGCAAAGATGCCCCCCTGAGGGCTAAGACGTGACTGCCTGACCCAAGCCATGCTATTTTCAACTGCATGCTATAGCTGGACAATGTAGTTCATATGCATGTGAAAGCTGGAGAGTGTATAAAAAACTAAAGAAGAATTAATGCATTTCAATCATGGTGTTGGTGAAGAAAGTTGAGTATACCACATACTGCCAGAAGAATGAGCAAATCTGTCTGGCAACAAGTACAACCACAATGCTTCTTAGAAGTGAGGACCACAAGACTTTTGTCTCACAGATTTTGGACATGTTTATAAGGACAGACCAGTCCCTAGAGATGGACATAATGCTTGATAGAGTATCCATGAAAAAATGCCAGCCCCTCAGTAAGACAGAGAACCATCATGGCTCAAACCTAGCACTGATGGTTAGGATGGGACAGGGCTGGGAAGTCCTTCATTCCATTGTACATAGGGTCACTATCAGTTGGAACCAACTCCACAGCACCTAACAACAGTGAGAATGCAGAAAATCGGAAACCTTGTCCATAGCTGATGGGATTGGAAAATTATATCTAACCACTGTGGAAATGGTGGTGGTTCCTCAAAAGCAAGCAACTGAAACATAGAGCGACTGTTGCTGTTTTTCTTTACTTGATAGTCAGCTGATTCCACCTCATGGCAGCCCACATGACCTAGCAAATCCACTCCTAGGTGTTTGTACACCACTGTTGACTGCAGGACTATTCCAAACATCCAGAAGACAGACACAACCCAAGTGTCCACCAAGAGATGAACGGACAAAGAAAACGTGATGTACACATGCAGTATGCAGCATAAAGATTCCGATTTTTGATGCAGGCTACAGCATAGATGAACGGTGAAAGCATTGGGCTGATGAGTGAAACAAGCCAGAAATAAAGGGACAAACCCAATGAGTCCACTGCCATCAAGTCAGTTCTGACTCACCGGCTCTCAGGACAGAACAGAACTGCTGCTCTGCAGGTTTCTGAAGCTACAAATCTCTTACAAACTGCCTCATCTTTCTCCCAAGGGACACGCCAGGCTCCAACCGCCAACCTTTCAGTTAACGGCCCATTGGCAAGGAGCATCTCACGCCATCCACATGGAACATCTAGAAGAGGCAGGTGCACAGAGACAAAAGTAGGTTAGTGGTGACCAGGGCTGCGCGGGAGTGAGGAAGATAAATTCTTGCTCAAGTGGTACCAAGTTATTCTTGGAGATAAGGAAAGCGTTTTATGAGGAGTGGTGATGGTTGGACAAGATTGTGGGTGCAACTGATGTCACTGAATTGTACATTTGAAATGGCAATTTTATATTTTCCACAATACAATAGTAACATTCAATAATCTAAGAACTTAAAAAAAAAAAAGAGTAGGGTTAAACTAGATGAGCTCCAAAGGCCATTTTAGCTCTAGCTTTCAAGGCTGTCCTTCAGCACCAAAGGGGAAACTATTTTCCATACGTTACTAGTATTATGTTTCCCTTCCTTACTAGTATTATTCTCTACACTGCCCACTTGATCACATACGGCAAGGAAGGCTGTGGAGAAGAAAGGGGGTGAGAGGGTCTGAGGCCATGTGGCCTGCTTACCAGTGAAGAAGCTGGCAGTCACACACCAGCTGTTTGGCCATGAGCTCGGCAGCCCCATCTCTTACGCTAGCTCTGGCAAGCTACTAGGATCTAGGCGATGTGTCACAGCAAGAAAGCAGATGTGTGGCACGCTTCTCCTTAGACTGACTTCTGCGTTCCAGGCACACACACAATTAAACATATTCTGTGAGGCTTGCACGGGCAATGTAGTTTCTGAGGTTAAGCAAGGCAGTGTAGAAATCCCATGCAGACAACACTTAGAAGCAATATACCCATAATGTGTTTGACTGTGAGACTGGTGGTAACATGGGTCACGTGTTGGGCTGCGAATCTCAAGGTCCGAAGTTAAAACTTACCACCCAACCCTTAGGAGAAAGATGAGACTTGTCTGCTCCTACAAGCATTTCTGATCTCTCCTACAAGGTCAACGGTGAGTTGGAATCTACTTGATGATAATGGGCTCACTCATGCTCTCTCTCTCTCTCTGTTTGTTTAGGGAACCCTGGTAGTGCATTGGGCTGGCAATCCAAACCCACCAGTCCCTCTGCAGGAAGAGTTGAAGCCATCTGCTCCAATAAAGCTGGTTAATTCTATCTAGGGTCCCTGATAGTTAAAAGTGAATGGATGGCAGTGGGTTTGAGTTTTAGTTTATTTGGGTTTTTTTTAAACCTGAATTTTTTTTAAACCTAAAATTTCTGTGTTTTTTACTCCAAGAGTATTGGGACGTTTTAGGTAAAGAATCAAGGTGAGCAAAGTACAAAACTTAGACTGCAGTTCTGCCCCTGACTCAAAACAATGTCTCCATTGGAGAATCTGCTGTGCTACTTGCTAAATAATTCAAGAATCTAGGATACCAACCAGAGAAAAAGGTTCTATGTTTGGAGTTTAAAAGGCTCTTACATTTTAGCAAGTACTCTAAATTATACATGATCCTGGAACAGAGAAATACTACTAGTATTATGAAATAACTCATAATCCAAATATTCAGAGAGACTCATCGTGTTTTGAGGCTGTCGACTACCAACCTCCAAGTTCATTCCTTCATTCTAGTTTAGGCGTAATGACTGATTTTAGCGAGAGTTCTACCTGGGATAAAAGATTACTCTTCCAGCTTCCTTTGCAAGTGACATTCTCCCTGACCAGTTAAAATTCTCATCGATGAGATTTAAATGGAATTATCAGATGGGATTTATAGAAATGCTGCTCAGATAAGGCCATCTCAGGCGAGAGGGGAGCTCTTCTGTCTGCTCCCCTTGTCTGCTCTTCAATTGGGTATGATGTCACTTCAGACATGTCCGCCGTCTATTTGGCAGCCCAGGAGTGCTTGCTTCCCAGTGTTTTATAAGTAAGAGAAGGAAACTTTCCAATTGCAGCCATTGTGACCTTAGGGGTTTGCGCTTACTTTAAAGTACAAATGTCTCCACATTCTGATTTCAATCTCTGGCATTCTAAGAATATAAATCAAATCTATTTGGGAGGGGGTGGGCGGGAAGCAGCAAAACTCTCACTTGATATGAACACATTTTTAATTGAGCCAGTAAAAAGAGAAAAGATGTTTTAGATGGTCAGTTTGTTAACACAGAGATATTTGGTTAACTAAAAAAGAAAAAGAAAAAAAACTCTGAGAACAACACAATTTCTTTTTACCACGTCACTCACAGCATACAGGTTGCTGAAAAGCCATGGAAGTTTTTGATTTCTCAATCTTCTCCTTTTACAGCCAAGGTAATATTGGCCTACCTCCTGAGCACAGTCAGAGAATTAACTAATTAATGAATGTCAGTAATCATAAAAATAGAAATTTTAAGGCTTTTCATTAAACTTTTAATAGCTGTACCAGCCATTTATTTTCCATCACTGGAGAAAATTTACATTTGGTCAGTACCAAAGGCTCATAGCATGGTAAGAAAAAAAGTTACATGAAAATGAAGTCTGAGGACACTTCATGGCCTTTTAACAAAAGCATTAAGGCAAAAGATGCTATTATCACATACAGTCTCTCAGAGACAGGCTCTGTATTTCTGGGAAATTAAGAAATTTCCAGTAGAAAGCCGCACTGGTAATGGCATTTCAAAAGTATTCTAAAATGCCACAAGCTAAGCCCCACTTCAACGTTCACTCATAGATTGCCCTTCGTGGTGGTGGCATTTGGGTGCTAACTGCAAAGTCAGCAGTTCAAAACCACCAGCAGCTCTGCAGGATAACGACAGGCTTTCTACTCCCTGGAATTAGTCTCAGAAACGCCCAGAGGCAGTTCTACCGTCCTGTATGAGTGCACACCGACTCAATGGTCCTACGTAGCTGGGAGTTCACGGGGCAACCGAATGTGGAAACTCCTTCTCCCCCTTGGTTTCTCTATTTTATGCACTTTTCAAAGTGATGTAAATGGTTTGCACTCAACTTTTAACCCCGTGTTTGGAGGTTCAAACCCACCTAGCAAAGCGTGGTGAACTGCTCGGCTAAGGTGACAGTCAAGGAAGTCCAATGGAGCTGTTCTACCCTTTAACATACAGAGGCGCCATGTGCAGGAACCAACTCAGGGCGAGCACACAACAAAGCCCTTTTACAGCTGCTGTGCCCTGCCTGGAGGAGCTCTGGCGGCACAGGGGTTATGTGTTGAGCTGCTAACCAAAAGGCCAGCAGTTTGGAACCACCACCTTCTTCACAGTAGAAAGATGAGGCTTTCTATTCCCACAAAGAGTTACAGTCTTAGAATCAGCCCGAGACAGTTCTACCCTGTCCTATAGGGTCAGTATGAGTCAGAGGTGACTCAATGGCAGTGAGTTTGTGTGCACAAGCGCGCGCAAGTGCAAGCGTAAGTGTGTGTGTGTGTGTGTGTGTGTGTGTGTGTGTGTCTTGCCTGAACACTAGAATACTCCAAGTATGTAACATGCTGTAGGGTTATGAAATTTTTCTTTGTAATATCAGAATGTCCTTCCCCTATTTATACCCAAGAACGCACCCTCCCTCCACCTGCATTGAGTGAGTTCACTTCTGGTCGTGGTTTCTCTTACTGGTCCGTAGAAAAAACCACGCCCCTTTCTTGGAACACTTAATAGAACTTACAACCCAGACTAGCACTGCTAGCATTTAGTGATGGGCTTCCACAATCACTATTGGAAAATGTTTTCCATTTACATTTCTACCTTCCCAATGCTTAGCAGTGATGTAAATAAACTCATTCACACGTACGCTTTTAAATGTGCCTGTTTTAATATGTTTGAACCCAGAAAAAGAGTCAACGGTCTTTATGGGCACCTGTTGCACATAGGCATTTCTGCAGGCTCCACTTCCCAGGCGCTGGTGACTCGTTCACCCTTAAATGAACATACCTCAAGGAGATACATTTCTAATCACCCATCACCTGAGTCTCTGCTATTGGGTAGGCCAATTCCACAAAGTCTGTACATGCCTACTAAAGACAGGACTATTTTCAACTACACAAAACAAAAATTATTGTAATGTTCTGCCTTTTTATAGGGAATTCACAAAACTTGGATAAAAGAAAATTTGAAATGATCCTAACGCCACATGGAAAAGCTGTGTGTTGTTAGGTAAATAAGCTGGAGTTTACACTTTTTCCGATCACCTCCACTGCATGAGTATCTCCTTCTATTTGCCTAGGAGTTCAGGCTACAAACCAACCTCAGATCTCAATTTTGGTGATTTTGCACATAATGAAATTAGAATGATAATGGTATATGGAAGCAGGAGGGCTTCTCTTCAGTATTCCCAAACAGAATATTATGTTTGCCATTATATAAATCTAAACACCAAGGCCTTAGTAAAAGGGCGATGAACACACTTAATTAAATGAATTATTTCCCCCATTTGCCCCATCACTCCTAGCATCAATCATGCTTTACTTCCTTTCGAATTTTAAAAGGGGAGAAATTAAGACCACACATACTCCATCCAACACAAAATGGCAAATATTAACTCATATTCACGCTTGGGGTTCTGGAAAGATCATCTAACTTGGAGTTCGATTGTGGTTAGTTATCTTAATCATCACTGTATTATCATCTTTAACAATACTAATAACAAACCAGTAGCCCTTGCGTAGATGTTAACTCACAGGGATTTCCCCCATCAGTGTCTTTATCAAACTAGGCTCTACGGAGTTGTCTATGGCCGACTGTTTAAAAGTAGATTGCCAGCTCTTACTTCCAAGGTCCCTCTGGGTGGGCTCAAACCATCAACCTTTCAATTAACGGCTGCTTCGTGTGTAAACCATTTAAACCATCCAGGGACTAATACTAATAATACATAATGCTTATATAGTAAACATTCATTGTTTGCCTCCACCTTACTAGGATGATATGCATCCAATCTCAGTCTCCCCAACTTCATGGGGTAGGCAAACATTGTTGCCTTTCCTCTTCTCCATATTTGAGAGAGAAAGAAATCTGAGATTAAAATAATCTGCCAGTAATGACAGAACTCGTTTGGGTAGACCTGAGTTTCCTGCTTTGTTCTACGGTCACCGAGTCCTTCTTCCCCGAGACCCGACCCCCAATCCATTCTGCTGACCTCTACCTTGTCCCAGAACCCACACAACTCTTTTTGACTCATTCTAACATTCTGAAGTTTTGCTCATTCATTTTTCCTTTCTAAGACTGGTAAGAATTAATTACCACTGATTGATTATATTGATGTTTTAGGCTAATGGAATTTTTAATGAAAAGAATACTAAGGGAGATGGTAGGAAATTGTAGTCCAGAAAGCAGGCATAACACAAGCCTATGAGGCTCACAAGGTGGTCACACAGCCCAAGCAATTAACACCAAAAATCAATTGTCCTGCCATCATTTCTTTGGGGGAGGAGAGACAGGGGCGTGAGCAATGACTCCTGAGAAAGCAGATCCCTTACAGAGATGAGTCTTGGCATATTTTTAAAAGAAGAAAAACTCACTGGCTAATCCTGTGGGAGTGAAGCACCCTTCTTGGCAGCCAGCCGCACGATTTTCAATGAGGCATGAAACCTTGTATGTCAAAATCCCTTGTCTCAACAGAAAAGAACACTTAATGCTTTTATACATGTTGCCTTTCCAGCCCAGACTTGAGGGGTGTCATTTCTACTTGTTTCAACAATCTAAGGGGTCTTACATCTACTAGCTAAAGCTACCACAGTAGCCAACCTGAAAGGAGGTGATCCCTCATTATTAAAACAATAAAATTTGTAAATTATCAAGGGTTCATGAGGGAGGGAGGGTGGGAAGGAGGGAGGGAGGGATGGTGGGGGACGGGGGAATGAGGAGATGATACCAAGGGCTCAAGTAGAAAAAATATTTTTAGAATGATGATGGCAACAAATGCACAAATGTGCTTGACACAATGGGTGGGTGGATGGGTGGATGGATGGATGGTGGTAACAGTTGAACAAGCCCCCAATAAAAATATTTTTTTTTAAAAAGGGGTGGGGTGGGGGGGACTTAAAAACTGTATCAGAAAGTGTTCTGAAAATTCAAATAAGGTGGAGGTCAAAGTGAGATCATTTCTAAAGAAAACCGGAAGTATACTAAGAGGCTTAATGTCTTCCTGAGTTGCAAGCAACACGTGCACCTACAGTTTTGAACGCCTCCAGCCAGGTTGATATCTCAAATTCGGCAGGAGCAAAACTGAGCCCATTATCCTAAATTCCACACTGCTGCTTCTTTTCATTTCTGGTCTCAGGGCATGGTGCCCCATTCACCTGAGAATTTCAGAGACCTGGGGCTTGTCCTCCATTTTTCCCTCAGCTTCATGCCTCACATGTAATCAATCACTAAATGTTGATGTTTACCCAGCCAATATTTATTGGACTGCCCTTGCCCCACTTCTCATTACGGTGACCACTGTCTGCTTTTGCTTACACCCCTACATCCTTTGTGAGCGCAGGTGTAAGAATTCCTCCTCTAGCTCCCCCACCCAGGGGTCTCCTCTAATCTGCTCTTCACAACCCAGACCAGTTGACTATGCACAAACTCTCAATGGTTACTCATTGCCTAAATTATCAGGCATGTTGAAGACTCTACATGCAATACTACACTGAAATCTTACTTGGAAAAGCCAGTTTTCAGGTAAAAATTTTGAAGTCAAACAATTCCAGCCTGCACCCCAGGAATGGGACACTGTTTAACTCAGTCCTCTACTTCCACCCCTACATACATGTGAGGCTCCTTTGGTTAGAAATGCTCAGGTCATGTGTGATCACAAGGTGCCGAAGGGATCAGTTCTCAGGCATCAAAGAATAAAAAGATCCTATCCTTGTGTGCTCACCTCCCCAATATGATCGCCGAAGACAAATGGGTGCATAAGCAAATGTGGTGATGGTACCCAGCTATCAAAAGATACAGCGTCTAGGGCCTTAAAGGCTTGAAAGTAAACAAGCAGCCATCTAGCTCAGAAGCAACAAAGCCCACATGGAGGAAGCACACCAGCCTGTGTGATCATGAGGTGTCAAAGGGATGAGGTATCAGGCATCAAAGAACAAAACATCAAATCATTGTGAATGAGGGGGACTGGGGAGTGGGGACCCAAAGACCATCTATAGGCAATTGGGCATACCCTTACAGAACGGTATCTGGGCAGAGACGAGCCAGTTAGGGAGCAGTGTAGTAACTATGAAACATACAACTTTCCTCTAGTTCCTAAATGCTTCCTCCCCACCCACTTATTATGATCCCAATTCTACCTTACAAATATGGCTAGACCAGAGAATGTACACTGGTACAGACAAACTGGAAACACAGGGAATCCAGGACAGATGATCCCTTCAGGACCAGTGGTGAGATAACGATACTGGGGGGATGGAGGGAGGGTGGGGCAGAGAGGGGAAACTGATTATAAGGATCTACATACAACCTCCACCCTGGGGGACGGACAGCAGAGGTGGGTGAGGGGAGATGTCAGACAGTGTAAAATATGACAAAATGATTAATTTATAAATTATCATCAAGGGTTCATGAGGGAGAGGGAAGCAGGGAGGGAGGGGGGAAAATGAGGAACTGATACCAGGGACTTACATGGAGAGCGAATGCTTTGAGAATGATGAGGGTAACAAATGTACAAATGAGCTTTATACAATTGATGTTTGTATGGATTGTGATCAGAGTTGTATGAGCCCCCAATAAAATGATTTTTTAAAAAAAGAAGAAGAAGAAGTGCTCAGGCCGGAGAATCAAGTCCAAATTCTTGGTCTGCCCCACCACATCACCTGCCACCGCTGGGGCCTGACCTTTCCCCTTCAAGGCTCTTTGTGGTACCCAGTCTCTGAGAGGGTCCCCAAGGATTTCCACTTCCTAGTCTTACACCAGGGAAAATATGAGGCCTTCCACTCCCTCAAGGTTTAGAGTTTTGGAAACCCACAGGCACATATCTACCCTGTTCCAAAGAGTCCCCGTAAGTCAGACTAGACTCAATGGCAATGAGTGAGTGAGTATTTATACCTTCGAGTACACTGGTGTGGCCAATGAAGTATGGCAGAAATGCTGACATGTCCTTTCCAAAATTCAGTTCTAAAAGGCACTGTGACTTCTATCTTGGCCACCCCTGCCTCCACAGCCCTCCCGTGACTCATTCGGGGAAATGCCAACTACCATGGCTTGTGTTTCTGAGATTGTGGGTCTGGATGCATCCCCAGTTCTTACTGGACAGAGATTAGCAGTGTAATACATTTCTTGTTCTGAGATGCAGAGTGGCATGGGGTAAAACATATACCCAGTGGTGGTACTTAATATTACTACTTCTACCTGGTCTATACTGCCACGCACTTCATTAAACGACCCATCAATGTGACCACCCTTATCTTATTGAGAACTTGTTTGGTTTTTACTTCATTGTCATAAAAAGAAAGGTACCACAATTTAGCAGGAACGTAAGCTCCACCAATAAGCGGCCATGAGAGAAATGTTAGGCAAATCACGGTCCTTAACTTTTTAAGGCAGCACTGGCAAACTGCAAAGGGTAGGTGGTTTGCGTAAGGAAGTTACCAGTAATAGGAGAAGGGAGAAATCACTGAGGAGTATGTGCGTGGGTAATCATCACTTCAGACCAAATGACCAAAGAGCATCCACAGCTCTGAAAGATGCCTTCCTTAGATTGCCACATGGAGGGAAGTAATAGGAGGAGATGGTTGAGGTAAGAAAATGATATCCTTCTTCCCAATGCAGACGGGTGGAAAAACAAGAGGGAAAAGCCTAGCAATAGGCTAAAGCTCAAGCCCTTAAAATAAAGCCCTGGAATAGAGAAAAAAGGAAAGGGGGCGGGGGCAGTAATGTAAATTAAAATACAGCGAGAAAAGCAATCTGACAGAAGACCAACTCAGATACAAGCTTTCCTCCAGAAGCCAGGATGAAGTCCTATGTAACACAGAATACTAAATCACACCATTCAGAGAACATGGCTTTCTGTGGAGCAGTACAAACCAGTGGCAGAACGCACGTGTTTTGCATAGAAAATAGAACCGAGTATAAGTAAGTCTATGACAAATTTGACAGATTTCGGTGCAAAAAGATCAAAAAGTGATTCTCTAGAAACTGTCAATCTGATTATGACGGGGGAAAGTTGTCTATGTTAAAAGTACAAAAACTTAAGTGGAAAGGCAACCTGAGCGATAAAAATATACATTTTAAAGAATTAGAAAATTAAATGGAAAAAATACTTTCTTGACACAACACCACAAATGAAATGCAGGATAGCAATTGAATGCAAACAATGTGTTTCCTAAAGACACTACTTTTAAATTACTTTAGTACCAATAACTTTTCAAAAAGAATGCCAATTTTCCCAAGATTAGAAATAGGCCGGTTATTGGCTGTCTCGCTTTCATTTTCTGATTTTATAGCCAGCTCCTGGTTTATAAGAGACTGAATGTGTTATCTCCGTTCCTCTGTCTCCCACATCAGCGAACCAAGACACCGGAGTCACTGAAATGGGCACAACTCCAAGAACGGCACAGAAGACCCTGGACCAGCCTTCATTACTGAGATAAATGGACATTCCCCAAGACTAACTGGAATTTTTTACTCAGAAAATAGTTCAGGGCACATGCCTTTGGTACGTATCCTAAGATTAATTATGCATTTAAAGGTTAATGAAGCTAATCACCCCAATTATCCTTGTCTATATTTTTACTTAGTCACCAGGGGGAGCTAATACTGTTCTGTGGGTAGGTAGCAATGAAGACTTAGATGTTAATAAAAGAAGAAAATTTAAATTAACATGATATTCAATGCAATTCAAATATGGCCTATACCATCCATAGGCAAAAATTTAGCGCATGCAAAAAAATTATATGTGTGTGTGTGTGTGTGTGTGTATGTATGTTCTTGGTTAAACAGAGGAGTTAGAAAAAACTGAAATCCATCAATAGGAGAATCTTGCTGTGATTAATAGAAAACATACAGAAACCCAGTCACTTATGGTTGTCTTTGGCCCAATTTAGGGCCTCACTCACTGTTCATACTTTGCCCCTTGGTTGCAATGACCCTGTCATTTTCTTGGCTTGATGTAGTATTATGATTTTACAGTTTAGCGGCTAATCATTTGCACACACACAAAATACCCCCTATAATTACATTTTAAGTAGACTGCAACACGGTTCTTTCTTTACCTTTTTGCAGCGGCTACTTCCTTCTGTTCCAAATATATTTCTCAGCACTTTTAATGTGTGTTCAAAGACTTCTACCCAATAATCTACTTAAATACATTCTACAATTCACCCAGGAGACACAATCCCTTTAAACTTTGAGAAGCTCCAGTTGGAACAAAGAGTGGGGGGAAGGTTCAGAGTTTGTGGAATAATCACCTCTAATCGATCAATTTCCCCTGAAGGTAAAACTGAAAGAAAGGAGGAGTGAAGAGTTCCAGTCCAATTCCTTGAAGTTTAAGGGAGCGAAGCCCTGAGGCATAGTGTTGAATGATTCCTGCCTTCCCCTCCCAAGACCTATTAAGAGGTCATAGATCTCTGTGACATTGCAGTCATTCCCCAAAGACCCGATCCCCAGCCACAGACTTAGCACAAAGAAGAGGAGGTGGAAATGGTCTCCTTTTAATCGCTTCTCTGGCAGCCCACTGCCTTCGAAAGAAAGCAGGCTACTGGGTCACCAGCACCATAGTAGAGCAATGGTGGGAAAAATTAAGTACAGTGATGAAAAAACGTGTAGCGATTCACCCTGAAGATAGAGCTTGTTACATTTCACAATAGAGAACGGGCTCCGTGTGTGTGTGTGTGTGTGTGTGTGTGTGTGTGTCCACGTGGCTGAGCATACGTGTGTGTGTCCAAATAGCTAAGGATCACTCTGCTTGCCATATTGACTGAACTGCACAAGGTCCAGGGAAGACTTGTTCTCTTTTAACACATCTTCCCTGGAAAGGGGACCCCACTGTTTCTACATCCCAGATAGAGCCATTCATTTATAATTTTTACATTCCTCCGCAGGGGCAAACTGACAACTCTAATGACCAGCGGTGACCATCAAGGACACTGTAGAAAATGCTCAAGATATTCTCCCCCAGTTTGTACTCTGGGCGTTCTATTTACAATCTTTTATCAAAGAAAACTTGAAAGCACAGAATTAATTATTATATATTCATTATCAATTGCACAGCTAAAGTGAAGTCGTTTGTCGAAAATGTATGTGGCTCCACAGACATACATGTTACCACATTCCCCTTATATACAAATAATGCTAATTTTCTCCTTGAAATCCATCCATAGCAAAATGCTAATTTCAAAACTCTGAGATTAATCAGAGAACAGGTAATTTCCTAATGTAGTTACCTAGCTACTACAGGTAAAACAATAAATGAAGGTAGCAGTCTGCTTTCTATCTAGAGAATTTTGTCCTTCAGGAACTTCCCCCACATAGGAGCTTCCTTGGCATTCCCAAGCTATTACCGCAGGTGAAGAGTACCCAAAAAACTCACGAAGAATATACGTCCAAAATACAGAGTTTTGGGGTTCTTTTTCCCCACAAATTACCCCTTCAATATTCCAACTGTTCTAATAAATTAGTAAGTGTAATCGCTCATCTTTCACAGTGGGAAAATGTAATTCATTGACTACTTTCATAAATCCCAATGACATTACCCAAACGCATTCAAGGAGCTTTGAGAAAAATGAACCTAAAAGTGAACATTTCATATCACTTCTGACCATTTCACAAACAACTGTATTGAGAAGAGAATGCTAGACCACATGCTACAAGCTGAAAGCCCAAACCCACCATTGTCAAGCTGACTGTAACAAAGTGTAACCCAACAGATATTAATAACAATAATTCCAGCTGTAGTATAGTCAATAACGGAAACACCCAAGCTGCAATAGCAGGTAAAATTTTACCTGGCCCTCCCATCGAAACCAGAAGTAGAAAGGAACTAATCCAACAGCGGAGGATTAGAATCAATTCTAGAGGATCCCTTGTCTTTGGAAAACAGAGAGACAGAGAGTGGCGGTTACTGGCTCCCGTAAAGACCAGTCAAAGAAATGCTGTAGATGGTCAGTATGAGTCAGAACTGACCCAATGACATTGGGTTTTTGGTTGCTGCTTTTCTAGGGCAGGGATGATATTCTAAACATTTATCAACAAATCTGATGGGTGTCAGTCATAAATAGCCACCAGGTATAAATTAAACCTGCCCAGGTAATGGGTCGCAGTGTTAGGAGTAAGAAGACAAACAGCTCGTGTGTTAGCCCCTGTGCCCACACGTTTCCATTCTCCTTAGCACATCTCATGCAGACTTACACACACCTCTCTGTAGCTAAAGGGATTCATGGATCACTTTGTTCCATTTGAAATAATCTCATTCCTACAAACCCCTTAACATGTGACAGCTATTAAAGGTGCTCTGCAAAAAAAAATAAAACAGCCGGAAACTGAAAATCAACCACATGTAATCAATCAGTAAGAAAGAGTTTTGCTGGCAGGTCCAAACCTAGAGAAGTTCTTTATCCTCCACTATGTGGGGAGAGGACAATATACTCAGATGTGGCCAAACATCGGCAAAACAAAATTTAGATGATCAGGAAGCATGACTAAACTACAGGCTTCTTATATCCCAACACTGAGAACAATGAAGCTCATCAACAAATGTGTTCTCTTTCGTGGTTTTATAACTTATCTTTTTTCAGATCCCTTTACTATAGAAACTAATTATTAAAATAGTTATACCAAGACTAGGACTTAAAAATAACATGGAGATTATGATTTACCCTGTTTATTGCATCTTTACCACATTTTAAGTGCTTATTTTTATGAATATAGTATAATGGATATATTTATGTAATGCAGTAATAAATAAATACAGGGTACCTGGAGCCGTGGTGGCATAGTGGTTAAGCGTTGGACTGCTAGCCGTGAAAATAGCAGTTCAAAACTCTTTTCTGCTCCATGGGAGAAAGATAAGGCTTTCTACTCCCATGAAGAGCTGCAGTCAGTTCCACCCTTTCCTCTTGGGTTTCCATGCCACAGAAATGATCAAAGGCAGTGAGTCTGGTTCTGAGTTTTGGAGCCCTAGTGGCATAATGAGTTACACAATGGACTGCTACCCAAAAGGTCAGCTGTTCAAAACTACCAGCCACTCGGTGGGATAAAGAGGAGGCTTTCTACTCCCATAAAGAATTGCCATCTAGGGAATCCACAGGTCAATTCTACCCTGTCCTATAAGGTTGCTACGAGTCAGAATTGAACTCAATGACAGTGAGTTACAGAGGTAGCTACTAAAAAAGTTATTGTCTAACAAGGTAGGAAACCACTAGTCTAATACTTGAGAAACCTGTGACTCAGAGGTCAGAACACAGAGTTGATGGAGCCCATTGTTATGAGTCAGAATCGACGTGAGAGCAGTGAATTTTTGTGCTGAGGAAACGGAATAAAAGCTGGTGCATTCGTGCTTAAATCCTGAGCACGTGGCTTGTAGGAGGCTATCGTTTACAGTGGAAATCCTAACTCCACTGAGTCTTTACAGGTATCACCCTCCACGAGTTCTTTCTGACCACTAACAAACACAGCACAAAGCTCCGCCCTTAGAGTGTGCTTGACAGTGGCTCCCTAACCTCCCCAGGCCAGACCAGGCGAGGTCCTCTTGTTCCCAGGGTACCAGAACCTAATGGTTATGAGCCATGCTCTACGTAGACGGTGGGGGGAGCCCAGAAACAATCTTATAAACGTTGCTAACCCTGCAAACGCGTAGTGTGCATCTATTTCACAACCATGGTCCCTTTGTGCGCTGGGCTGCTAACCACAAGCTCAGCAGTTTGAAACCGCCAGTCGCCTTGGGAGAAAGAAGAGGCTTTCTACTTCCAAAAAAAATTACAATCTCGGAAACCCTATTCTATAGGGTCATCCTGAGTCAGAATCGACTGGAAGGGAGTGAGTGTGGGGTTTTGGTAGTCCCCCTGGCAAACTGATGAACGCAGCGGCTGAGCTGCTTGTGACGAATTTTATAACTAGCAAAGTGGTCCTGAATCCTTTGGTCTCCTTCATCCAGATGATTTATTTTTGTCTTATCTTGTTTAAGAGTTCATAAAGGGGTCACTATGAAACACAATTGCATGTAAAGGCCGCTCCTCCCTCCATCAGAACAATGGTTAGGGAAATTTGAAGTAAAATGAAAGCTCAAGTAGAAAGCAAATGTTTTGAGAATGATGATGGCAACAAATGTGCAAATGTGCTTGGCACAATGGATGGATGTATGGATTGTGATAAAGCTGTATGAGCCGCCAATAACATGATTTTAAAAAAAACCATAAAAAAACTAATCAAATATTTTGGATAGGAAATAAGGAATTGATCAAAAATGGAGGGACTTACAGTACCTTGAGCCTAATTAGTATTTGAATGTATAATAGATTACTATGTAAATGATTAATAACAAATTATGAATAATTTAATATATAAAAATATGCAAGTAAAATGTGTAAATGCCTAAAGTCTAATTAATCAAAACTAAAAAGTTAACAATACTACAATTATCAAGCAACTTATTTCAACTAAATGATCTGAAAGGGAAACAAGCAAAAAGATGTTCTAAAACCAGGTTCATTATGCGGCAACACAACAGATTTGTGAGGGAGCTTGACTGTAGAGTGACCTGAACAGCCTTTACATGGCCACAATCCCCTCCCGCCCGCCCTCCCTCCATCCCCATCTCTCTTCTCTTCTCTCTCTTCTGTCTCTGTCTCTCTCTGTCTCTCTCTCTCTCTCTCTTTCTTGGTCTCTCTCCTGTGAGCACATGCGCACATACACACATTTATTTTATTCTTTGGCAGACAGCAAAACACAAACAAAAAGAACTATAGATGCCAAAGATAGCTTCAGATCACAAAATTTGTGTGGCACTCACAGGAAGTCTCACGACAGTTCCAAACAAATTAAGTGAGCAGACTCTACCAATGCACAGCGGGCACGCATCAATTTCAGGACATTTTCCTAAAAGAAGAACATGCGAACCCATGCAGCAATCATACTGGTAAAGAATCTCCAAATCCAACTAGACCTGCATAAATCTAGTCCGTACACATGTTCCCCCAAACCACACTCCAGTCCAGCTGCTGCACCCATTGCCTCCTGGCCCCCCAGAGCAGCAGTAGCATGCGGGCCGGCAGGGATAAGAGCTAATACAGTATCACTTCATTTTTCCTGCTCTCCCGTCCAGGCAATTCATGTTAATGGTGCGGAAGAACACTTACCAGGCGACTCAAGTTTGCAAATTAGTAGGAGGGAAGAGAGAAATGCCGCTGAACAACATGCATTTTGGTATTACCAAATGCACTTTACACATTTATGCTGTTAAGTGTAGCTTAGTTTTGATGATTTACAATACTAGTTCTCACTCCGTTTTCTAAGCATAATAAAGTCTCTATAATCTCTGCCTTCCCCACAGCACCCTGCTATTAAATCTTTGTTGAGAAGTGTGATGAGACCCCTTTGGCTTCCAGCCCTCCCCACCCCCTGAGGGAACTGGCAAGAAATGATAGGGTTGGTGGATTAGGAAAATGAGAGGCTCTTTGTGCTTTCCCTTCTTTAAATATATATTTTGATAATCTGTCTTCTGCATCAGAGAGTCCCAACAGCACTAGAATGTTGATTTCCCTCCTTGCCAGTCTTCACTTCCCATCTACTACAACAACTGAATAGTGAGATTTCATTTTTCCCTTCACCTTTTCCATAGTCCCTCAAGCAGGGATAATGCATAAGTTATATACGTATGTTGGGTTGTAACCTAGAGGAAAACTGAGCCAATCGACTAAAGAGCGGAATTTTCATCTCTTCCAATCCCTAGGAATGGCTTCATTCTTCCCTCAGTTAAAAAGCACCCACATTCTAGAACATTCCCACAATGATAAACACCATGAACTGTCTGTATGACACCCTAAATAAAACCCTCTGTGCTCTGCTGGATCACCATCTTTAGGGTTTTGTCCGCAGTACCAGATCTGCACATGGTTGGACCAAGAGTACTGTCAATCTTCAGGCGGACTCTCAAACCTGGTCTAGAACTGATCATGATTTTCCATATGTGGCCTTCAACTCCTAAAGCCTCGCCTAGTGAAGCTCACGTGGCAAGGCTCTTTAGCATGGTTTGGGGGCTTTTAATTAGCGTTCAGACGGGCAGACTCTTCAAGGAGTGCGCCTCACTCTTGGGGAAGAAAATCCTCCAAGAAACAGGCCCTCAAGGAAGAAGACCGCACTGTCACAGGATGAGCAGAACCCTGGACAGGCATCTATGGTGCTCCCATGACAGCACCACCTCCAGCAACCCTCACGAGTGTCAGGCCAGAGAACACCTCCACTGCCCAGGAGTTTTGCAAGTCAACAAGTTGTGAGATTTTGTTTTCTGCCAAATGGCTTGCCCTCTAGTGCATGACCACACAATGGCCTCTTTCCTCAGTTACATTTCTCATCAGAAATCTCCAGCCTGTGGTCTGGCAGGGTACGTACAGACTTCAAAGAGTTCACAATTTAATACGCAAGCGAGGCAGAGGGGTTCAAGATGAATACCTGGGAAGCCAGAAGGAGGGGAGAAAAGAATTGAGGAAGAACCCCAAGAGACTATAAAACAGGCTGGTGAAACAAAACAGAGACAAGATAGACAACACAGAAATTAAGACTTGGAGAAAGGATGAGTCGCAGAGCAAAATTAGCAAAGACATGAACTGGGCCAGGTGAGGCTCAGAGAGAAAATGAATGAAAAGAACCAGGAGAGGTTAAAAGAGGGAGACGCCAAGAGGTTGTGGGAAAAGATAAGGAAACTAACAGGGACACAGCCACCTCTCTGTATTTGGGGGGGCTTGGTTCCAGGATCCCCTCGGATGCCCATCTGTGGATGTTCTAGCTGCTTATATAAAGCAGCAGAGCACTTGCATATAACCTCTACATATCCTTCTGTGTATTTTAAATCAACTCTGCCTTCACCCATCGGGTCCAGTGATCTTTAGGGAAGCAGACTGTCACGGATTTCTCCCATGAGGTTTGGTGGGTTCAAACCTCATCTTTGGGTTGGCAGACCCCATGTTTAACCCACTGTGCCACCATGCCTCCTAAATCCCCTCCACAGTAAAGGCAACCACTAATAAATACATGGTGCATAGCACTGGCGCCCTTTCTTAGCTTTGGAAGGGTTGCTTTGGCCTCTCAATTGTCCCGTCCCATCCCCAGTATTTTCCATCCTCTCTTGGTTGGCTGACTTCGAAGATGAAGAGCCCCCAGATATGGAAGAGCCCTTACCCCTCATATGCTAAAAAAGATCAACACTTCATCCATCAGGGGGGATAAAAGCAGCACGAAGAAAAGATGATTCAAGTAGGGAGTAAGAAGGCTACAACCAAGGAAAAGGACCAAAGCCTCCTGCTACTCATGGTCATTAACATCTGTCCAACGGTTTCTCGGCTTTCCCAGGTAAGAATGGAGGTGACCCTTTGGTCACTCAAGCTTTTGCTTGAACAAATGTGGATGACGCCTATTTTGACCCACCACTTTCTGTTTATTCCTCCCCTTCTGCTTTGCCCCATCAACCTGCCACCTTCCCAGGAAACCACCCTGAATGATGATCAAAATGCCACAGCCCATGAGATCTCCCTGCCCTGAAATCTGCCCCACTCCACTGAAGACCAGTCTCTCCTCTCCCTCCGCCCAACACACACTCTGATGGAAACACCGTGGCCCATCAGTACAGAAGACGGTCTCTGCTCAGAAGAAACTGAAGACAAAAATAAGCCAAATATAACCAGAGGGAGGGGATTTCCTTTGAAATTGTTCAAGAAAAAACATATTTAACCCACACATATTACTCTGCACATGCCACAAGCTGAAAATCCCGGATTTTCCACATGGACATTATTAGAGTTATATGAGACAGGAATAAGGTCTTATGCTTCTACCCTACCCTGTGGAGCTAAACATAAAGATAACTATGTGGTTCACACTCAATAAAAAGTAAACTTCATCTAAACAGAATTTAAAATTTCAGGTGTTTCATTTTATTATTTTACCATTAAAGTTTCCCCTTAACACTAGACAAAAACCACTCAGCACAGGTAAAATTTCCTGCAGGTGTACTCTATACTGACTGCTGCTTCAAATTACCATGTCTTTACCCTAATGTTAGTGTTGCTTTTCCACTAGTATAGCTTCTTTTAATGCACCAGCTATTTCACTGAAAACAGAATCTTACTAAGTATCTGCACTTAATAGGATTTTCCTAAAATTGTATGTTCTGAGGAAAACATGCATTAAACGAAGTTGATGAAATTTATATGAACTAGAAAATGCATACACATCCGCAATGAATACCAATACACACCCAACAGAATGCTAGAATTCAAAGGGAAGACACAACTGTTAGGTAAGATGTGCAGCGACCAACACACTCGCCAAGGGCTGGTGGGATTCTAAAACTGTTCGACCACTTTGGAGAATGGTTCTGGAGCTTCTTATACAGCTAAATGCTTCCTCTTCTCTCCCCACCATGGCAGCCAAGCAATTCTATCCCTGCATGTTAACTCAAGAGAAATAAAAGGTTATGCTGGCAAAGTGCTCCTGAAATTATACAGCGATTTATCCATAAATAGCCAGAAAGTGAAACTGTTCCAACTGCCCAACAAGTGACTGAAAAATAAAATTTGATATATTCACACAACAGAATGCCACTCATAAAGAAAAAAGGAACAAAGTACTTAAAATGGAAGCACCTCAAATTACGTTGAGCAAAAGCTGGATTCATGCACACACACATGTGCACGCGCACACACAAATACACACTATATAAGCCCAAGCACAAGTTCTAGAACAGGCAAAACCAATCCATCATTAAAAACTGCTATGGCAGGGGAACATTAATGTCAGAAGGGGGTCTGAGAGAATTTTCTAAGACGAACTATCTATAGCCCAAGACCAGTGGGGCTAAGTTCAAATTTTAGGTGTTTCATTTTATTATTTTCCCTTAAAAGTTTCCCCTCAATACTAGACAAAAACCACTCAGCACAGGTAACATTTGTAGAATTTTGTAGAAATTATGTGGAATTTCACTCTACATAAGTGCTGTATTAAAGAATAGTTACACGTAAACAGTAAAATACAGGGATCTGGCTTGCTTACCTTGATGGTATGTGGTCACCATTTTGATGCTATTTATTGTGTATTCTAGGCTCAAACAAATGAACGAACACATTGGAAGTCATGTTTTGCATTGTTATAGAACAATGGAACACATAGAACAAATATGAAAATAAAACGACCAGCATGTACCTGAAATGTTGGACTGCAAATGTGGTATTGGCAAGGACACACGTTTTATTAAGGCACATGTTACTAGTAGGCAGAGAAAAATAAATACATGTGTACATATGAGGGGGCTTCAAAAGTTTCATGGACTACATTTTGTATATTTTTCCCCGTACAATTTTTACTCTACAAATAAAAGGAAAACAGAGAGAGAGAGAGAAAAGTCAGGTTTCTTACAACCACTCCCCTTTCTTTGCCCATCAGATCTAAACACCGGCCTGCGTGGTTACCAAGGAAGACAGCAACACTGAAACTGATGTCAGCGCTTTATGGCACGAGTTAGTGACAAGCAGTTTTCTAAAATGTTTTGAGGTTTCGTGTTTAAAAACAAACACAAAATTTGCAATCAAGTCTGCAATATAAAAATATATTCTTTGACTTATTTACGTTGAAATAAATGAATCTTTAAAAATAAAAGATTTTCTTTTAATTAATGTTAGCTTAATGATGACATAATTAATGTTCTGTCAATGGAGGTCACCCTCGCCGCTGTGCTATATGCTTTTCTGGTTTTCGGGCTATGAAACCCATAGGGTCAGCAAGTAGAATAAGGGGTTTGGGGACAGTGGTGGTGAAGGTGGGGTAAAACAGAGCCAATGTTAAGGAGTCCATGTAGAAAAAGAATGTTTGGTAACGGATTGGCAATTCTACTTGATATGATCGAAATATGGAATGACATGTTATATGCATTAAATCCCAACTGATTAAGAAAAAGTTAGTGGAAAACTTCCATTGTCTTTTCCACGAACTTTCTGAAGCCCCACATACACACACCATGGTTAACATAAACTTGGCACACATGGCACACATCTACTTTGCCTGCTTCTGCCTTCTGAGAGTCTCTAAAGCAGTCAATGACACACGGACAGCAGTGAGCACAGAGTGTCCCTGTCTTGGTGCCTAAATACCTTTGTCATCTAAAAGAAACCAAGACTCTTTTTTTTTTTATGCTCTGATTGCCTTGCAAGATTGGGACAGAAAAAGAGCATGTGATAGCACTGGAAATGAAACAAGTCATCAAGCAATGATGCGGAGACAGATTAAATAAATACAGGATCCAATTGGAAGGGACTTTCACTCGCTGAGGACAGTACAATTTGAGCATCACAGATATGACAGCAATGAATTGTAACCCAATGAATAGAATAAAAACATCCAATAGTCTATAGTGTTATGAATAAATGAAATAATGAATGAATGTGGATGAGGATCGTTAGTGTCCAAATGTTTTCCCACAACTAATTATTGTTTATAAGGCGGGGAAATCGCTATTAGCTAACACAGCATTTTTTTACTTATACGGGAAGATATTAATTACAAGGGAAAAACAGATACTAGTATTCTATGAAAGTGAAATGTGAAATGCCCTAGCTTTGATTGCTGTGATCATGTAGGATAATGTACCGTACATTCTCGAGTAAAACCTGACCCATATATCAGCCGAGGCACCTAATTTTACCACTAAAACTGCATTAAAAATGTGCAGAAACACTCAGCTGGTACACGAGTATATATGGTACTTATTCTTGGAAATACATACATTCAGAGGGAGCAGTGTCTCAATCTTCTCTTAAACAATTAAGGAACACGGGAGAGAGCAGGAATGATAAAGCAATTGGAGGGAATATAAAGATCTGGTCAGCAGACCTGCAGCATATGGTAAATGGCATCTGGGAGTTTCTTGCAATATCCTTGCAGTTTATCTGTATGTTTGGAATTATATGAAAATAAAAAGATATCCAAAACCCTAAAACCTCTCTCCCCAGAGAGAGAAAAGAAGAGCTACAGTGTTTAACATAAACCCACGACCATCATGTCAATCGGCTCATAGCAACCCTTGGCATCACCAATTCCCACACTTGTTCCAAGAAATGATCTAGGTTTTTCAAAGAAAAATTTTTAAAATGTCTACAGCCTAATAAACATGCCCAGTGCAAGCCCTTCTTGAGGAACCTCAGTACACTTTAATAAGAAAGTCTAGTTAACTGGATTTAATCCAACATTACCACAATAACCTGTTAGGGAACCTTGCTAAAAAGGAACACCCACTAAAACCTTACAAAAATATCAATATTCTGGGTAAGACAGTTGGAGAACTGCTTGTACTAGGAAGATGGCAGAGAGAGATAATTCACACACACACACACACACACACACACACACACACACACAGAGGACCCACTATTCAGCAGAACTCAAAAACCTTTACTCAGAGAGTAAGAGAAAAAATAATAAAAATCTTAGAAAGAAATAGGTCTCCTAAAATGCCCCACCCCAGGTCCAATATTTTCTAACAGGCTCTATTTTTTTAAAATATGGAAATTTGATACACTGTATTTACATTTTGATGCAGTCATTATTAGAAGGAGCATGGTATATGTCATAGGTCATTGTTAATTGGATTCATTCCCATGAACTGTGTAGCCAAATGGCTCCCCTGCCTTAGTGAGCAGATACTATTGACCATGCACTGTTCTGGGTTCAGATAATCAAATGTTTGGGGCAGGGGGTGAAACAGCTCCCGTCCCCCATGAGCGTACGGTTTAATGGGGGAGATGGCAGAGTGAACGCATGCAGTGAGAAGTGGAGTCTCCAAGGGTATCTTGGTCAGAACACAAAACAGGGTATCTAACTCAGACAGCGAGATGCAGGAAAGTTTCCTTCGAGAGCTGGTACTTTGGCTAAAATAAATTAATACCTGGTAAATTCCTTTGTCTTAATAACAGTTCAATGGTTTTATTTATTGATGCATTATTAGTCATCCAGCATTAGGTTCTGCATCACTGTTTTAAAAAGCAAAAATATAGCCATCAGAGACTAAAACTAGTTGCAATTCAAAATCTACGAATGATGACAAGCAGTTGGCCACAAGCCACCGGCTTAGTTTAAAAAAAACAAAACACCTCTAGGCTCACCTAGGCTCAGTGTGGGAGTGAAACAATTGGGAGAAAAACACATATGGGAACAAATGGAAAAAGCAGAAATAGAATCGTGTGAGAAGACAAGAAGTGATAAGTATTGTTTACCTGTCAGTTGACATTGATTAATCTTGTGTTCTGTGATATCGCTCAGTGATTCAAACACCTGCAGGCAGCTGTCACAGCTGTGCACAGCTTCGTCTTCCAACTCCTCCCCGTCTTCCGGCCTCTTCTTACAATCTATTGCCTCTCCATCTTCAGTCTTGTCTTCAAGTTTACAGTTGGGGTCTGAAAGAAGATCAAGACTCTAAGTATGGGGTTTAAAGACAGGTTCTTTTAAAGTAACGTTTAATCTTCTTGCTACCAAAAACAGAAACACCATTTCCCTCGAAGCCACAACAGAACTTGGTTGTGGATTTTATTACAGGAGAATCGGGACTTATCCCTAAATCGTTTGCAGTTTGTGGTCATTGAATGAGTTTTTTCTTTATTTTTTTTTCACCCCCCTCAACTCTAGCCCATTCCTGCCCACCACCTCCTATCCTACCCTTAGGGTTATAACTTTAGTCAATTTTTCTCATCATTTTCCTTTTTGATTCAAAAAGGAAAGATAAATCACTTTTAAAATTAAGTAGTCTCCAATGTAAAGGGAAGGAAAAAAGCACTACTCAAGAATGAATTTAAATTTAAAAAAAAGAATGAATTCTTTTTCTGCTAAATATACTCTTTCACGGGAAATTACCAGAATTAGCCAAAAGTCTAGAATAAACTAAGCTAATTACCATAGGCATGAAATTGACCTTTACTTCCAAACTGGTCAAAACACACAGGACCCTATTATTAGTCAGGCGGCGGTAGTAAAGTAGGTTGTGCCACACAGCAAAACATTGTGACAAATACAAACTCTAGAGTAAATATGTTGGTATAGCTTGTTTCCAAGATGCTCAAGAAAACACAAAGAATATGCAGAGCAATTAACCGCAACTTGAGTTGGCTCACGGTAAAGTTCAGTATTGTGCAAACTACAGATCCTTGCACGGAAACCCTAGGAATGAGGCACAGAAAGAAAAGGGGGGAGGGGGGTGGGGGGTGGGGAGGGGATAACATCGTCACTGGGTGGATTCCACCCTGATGGCACAATACAAGAGGATAATGGAGTAAATGAGCCCACAAAACGGTTTCACACGAAGCGCAATCAGTGCTTGTTGATTGTGCTCCCCTTTATTCCGTTTAAGGAGTCCTGGTGGTGCACCGGGTTTAGTACTGACTGGGCTGCTAGTCAAAAAGGTCAACGGCTGCACCCCACCAGCTGCTCCACAAGAGAAAGAGGAGGCCGTCTGCTCCTATGCAGACCACCCCCAATCTCAAGACACCCCCAGCTCGACTCTGTCCTCAAGGGTCGCTAGGAATCAGGAAAGATTCCGTAAATTCTACTCAGAGAAATGTGCTCAAACCTTCCCACGCTCTAACCGCACTTTGCGGGAGAGCCAGGAGGAGGCGGAGGGAGAAGGAGGAGGGGAGAAGGGGCCGAGGGAGCAAGGTGCTTTCCCAGTGTGTGGGAGGGGGCCTGCACACGGACACTCGGGGAAACTAGGAACCGAATTGACCTAGCGGTCATTCACTTGGGGAAAGGGCATAGCGAGGAGAGGGCCCTCCGTGGTTTCATCTTTTTACCATATTATTCAATCTGTATGTCGTGCAAATAACTAGAGGAGACGGGGCTGTATCAAGAAGAATACAGCATCAGGGCTGGAGGAAGGTTCAATAACAATGGGCAACAAAGCTGACACAACCTTGCTTGCTGAAAATGGAAGAGCATCGAAGCAAGGGCAGAAGAAAACAGAGACTGCAACCTTCTGTACGGATTACAAGTCTACAAGGAAAAAACACACCCCTCACACCTGGACCAGTAAGCAGTAGTGTCATGATGAACAGAGAAAAGACTGAAGGTGTCGAAGACTCTGTTACTGGGCTCCATAATCAATGCCCCTGGAGACGCAATCAAAGAGATCAAATAGTGTACTGCATTGAGAAATTCTGCGGCCAAAGAACTCTTTAAAGCAGCGGTTCTCAATCTGTGGGTGGCGACCCCTTTGGGAGTCAAACGACCCTATCACAGGGGTCGCCAAAGATCAAGGGAAAACACAGATTCCTGATGGTCTTGGGAACCAAGACACAGCTCCTCTCTCCATCTCCAGACGGGTCCGCCCACATGCAGATACGCCCACACTACCAGTACCCGGTGTGAAGACTGTTAGCCTGGCTACACCATGCTTCAAGACAAAATGTCACTTGTCATTAGAAATAAATGTTTCACAATATAGAATTACACAGTGTTTTGTGATTAATCACGATGCATTAATTATGCTCAGTTTGCATCAAAGAAAATATATCCTGCAAATCAGATATTTACATGATGATTCTTAACAGTAGCAAAATTAGTTATGATGCAGCAACAAAAATAAAGTTATGTTTGGGGGTCCCCACAACAGAGGAACTGTATTATTAAAGGGTCACGTCATTAGGAAGGTTGAGAACCACTGCTTTAGAGGAAAGGTCCTCACCCTGCGGCTCTCACACCACACAGGGCACTTTCGGTATCTACATGTGGCTTTGAGGTAAAACTGAAACATTTTAAAGGCCATTATTCAGATGATTTCATTTGCCGGTAAAAATATATGTATGACTCTTGAATAAATTTTAGTTGTTATGAGGGACAAGATTGGCTCTTCCATCTCAAAACTTAGCCAAGCCTTGCTTTAGTGTTCAAAAGTAGGTATCACTTTAAAGACAGGATTAAGATGGACAGGACTTAAGTCATAGTATTTACAGTCACCCCATACATATGCAAAAGCTTGACAATGAATACTGAGGACCAAAAAAGAAATGGCCATTTGAGTGATGATACTGTGAAGAATACTGAATATACATGGGTGACCAGAAGAATGAACGAATCTGTCTCGGAAGAAGTACAATCACAACGTCCCTTAGAAACAAGAATGACAAAGCTTTGTACTTTGGCTATGTTATCAGGAGATCACAGTCCCTGGAGAAGGACATCATGCTGAGTAAAGTATTTGATCAATGAAGAAGCAGAAGTGGCCATCTAGCTCAGAAGCAACAAAGCCCACATGGAACAGCATATCAGCCTGTGTGATCACAAGGTGTCGAAGCGATCACTGAAGGCAAATGGGTGCATAAGCAAATGTGGTGAAGAAAGCTGACGGTGCCCGGCTATCAAAAAGTATAGCATCTGGGGTCTTAAAGGCTTGAAGG
>NW_022111300.1:11332989-11367207 GCF_000313985.2 Echinops telfairi
AAGTACAAATGCGCTTTACACAATTGATGTGTGTATGGATTGTGATAAGAGTTGTATGAGCCCCTAATAAAATGTTTAAGAAAAGAAAAAGAAAAAAAAAATAAGCGGCTGCAACAATTGGTTCAAAGGTACAGCAATCGTGAGAATGGCTTGGGTTGGAGCAATGCTTTCCTCTGCTGCCCGTGGCAGGACCAATTCAAGGGCACTTGACAACAGGAAGATAATAAATTAGTGAACTGTGTACACTACTGAAGCCCTGGTGGTGTAGTCGTTACACAATGGACTGCGGTTTGCAGAGTCTGCTGTTCAAAGCCACCAGCAGCTCCAAGGGAAAGACTGGACGAAGGGCTCCCACAACAGTCGAAGCGTCTCGGAAAACCACAGGGGGCCTATGAGTCAGCACTGACTCCATGGCAGTGAGTTTCTTTTCGGCTTTCTGATGTCCTACTTTGTTGAGCAGCAACTGGAGTCTTAAAAGCTTGTGATCAAACACGTACGGTTCAACTACTGGTCTCTTGCTGTCCAAAGGAAAGAACAGGGAGAAAACCAAAAAATAATAATAATAATACATGGAAGCAATTAGTCTACTGGACTAATTTACGCATCAGTCTCCATAACCCTGAGATCAGAAGGGGATGGTGCCTGGCATGCGAATGCAGAACAAAACACACAGGTAGGATCCCCCAAGGCTATTTTCCCTAGTCACCCTTCAGGTCTGGAACTGAACTCACCTTATGCGTTCTTGATAATCTTTCATTTACGTTGAAAGGAGCAACATTCATCCAAGAACAAAGTTCACAGGGTGAGGAAGGGAAGAAGGATGGGCACAGGAAGAACAGGGGGAAGTGATGACAGATGGAGGCGTTAGCGATGCATGAGTTGAAACAAAAAGTGTAGGCATTGTTTGATGTGAAACTGACTATTCACTCTGTAAGCCATCACCTATTTAAAATAAAATGTTTTAAAAAATGATTAACAATTAAAACATAAACTTAAAAAATCAGTTACTTAATTTTTATATGGGAAGGTTAAATGTTTGAAATTCTATTATCAGCATCCACAGAAACAAAAGAATTTGTTCTAGCACAACCACTACTCCAACATTCTGATTGAAAATGCTTCCTGCTACTTGATCTGTAACACATCTCTGAGTCCTGATGGTGTCGTGGGTTAGGTGTTGAGCTGCTAACCACTCAGTCAGTTGTTCAAACCCACCAGCAGCTCCCTGGGACAAAGATGAGGCTGTCTTTGATTTACAGTTGGGGAAACTCTATGTAGGGTCACTATGAATTGGGATTCACTCAATGGCAGTGGGTTGGGTTTGGAAACACCACACAGGCTGTTTGAACTCCCCTTCCACCCCCCCTTTCTGTCTTTCCCTGGCAGTTGTTCCAAAGTCTTTCTGCACATCTACACTATACTAACTATATGACCACTCTTCAAAAGGTTCCTAGATGCCAAGACCAGCTTGCATTTCAACAGGCAGATTAATCTCTTGAGTTTGGAGGAAAGGCACACAACCCTCAACTCAAAGAACAAGCCTTTTGTTTGTTTAAAGAACGTACTATTTAAGTAAATTGGTAATTTGGGTTGATCTGCCATCTGGAAAATTATTATCGTTAACAGTCTACACAGTGCCCATTTCAATAGACTGGGGTTTAGACTACTCACTCCTACGGGTATAATCCCAGGTTCGATTTCGTTTGCTTTATTCTTTGCCCAGCCTAGCACCTTTGTTCAGGTGAGTACTTAGTAAATGCTATTTGGAGATGATGAGAAGGGGGGTAAGAGAACAAGCTTACCAAAATAAATAAATAAATAAAATCCTTCATGGCATTTTCGCCCCTGCAATCAGGAATAGACCAACAACTCAAACAAGCAAAATCACTGCCATCGAGTCAATGTCAACTCATAGTGACCTTATAAGACAGGGCTGAGTTAGTTTATTGTGCCAACCTGGCCGATAAACACAAGTGGGGTTAATTGAAGGACAGAGGGATTAATGGCTCAGTGAGCCTCGTCCTTTGAGTTCTCGGGTCTTTTGCTTTCTGATCGTCAGACCAGGGTGCAGCTGCCTTAGCAGTTCCCTGCTTCAGCTTGCAAGGCTGGCTTCCTGCAAGACATCCCCAAGGAGAAGCCACATGGACCTACCCCCGATGCAGCCCTGGGTGCTGGAGCAGCCGTGTGGAGACACCTGCCAGTGCTGAGATGCTTACACGTTCACTGATTCAGCTTTCCTCCTGCAGTTGCCATCATTGCGTCTGTTTAGTGAGATGGAGAGGGACTTTGTGGACTGGTGTTGAACATATGGTTAATGGGTTAATGTTGGACTTGTGGGTTTGGGCAGCTCTGGGTAGGGATGTTTTCTTGATGAGCACTTAACCTTTATATAAAACTCTCTTATACATGAGTTTCTGTGGATTTGTTCCTCTAAAGTACCCAGACTAGCACAAGGGTAGAATTGTCCCCGTGAGTTTCCAAGACTGCAACTCTTTACTGAGTAAAAAGCCCTGCCTTTCTACTGCGGAGTTGGCTAGTTATTTCCAACAGCTGACCTTGCATATCGCAGCCCCAATGTGTAACCATTATGCCACCAGGGCACCTCAGGAATAGGCCTACCTTTTCCAAAATTGGTATTCTATGACCACTAGTGTTCTGCTTTCAAATGTTTCACCAAGAGCTCCAGATGAAATAAATGGGTAATAATCCAAACACTGCCAACAAACTAAAACAAAGTGGCGAAATACTGCCAAACTAAAGAGCCATTCAGGAAAATAAATAACTGTCCCAACTACAGAAAACTGACCAGCACCATTGCACACTTGTTGGGAGGCAGCAGGCACACACACGCTGAATATCATTAGTTGTTTAGCATGAGTTCCTAGTCTCTCGTAAAACTGACAGCACTCAGGGAAATGGAGGTGCCAGGTCTGAATTTTAATGTGATTATTTAAATGCTACCCATCAAGTTTGCAGACCTGTTTGTTTAAAATAAGGAGACACTCTGAATACTCTGAGTCGAGTGTGCAGGCAAATGGTGCAAACTTGCCTTCCTTATTATGCAAGGAGATGGACCCTTTACAAGAATTCAATATCAAAAATACCACGCAAATAAGAATGCAGGATGCTTTCACCCACAAAAGCTAAGGAATGCCTGCAGTCCATGCATCTGACACTGTGGCTAGTTATTAAAATGAGGGTCATTTTAAGACTAATAAAAATGTTTCTGCTTCCACTTCTGCATTTACAGATAGAATCCTTCAGGGACTGAAGCCAGTCACGCTTATTCACTTCTGCTGCAACTTTAGGATGCATGCTCCAGCCAACTGGCGGATTTGTTTTTAGGTCAACACTTAAGACGGATCCTTTGGGAGATGGGTTCGATTATAGGCTAGGATGCCTGGTGCAATGAGTACTGGAATCTCAGTCTCTTTCCCACTACGTAAATTGTTTTCCACCTTCACTTTTATTTCTTTGAAAAACTCTTTCTTGGCCACTCAAAATATCTGTTTTTTTGCATTATGGGTCTCGGTTCCTAATGTCAGTTGACATAGGATGATGTCAGAAAGCTCACATTGTGACCACTTCTTTCCCACAGGTGGCTATACTTCAATAGTGGCACATGGCCTTAGTTAGGTAGCTTGTTTTTTAGGGAGTCCTTTGCAATCCAATCATAAAAAATAATTGTATTACTCTGCTTGCCATTCAAACCTTGGATATCAGCATGAGGGTTAATAAATGTAAAGTCCTTGCCTTTAAGATACCCCACCCCAAACATCCCTGCATCAAGGGACCAGCTGTTCTCCCAACTCTACTGTTAGGATACAAATCCACCCAAGGAATCATATTTTAAAATATCCCATGCACCTGCACTGCATCTATAGACGCTACCATAGTCCCAGGCACTGCTACCCCCCCACCCACCTAACCCTCCCCTCCTACTCCCCCTACCACCCCCACCAGGGCCCAACACCCTCTTCTCTTCCCCAGCTCAAAAAGATGCCCCTCGACCATCTCAGGTCCATTCCAGAAGTTAAGGGTTCTTCATTTTGGAAGGAAGACACAATTTCTATGAGCAAAGAGTAAGGAAGTGAAGGGCAGCTTGGTTTCCAATGTCCTTAGCAGTACTTAGAAAGGGAAGTCCAAAAGGGAAGCGGATTCGTTCCTTCACTGTGTTCTCTGGCAGCGGCTCTTGCCTTCTTCTCACCCTCCTCTTCACAAAGGTGGTTGTTGCTGGAACTAGGGTTCCAACAAAGTGACAATTTGGGGGGGAATAAAGAGCCGCACTGGCTTCACTGCTCAAAGGCAATCAACCTATGGATATCAATTAATTTCAAGTGTGGGATCAGTTTAAAGCCAACCAGCAGAAATTCTTTTCTGCCCAAGTCAAAACGAGGTTTCACCACGTTTACTTTTTATAACCTATATAAAAGTCAAGTAAAAGTAATGAATATCTAAAAGCCATTTCAGTGGACTGGCAAAGACTATCTGTATTCTTGAAACTCGTCTTACATTTTCTCTCTGTGCAACAGGGATCCCATGCCTGATCAAAGCTAAAATGTCAGAGTACTGAGAAAACAGCCCAATTTCCAATCCATTTCACTGCCTGGAATTGGTCCGCCTTCCAAGCCGCTTTTGCATGGAAAAGCACTGGCAAAAGAAAGACAAACTCAGAGATCACGTGGTTATAATTATTACCAGGCAAGGAATAGTTCTGCAGCTCTGTGGTAAAGTAAAACTCTGTCGCTCTCTGCTCCCAATAGTGTCCATCGCAAAACAACTGCCTCATTAAATCTCTGCAGTAAGATTAATATGCCGTAGCTGCACTACATTTATAACTTGGTACTCTATAAAAAGCACATTTAATGGTAAGAGCCAGAGTCTAGATACAAAGTATTACTATAAAAACTTCTGGCAGCTTGTCCACAGTGCAGGCCCTCTGTCCTTCTTGCAGGAGATATAAAACGAACCCTTTCCTAGTTAATTCCAGCCATAAAGCCCAAACCTTAAAAACCAGAGGCCGTTTTCATGAGAGTGGCAGAAACACAAGATGCTGAAGATGATGTAAATATGAATGCGAGATGATTACTTAACAGCTGCGATTGGCAAGAGATGAATGTACACAAAACGTGCCGCATATACATGCACACGCAATCTTAAAACTGGATCATTTCCTAACAGTTTGTTCCCTGGTCAGCCAACTTTGCGCCAAATTAAACAGCCAGGGCATGAATTACTCAATCTCAAATTGCCAACAGATTGCTGGTAAATCCAAGAACTGACCAATGGAAGACTACCTATGGAACCAAACAGTGCCAAAGAAGTCCAGGAAACTACCGAGAAAAGAATGCAGACTGTCTGTAAAAAGGAGTTTGGGCTTCAGAGTGATGGCCAATACCTCCAGTTAATTATCCCAAACTATGAAAAATGATGGTTCAAAAAACAGTGGCCTCATACTAAGCCTGGACTAGTAAGCATGTGCAACATGTTGTTGCACTACTTGGAAAGCTGCCACATTTCTTTCTTCCCCATGTATCTCTAGAAATTTAAAAGAAGGGGGTGGGGGTGGGGAAGGCATACTATTCCATGTCTTATATTCAAGAGCTACTACAGTCTACGGAAACAATTTAGACAAAGTTCCCACCCAAATTCCCCCAAATTACTACAAATGATGACCTCCATAATTCACTGCCCAGCACGGTTTGTACAGGCCACACACACACATACACATCCTAAGCTACTAACAAGCAGACCTGCAAGTCTCACACTTAAAAAGAAACTCAACTGCTTTCTGTTTGAAAGCAAGTCATGCCTGAAGCACTCCACGTCCCCCACCCACCCCACCCCCACATACACACATACACATGTGTGTTCAAATTATATTCTGGGGGTTATCTTTATGCTTTTTTTAAGAACAGAGGAAAGGCTACCTTTTGAATATAAAGCGTTAACCAGGAGCAGACATTCTTCCTGGTTTTCAAAACCCAAAGGGCGGGATCACTAGTTTGTGCTCTCTGGGCTTTAGACAGGGGCCCTCGTAGCATGGTGGTGTAGTGGTTATGCGTTGGGCTGCTAACCTCAAGGTCAGCAGTTCAAAACCACTAGCCATTTTCTACTCCCATAAAGAGTTCGTCTTAGAAACCCACAGGGGCAATTAAACTCTGTCCTATAGCGCTGCAATGAGTCAGAATTTACTTCATGGCAGTGGATTTGGGGGTTTTTGAGTTGGGCTTTGAAATGTTCTAATTTGAAATCCTGCAGGATGAGAGGCAATTTGGGGATATGCTATTGGCCACCCTTAGAAAGGGGCGGGTGGGTACTGGCGAGGGACAGCAGCCTGACCAGACTCTGCCCCAGCTGGCCTGCTGGTCACCTGATCCATTGTGTTCTACAATCAGAAAAGGTGGAAACAAACAACAACAGCTCATCGGGTGGCAAGGATGAGCCTCCTGGAGGTGGCCTCTCTGGTTGGCAGAACAGAAGGGCCCTCAGGCAAGGAGAGAATGCCACAGGAGGTCAACACCTGGCCCTGCACCACTAGCTAATGTACTCAATGATGAAAATGTGTTCTCTTTCTTTGTCTACAATGTTTATTTTCTAACCACTCAGTTCTCTGAAAGTTATTAAGTTGTTTTATAGGAAACAAAGGGGGAGGGGGGGCAGAACGATCCTTTCCAAGTGCTTGTCTGTTTCTTTGTCTACAAAAATTCTCTGACAGAAGATATTCTTGCTCTATGAAGCAGAACCACACTACTGAGATAAAGTTTATTGTGCCAACCTGGCTGCTAAACACATGTGGGGTTAATTGAAGGGTGGAGGGATAAATGGCTCAGTGAGCCTCGCCTTTCAAATTCTCAGGTCTCTTGATTTCTGATGGTCGGACCAGGGTGCAGCTGCCTTAGCCAGTTCCCTGCTTCAGCTGGCAAGGCTCACTTCCTGCAAGATGTCCCTGGGGAGAAGCTACATGGACCTACCCGATGCAGCCCTGGGTGCTGGAGCAGCCATGTGGTGACCCCTGTCAGCGCTAAGATGCTTACACATTCACTGATTCGACTTTCTTCCTGCAGTCGGCATCATTGCGTGTGTTTTGTGAGATGGAGGAGGACTTTATAGATTTGGTGTCAGGCATATGGGCTAATGTTGGGCTTGTGGGTTTGGGCAGCACTGGGTTGGGATGCTTTCTTGATGTGCACTTACCCTCTATATCAAACTCTCTCTCAAACAAACAAACAAACAAAAACCTCTCTCTTATACATATGGGTTTCTGTGGATTTGTTTCTCTAAAGTACCCAGACTAACATAACACCCCTTCCTTCTAGCAGACTGGGAGTCTTTCTAAGCATATGCCTGCTTTCAAATTATTTAACTGTAAATTACTAAAATTATTTCAGGTCGAATTGCTAAGGCTACCTGGTCACAACTTCAAGAAACAAACACAGACTAAGCACCTACGTGGTTGCAGGCCTTAGCCCAGCTCTGGACATACAAAGTCTAAGACCCAGTCCCTGTCCTCACTTGCATTTGGCTCCGGAGCTCCTCAAATGATGAGTCAAAAGGAGCTACAGGTGAGTGGAGATGCAGAATCAGTGTCTTTTCAGCCTTGGAATCGGCCAGGGGTAGCTGGGAGTGAGTAGGAACCAGAAGGAAAGGTGTGTGAAGGCACGGAAGCATACGACAAAGCGGTGCCTTCGAGGAAGCACAGGGATATCTGAACACCTCAAATGAGGAGCACTAGGCGGAGTGGAAAGGATTAGAGGCAATGATGAGCCTGGGGAAGCAGCTAAGCCCACGAAGGCACCACTCATGAGTTCCATACTCAAATGCCATCCCCAATTCTCTGAAGAGTCCCTGCAGTTTCAGTGGGGGGGGCGGGGGGGGGGTGACTGATCAGATTATATTTCAGGAAGATGTTCCACAGACAGCTGAGTGTCATAGACCGGACAGGAAGTAGGGGGACTGATCTATAGGCTACCACACTGCCCAGGAAAGGAGAAGGATGCCAACGAAGTCGACAGCAGAAAGGCACAGCCAGTGTGTAACCCCCAAAGGCCCCGGCATCTAGAAGAGTCAGGGATGACTGTGAGCAGAAAGTCCGCGTTTGCCCCTTCCGGGATGTGTCTTGGCTCTACAAGAGGTATAGTAACCAAGGTTGATCCCTTGCTCATCTCACTCATTTCTCATACAGAGCTTTTTTTCCCACCTGTTTGCCCAAATCACCAAACTCCCGGCCATCAAGTCAAGGTCACCTCCATAGCCACCCTACAGGGCAGGGTAGAACTGCCCCTGTGAGTTTTGGACACTGTAACTCTTTACAGAAGTAAAAGTCCCATCTTTCTCCCTCAGAATGGCTGGTGGATTCGAACTGCTGAGCTTGGAATTAGCAACCAATGCACAACCACGAGGCCACCCCGGCTCCTTACTCACCAAAATGGGGGTCGACAAATGTCAATGCTAGAGAAAGACTAGACCGAACTTTCCAACTAGGTAACTCTTTCGTCTGCTGTCTGTCTGTCATATTGGGGTCACTAGGTTGCTTCTGTGAAGCTGAAAGCTAAGCCCTGGGTATTCCAAATGCCAGCAGGGTCGCCGTGGTAAACAGATTTCTGCAGGGCTTCCATACCAAGACAAATTAGGAATAGAAAGGCCTGGCAGACTCTTCTGAAAAGTAACTAGTGAAAAGCTGATGGCCCGCCATCTGCCATGCTTGCTCTGGAAATGCCAACCAGTGGGAGTCATCCCCTGGAGGAAGACATCATGTCTGGTGAAGGAGGGGGCCATCAGTGAGGTGCACTGACACAACTGCCCCAAGGATAGGGACCCAGGCATGCTGGTGCCCCTGAGGACGATGCAGGACTGGGCAGCTTCCATTCTCTTGTATGCAGTAGTCGGCTGGAATGGAGGGGATTTTACAGCAGCTCCATCCACCGATGTTTTAATCCCATGCAAGAAGCTTGCAATGTAGGTCAATCTCACTTCTAAGGGCCTGAGAGATATCTGGGTGAGATTCCTTTTATAAGATCCAGGAGTGTACGTCATAATGGTTACAAGTTGGGTTGATAACTGCAAGGTCAGCAGTTCAAGACCACCAGCTGCTCAGCACAAGAAAGACAAGGCTTTCTAAAGTATAAGTCCGGGAAACCGCCAGGGACAGTTCTACCCTGTCCTGTAGGGTCGCTATGAGTGGGAATCAATTCGAGGACAGGGAGTTTTTCAGTGAGGTGTTGTGGCTAACAAGTGGACTGCTAGTTTGAACTCACCAGCCACTCCCTGGGAGAAAGATTGACAGCCTCCGAAACACAACTAGGCATTTTGATTCTGCCCAACAGGGTCACCGTGAGTCGGGGTGGACTCCTATGGCAAAGAATTTCATTGTTTCTTTGGTCTATTTTACCAAAAGAAGCCAAAGTAGAATAACGTACAATGAACTGAAAGCAAAAACAGGTATTGCTCACAATACTTAAAAAAAAAAAAAAAGACCTATTAGTTTCAGTAAATTAGTGCGATCTAGTCTGAAAAGTAACAGAGTGACATTAACTTCCACCACTTCCACCACTGCAAAACCCACATTTCCCGAACCTGTGCTGCTGAGCCCACGTGAACTCCTACGGTCCCATAAGCTGGGTTCACGGGCCAGCAGGCAGCCTCAATTCAGTCCCCGTGCGGCTCGTGGGTTTAACCTTGGCCTTGCAGTTAGCATCCAAATGTTCTTTTTAAAAACTGTAGTTTTTAAATTAATAAACTGTAGCCTTGTTTCAGAAAAGAAAATAGGGTGAGAAACACGTCCGCCAGGCTCACCAGTCACCTTCGCGAGGTTTTTCTAGATGGGGGACTTGCAGCGCCCCTTTCTGTTGGCTGATTCATGTTACTACTACTATTATGCATAGGTCTTTGCTGGATTTGAAGCTCCTCATCCTTCTAGCTGCTCTGATCCGTGTTTACAGATAAACAGAGAAGAAGCTGCTGACATGTGAGTCTTTCGTGATCCCGACTTCCCTGAGAGCACACCAACTTCTCTATACTCACCTTTAAACCGAGCGTCAAGAATCCTTCCTCCCATCTGACACATCATAGGGACTCAGAAGGTCAGACCTCATGGAACCCGGGCGCGTGCCTATTAACTCCTCTACGGCCAACTGACAGAGGCACAAAACTCACTCTGAAGGAAAACTCATGCATCCAAAGTACTTATCGTATAGCCTTTCGTACATAATGACCAGATAGACTGAAACGTGCTTCTCAGACAAAGCCACCTGGATAACAAGTGAACCATCTTTTTTAAATTTCGGTTTCAGACATCTGGATGTTTGGGGAAAGATCCCTTAACCCCTCTTTAAATGTACCCAAAAGCCTTAGCCAAAATAGTACAAAAGGCGCCATGGTAGTGGTGGTGCAGTGGTTGGGCGTTCGCCGCTAACCAAACGGATGGCATTCTGAACCCACAGCTGCTCTGTGGGAGAGAGTGGTGGCAATCTGGTTCAGTAAAGAGTTACAGCCTTGGAATCCAGAGGAGGCCGCTGTATTCTGTCTATCCTGGAAGGTACTGGAGGTGGGACCGTGGTTAATGGTAGGCAGCACTACTACACCTCAGCAAAAGAAAACGTGGGCGTTTGTATTCAAGATGCGCCTATGACTGCTTCTACCAACTGCCTTCCGTGACTTTAGTGATTTAGACGACACCAATTCAGTCCTAGCAACATTCTTGAACTGGACCCAGAAAGTTCAATCTGCAATTGGTGAAACACCAGTTTAAGGGGTCAAGATTTTGTTCCGTACCAAGAAACAGATCCATTTGCTGCAATGTAAATAGTATATGCCTTCAACACGTCTGAGAAAATAAACTTTAATCTCATTCTCTCACACACAAACAAAAAAAAAATTATCACTCAATCCTCTTGTCTTTAAAAATTTTTAGGCAGTTGCTCTTTTTAACTGGAATGATGTCTTTGAAATAGAGGGGGGGGTGGATTTGTCTAAAAGTTATTAATTAAGCACATTTGGGGCATTTTCCATCCCACTGAAGTGAAATTTATCACATAGGGATTTAAAAAAAAAAATCCTTTGCTTTCTGCCCCACCCCCTCCTTTTTCTCCTTCTGCAACTCTAACTGGTTCTCACACAAACTGGGGTTCAAACCGCCTTTTAATACAGTGGGAAATGATTTGCAAACAAGTAGAAAACACTGAGTTTTCTTCTCTTCCCTAGCCAGCTGTCAGTGGAGGGCCTTCCTCCCACGAGTTAGGGTCTGTGCAGCAGACTAGGAAGGTGCTCCTTGGGGCTGCCCTGGCAGAGAGGGAAGAGGAAACTCCACTCAAGAAAGAGTCCTCTGTGTGGAATGAATGATCAGAGAGAATAAGGCCGTGATTTATGGCTTCTGCGCTATCACAAAATACAAGACAATTTATGTACAAATTTTTAAAAATCATGTTCTCCTCTGGCTGAGCTAATAAATTTAAACATGCACACAACCTTAAAGGTCTAAAGTTCCTTCAACCTGATAAACAGTTCCAGAAAAGCCACATCACCACCAAAAATAAACTATAAAAATAGATCATTATTGATTTAGTACCTTTTCTGCAGCACTTGCCTTAAGGAATTGGAAACAAAGGAATTATAAAGGAGCAACACCTCTTTTTTTAACGATTCAACTGTACTTTGCATTTGCAAGAGCGAGACCAGAGATACAATTCCTTACGCTCCCATTTGAGTTTCACTCAATCTTTCCAAAAGTGCATTTAAAAATGCACTTTTTCCTACTGAATGGCGACCTTGCCAAATGTGCATTCAAATCTGCATGTATCCGCAGACAAGTAATAAAGATACTGGTGCCATTAGCATAATCAATATACAATTTAGAGCTACCCAGATAGAACTCAGAGTGAACGTGTATGCTATTACCTCAAGAACTATAAATTAATAGTCGTTTCTGGAAATATGTCCCCACTTATTTTATTTCGTCCCCACTTGTCAAGATAATGTGAGCATACATTAAATGTTCTTATAGTATCTATGACATATAAACACAGTCTTAAGTGACGACTTATTAGAATCTTCCAATATGCCTACAGTAAAACTGACTGAATCCATCACTCATAAGGGAGATTGGCTGATAAATAAACATAAACATACATATTTAATCACCGTGCTCTTCCACTATGAGGTTTTGTGAGCAGAAAAAAATATAGAAACTACGTACATTCTCAAAGGGGGATTTCAGTGAAGATACATTGGGGAGGGGACATTTCAGAAGGGCTAGGTCTCACCCTGTTTCCAAATAAGAAAACTAAGCTGGCCAAACCTATGATTTCTGCATTTTAATTGTTTTGTTGTGTTAACAACCCAATTCTTTTTGAAAGGACATTAATTGCCAACAAGACAAACAAGTATTTGGCATCTCTAAAAGACCATGCCTGAAACATTAGAATTGGAGCCGGCTTCCCTGGAATGGTGCTGGGTCATGTCCAATCCCTCCATGAAGGGCACCCCACCCATGGCCCACTGGCCCAAAGAAGAGGCCATGTGGAATGAATCTGTCCACCTTTTCACAGCTACACGGAAGCTCTTTCTCAGCAAAGAGCACTCCTCAAAGAAAGCACCGCTATCCGTTCAGGATCGTGGACTGCCTTCACTGGCTAGGGGCAAATAGAAATGTGGTCTTGCCCAAGCTGCCTCCACACCAAAACCAAAGCCAAACTCACTGCCATTGAGTCGGTCCGATTCATGGCCACCCTACAGGACAGGGCAGAAGCGCCCCGGTGGATTTCCAAGAGTGTAACTCATTAGAGCAGGAGAAAGCCTCATTCTCCCTCAGAGCATCTGGTGGTTTCGAACTACTGAGGACTTTGTGGCTAGCAGCTCAACGCATAACCGCAATGCCACCAGGGCTCCTCAGGGCTGTGTCTCCACTCAGTGCCTTAAAAACCATCCCTGTAGCACACCAAGAAACCAGTCAAAAGTCAAATGCACAGGATGAATTTTTAGGCACAACCACCACTCACTTCTTTCTAGAACTCAGAATAGCAGCTTCTACCCTAGCAAATCTCCTGGAATTCCCATTCCAAAGCAGCTGAGCTTAGACACTGTTCAACCTCTAGAGAGGGGTAGTTCTGCTGAGATTTCACCAACCAAGGGCAAACCTTCCTGGCTCCCTGGCCCCAGCACCCCACTCCAACCATCTCTCCCATCTCTCCCAGATCCGCTTTCTGAGGATGCAAACCTTTCATCAAAAGCCAGAGCCTTTAATTACACAATTAGAGATGTGTTGGCTTTGCACCGCTTTCAATTCACTCTCAGGTCTAAATGATTAATATCGTGGCCTATCTTTTCTTATAGGCGTAACTTCCTTGAAAGGAAGTGAAAAATGAATGAGCTAACTTTCTCTGGGACCTGAAGCAGAGGAAAAAGCGTAAACGCAAAAGGAGCCATCAAAGGAGAGAGCTGTTGGCCTAAGGATTAACTGTCCCTGCCTCTGGTGCTGAGTTAAGGCAGGCCCTGGCTTTTTCCGAAGAGCCCTGGTGGTGCTGTGGGTTCGGCACTGAGCTGCTGGCTGAAAGGCGGGTGGTTCAAACCCACCAGCCATGCTCCACAGGAGAAAGATGAAGGTGTCTGCTCACGTACAGCTGGATAGTCTCAGAAACCCAGTCTAGGTTTGCCATGACTCTGCTTTTAAAATGGTGAGACGAAAGAGACTGTCCACTTTGTAGGCAGGAGGTCAACAATCTTTTTCTGCCTCATCCATGCTCGCCAGTATCCACATGCCAAGCATCTGCTACAAATCATGACCTTAACGCTCTTCCATCTCCACGACCCACCGAGGGTGAAGAGGATGGTGATGGAGACCATTACAAAAGCCCTGAGATTTGCTCTCAAGCTTGCTCCCGCGGGGAAATGCTTTTTTTCTCTACACAAAAAAGGACCAGGGCCACCAACCAAGTACCACCCTCGGGCCTTGACAGAAGGGAGAAGCAGGCAGAGGAGAGAAGGCATACACTCGCCCAATTTCCCAGAGAATTTCACCCACGGTAAAAAGCCATTACTAGTGAGTGAGGGCTCACTAACGAGGGGGGGAGGGAATCACCTATTAAGCGTCGGGCGTGAGTTAGCTCGTACAGTAATCCTGTGAAGTCAGATCTGGATCATGGTAAGAAAACTGCGAGGCTTACAGAGGTTCAACTGCCCGCAGCAGCTTATGGCAGGAAAGACTCATGCGCAGGCCCTGCAGGCGCCAGGCTCACGGGGCCTCATTCTGCCACGTCGATGGTACTTCAAGGCCAGAAGCCGGAGACTCTTCACAGCCAGCCCAGGTTGACTCCTGCGATGTCTGTGAGGAGTAGGCAAACTGACCTCTGACCGTCCATCGTCTGGAACGCGTGCAGCCCCAAACAGCCAATTCCTAGAATTAAGCACCTAGAGGCTGAGTTCTCCTCTCTGTTCTGGCGCAGTCACCATGTGACTCCAAACAGGGCGCTTAGAGCCCTTTGGGTCCTGGACACGGCAGGCAAGTGGCCGCTGCTGCTGAGCATCACTGCCTCCTCGAAGGCCCCGCCTGTGTCCTCCAGAGCCCAGAACGCCCTGAGCCGCTCAGCCCCTTCGTACCTAGCTTTCCACCTGTCGGGAAACGAAACTCCTATCTGGGCCTGATTTCGTCTTTCTAAAAGTGTTTTCTAGAATATCTATTTTAAATTATCCTAAAGTGGAATTCCTCTTGTCGCTTGCTATCACTTAGAGCTATTTCACTCTGTAGACTTGGCCTCACACAATCCTCTCAACTCTCGCCACTCAGATTTTTATTACTATTTCCTTCCCTTCATTTAGCATTAAGCTTGCAGGAAAAACCGTAAGTGGATCTTTGAAAGCCATCGGATTGGACGTGTTACACTGTCAGACTGCATCGGTACAGAACAATGACCTTAGGACAGGTATAATTTAGTTAAAACAGTAAGGGGAGTGACAGGTGGGGACCAGTGTGTGTGGAAGTCAGCCGGTAGACAGGGACAGTGTCTGAGTTTCTGATGCCCAAGGGGCGTGAGTCCAGTCACCAGGGAAAGAGACTGGGTGATTTTACGAACTAAATGGAGAGAGGGTGGCAGGTGGCTGAGTGAGCAAGGGAAAATACGAGGGAATAAAATAAAGTGACGTGAACACGGAGGGTGGGCCAAAGGCAGAAACAAATGCACAAGAAAATAAGGAGAGAAAATTCACACAAGCTGCCTGAAAACATGGTTACAAATAAAAAGGAAGCAGGGACTAGACAACCTCTACCTAATTCACAACTAAAAGTTTTTAATTAAAAAATAAAAAAGCTGGGACAAAGACAAAACCAGGCATGGATGGGAAGTATTTATTCTCCCTCTAGTACCAACCTTTCTACCCACCTGTACTGAGTGAGAAGCCCTTGTACCATAATGGTTACAAGTTGGGCTGCCAGCCATAAGGTCAACAGTTCAAAACCACCAGCTGCTCTGCAGGAGAAAGAGAGGGCTTTCTACTCTCATAAAAGATTACAGTCTTGGAAATCCACAGGGGCAGTTCTACCTGTTTCTGCACAATCACTATGAATCAGCACCAACTTGAGCAGTGTGTGTGTGTGTGTGTGTGTGTGTGTGTGTGTGTATCAGCACCAACTTGATATCAGTGAGTTGTGTGTGTGTGTGTATCAGCACCAACTTGATATCAGTGAGTTGTGTTATGTGTGTGTGTGTATCAGCTCCAACTTGATATCAGTGAGTTGTGTGTATGTGTGTGTGTGTGTGTGTATCAGCACCAACTTGATAGCAGTGAGTTGTGTGTGTGTGTATCAGCACTAACTTGATAGCAGTGAGTTGTGTGTATGTGTGTGTGTGTGTGAGTGTATCAGCACCAACTTGATAGCAGTGAGTTGTGTGTATATGTGTGTGTGTGTGTGTGTGTCAAGCTTGTCAACAATTCAGAGCCCTCTGACACCTTGAAGAGGCTTCTAGACAAAAGCATTGGTCAATGAGGTGATGCTGAAAACCACCCCCTGTTCAGCTAATTCCTTTGTAAATTCAAACCCAGATTTGCCTTTTTAATTTAAGGATGATTAATAAATAGACTCTGATTCAACCTCCATAATGATGTATGAGTGGTTTGGTTTGTCTCCTATCTCTCCCAAGAACAACGAGGTTACCACTGCAAATTAGCACTGGCCCTTTTGCAAAGAACCTAAAAGACACTGACCCAACTTACCAAGGAGTAAAAGAAGATGGGAGAAGCCCTCAGAATTAATTAGCCCCATCTTATGCTTCCATTATCTTTTAATTGGAATTTCTGCAGGAATTTTTCTTTCAGAACTTGTTCTCCATTGACAAAGTGAGGTGGAGCTTGCCCGTAAGGGCGTCGGCAATTGGGAGCCAGCATTCTTGGGCAGGGCTTGTGGGCAGACCGACGCGTCCCAGACAACACTCTGAAATGTCCCAGTGGAAACACATCATCATCAAGTCAATGTGGACTCAGTGTGTGCTAGAGAAGAACGATGCTCCCCAGGGTTTGTTTGCAAGGCCGTGCGTGACATTCTGGCACCAGATCCCAATGTGCCTCTGGTTGAGCTTGAACTGCCAACGCCATCCGTTTGGTGAGTAATCAAGCATTTGGCCTCTTGCACCACAAAGGAACTCATTTTCCAGCCTCACGGGTATTTATAAGTGGAATTCCCCTCTCTTTAGTCATAGAATGTCACTGTACTCCAAAGATGGTGAGAGGTTTCCCCACCACAGTGAGAAAGCCTGAGAGTAAGAAACTTTTACTCAAACTATCACTCCTATAGCACAGGTGAGCACTGCCCCTGCCAGTTTCTGAGACTGGAACTGTTTATGGGAGGAGGAAACCCCATCTTTCTCCCAAGAAACAGCTGGTGGTTTCAAACTACTGACCTTGCAGTTAGCAGTCCCATGTATAAACACTACGCTACCAGGGCTCCCGGCACTTACTATTCTAAGGACTTACAAGAAGTAACTGCTAACAACCCTATGATTTAGATTCCATTATGACTCTCCTTCAAAGACACAGAAATTATATCGCAAAGTAAGTACACAGCCAGGCGAGTCGAGTTCGAATTTGAGGCCAGAGAATATGGTTTTAATGCCTGTGTCCTTAAGCACCGGAGTATATCCACCACTATCTACTGAGCACCTGTTTCCGCAAATATACTGAGGTTCAGAGATGGAAGGACAAGGGACAAGGAAGGACCTGCCACTAATGCTGCTGCTATTTTAGTTGCTGTCCAATTGGAATCACAGTGACCTTGTATATTTAAAGAGCAGAACTGCTCCATCCAGTAATCTTGGCTGCAACCTGACAGAGAGAAGCACTTGGTTCCTGGGGGCTGCTGGCTGGTAGGAAGATGAGAGATAAAAGGGGTTCTCTCCAAGGAAGGTCTACACTAAGCAAAACTTAGCTGGCCATGCCACAACAAAGGGGTTGGAAAGAAATCAGGCACACATTAGACACCTGTGGGGATGATACAAAGCTGGGCACATGTGTGGAGACCAAGGTCACCTTGGCACAGGTGAAGGTCAACCTGGGCACACACACTAGGCAGCAACATCACGTCATAGGGGCACCTGAATTCAGCCACTAAGCTGGGCCAATACCCTCAACCAATACCCAAGGAGGGCTAAGGGGGGATCAATAGCACAGACTGAGGGCAGGCCATTACCTCTCTCAGGTCGCTCTCTTTCAAGTCTGAGGACAGGATCTCTCCCAGGTGTACAGCCCACAATCTCCTGCCCTCTCAGGAGTCACACTCTGCTTTTTTTTTAAGTTCACAGACTCCTCTTTTGGTTCTGTGGACTCCTCTTAAGGGCCATTTTTCCGTGTGGAAAATTTTTTGTAGTGAACTTCCCCATGGCCCCCCACCATTCATCCTTGCATGCTTTCCAGAAATATTGTGTACTACCTGAGACTGTACTACACGAAACTTTCCTTTCCCTCATGAAAAGTACTTGGATTACAAAAGTGCTTCTGCCACATTAATTTTCGGCACTGAGAAGCAAGAACCGAGGTAAACCACCCCACAAACCCTAGCAGGTTCAAACTACAAATTTTTCGGGTGGGTTCGGACTCACAATCCCCCTATAAGACTGAATAGGACAGCTCCCTTGGGATTTGGGGACTACAAACCATTAGCAGAGAAGACAGCTTCATCTTTCTCCTGTGAAGAGGCCAGTGGGTCTGAACTGCTGACCTTGAGTTGGGCAGAGCAGTGATTAAACCCACTGGCATCGAGTTGATTCCAACTCACAGCCACTCTATGCAGTTTCCAAGGCTATGCATCTTTATGGGAGCAGATCTCCCTTGCTCTTGAGCGCAGAGCAGCTGGTGGATTTGAACTGTCGACTTTGCAGTTAGCAGCCTGACTATGCCACCAACACCCATGGTGCCACTGCGGGTTCCTTATTTGCAATATAAAAGACTAATTTACTAAGTGAATCAAAATAAAAGCGCAAAGGAAATACAAAGACAGCACGCACACACACAAAAACCAAATAAATGCAAATGGTTTACAAACATCTGAAAAGATGCTCAATCCACCTCATAATTACCGAAAGACTAATGAACATGCCAGTGGAATGCCAGTTTGCTTGTTTTACCAGTGACATTAGCAAATATAAAGTAGTGAAACCCAGGCGCTCTCTAACCCTGCTGCTAACCAACAGTGAGACTCCGTATAACCTCTGGGGAGGACCCCCTGGCAACCATCTTCAGCCCGCCTTGGAAATGTGCATTCTTTCAAAGGGGCAATTGTATTTTTAGGAATGCATCCCATCGACAGACTCAAACCTGTCAGCGAGAACACGTGCACAGAGGGCTCACTGAACGTGCCCAAGGAGTGAAACAGAGAAATACAAGTGGAAACACCTCGAGAGCCACCAGTACTTTTGAGAGTGGCGGGACATCAGCCCACAGAACGTGGACCCTTGTGGGAGTGAAGATCCTAAGTGCTGAGCCAGAGACATTGTAAGGGATCTGGTTAGGCAGGGGACAACGCAGCTTCCGTATCTGCTTGCGCTAATTCAAACCAAAATGACACGCCCACCGATGAGCATAGATGCTTCCTGCTGCCTGAGGAAAAGGTCCGGCTAGCTCGCTGCCAGAGCCCATTCCCAGCAGCTGCCCTCCTCCTCTCAAAGTCACCGTAGGGCAGTGACACAGCTTCAAGGGGCAACTCAGTATTGCCTTCTCCAAAGTATCCGTTCATTTCACTGCGGCCCACCCTGGAGAGTTATGCGGACAGTAAAAAGGGTAGCTCTCCGGAGCTCCAGAGGGCCCTGCCCCCAGACGATGTTCTTGGCTGCGAGAACAGTGCATTCAAGGCTGCAGGAAACGTCTAGGCTACCGGCGTTGAAAAGTTAGTTACCCAGAACCAACTAAGACACGCAGTGGCAGTAACCGTATGAAGCTCATGACCATGTAGTTTTCGACACACTTCCAATTGCGAACTATGCTGAATGAGACAGAGATGTACTAGGGTTGGCTGGCATGTTACTATGATGCTCAAATCTCTGTCACCCACAGTTCACACAGCAGCAGATGCACCCGTAACAGGCAGGTCTCCATGCAGCTTTCACGCTAAGATCAGGAAGAGAGTCCTGGCAATTGGCTTCGGAATATTAGCATACAGTCCCGTGTCAGTCTGAACGACACACCCCTAAGGTGAAAACACGCAAAAGCCAACCTTACTGCCATCGAGTTGGGTCTGACTCACGACGACCCTGTAGAACGGCCCGTTTGGGATTTCATGGCTATACATCTTTCAGGAGCAGAAAGCCTCTCTTTCTCCCTCTGGGGAACTGGTGGATGCAAACTGCTGACCATGTGATTGGCAGCCAATGGATAGCACACTCGGACACTGGGGGCTCCTGTCCTTAGGTGAAAGGCACACGAAATGCACACTGAAAAAAATAGCCATCCACTTGATTCCAACTCATAGCAACTCGACAGTTCTGGGTAGAACTTCCCCCTCTGGGTTTCCTAGGCTGCAACTCCGCACAGGAGTAGAAAGCCTCATCTTTCTCCTGTGGAGCGGCTCAGTTTCAAGCTGCCCCAACCACTATGCCTCCAGGTCTCCTCAAACTGCAGAGGAGCTATGAAAACGGGCTGCAGCACATCAACAGTCACAACGCTTGCACAGGGAAGACTCAATGGCAGCCTACAACAGCAAACTTCGTGTGGAAACGAAGCTAAGAATTTGCAAGGACCAAAAGTAGAAATGCATTACAAGATTGGGATGCATTTTCCTAAAATCCTACAAAAAGAAAGAGGAAAAAAACAGCTGTTAAGTTGCATTGTGGTACCAAACGCAGTGGTGTTAACCAGTACTTAGACACATTAGAAGGCTCTTTATAAATATTTAGAAGAGTAAATAGATGTAGAGAATTAAACACTTAATGGACACAGTTAGCCAGGAGGAAAGCAGGCCGAGTGCAGCACAGGCAGCATTTGTGCGTGTTACCCTCGTGCAAACGTTCTAAAATGGAAACCACTTGTTTAATAGAAAGCCCACTACTGTTGGAAAGCAAAGTACAGGCTGGAGTTAAACAGCATCATTCGGAGACAAAGAATCTACGCTTATCTTACTAGAGTGTTAAGGCCATGAAGCCCATGAGCAACTGGGCCTGACTTCTTCTGCTCTGTGTCTGCCACTGGACTCCTAACTTGCACGAAAAATTCCTGTAGAATGTGTGAAACATTCAATATTTTTCATGTAAAGAGAAAACTACAGAAAATACTAAACTTCAGGCTCACGCTGGAGGTGCTCTGTCTAGGATCCTTCCCCAGTAATAACTCTGTGAAATGTTAGTGCTCTGCCATTCACAGCACGGATCCTGATTGCGCGTGACTCGGGATGCTGTCTGGTAAGCCATGGACCGCTAACCTGGTGGTCAGCAGTTCAAACCTACCCAGCCACTCCACAGGAAAAAGATGCGATCATCTGGGCCTGTAAGGACTTACAGTCCCAGAGACCCTGCAAAGACTTCTAGGCCCAGAGATCCTGCCAAGGATCGCGATGAGTGGGAATCAACTCAAGGGAAGTGGGGCTTTTGTTTGTCTAGGAGAAAGCACTGGCAAGCTACTTCCCCAAAGCAGCCAATGAAGCTCGTATGCATCAAAACTCTCCGGTCTACGACCTGGCACAGGGTCAGGTGGGATTTCAGTTCACCGAGTCTGCCCTACATTGATCTAAGTCCCCAGAAGTCAGGAGTTTATATGGCGCAGCCAACAAGGGCACCATCGTCAGCTCTTCGTCTGATGTGACATAACTTGACTCTGACTCCATGCAGGCACAGACCATACCTGCTGCCTTCAGGAAGCCCAACTAGACTTAACGATAATCTACAGCAAATGATCTACACGAAGCACGACTGACACAATGCCTTTCTTGGTGTGTGTATTTGTTTACTCCTTGAGGCTCTGGGTATTCCAAAGGAAGGCGACACTACACACCGCTTTCAGAGGTTTTAATGGGAAAATTAAACTTTCAAGTTAAAGAAACAAAAGCTACAGCTGTTGTAATACATCTAGTTGGGCTGCTAACCACAAGGGCGGTGGTTCAAATCCACCAGCTGGCTCAGTGGGTGAAACATGAGGCTGTCTGAGCTCTTAAAAATGTACTGTCTTGACAATCATATCCAGTCACTGTGAGCTGGAATTGATTTGATGGCAGTGACTGGTGTGTTTTGGTTTGGTTTGGTTTTTGGTTTGGGGTTTGCGTCAGCAAAGGTCTCAAACCCTCGTGACTGTATTATTATATGAAACTAAACATAGAAGAGGTTCAAAGGGAAACTGTGAAGAACTCTAATGGTTTGGAAGATATTGCTACCTGAAAAGAAGTGCCAGCAATTGGACACAAACCAAACCCAAACTCACTACCATCAGCTCGATGTAAACTCAGAGTGACCCGATAGGACAGGGTAGAGCTGCCCCTGTGGATGTCCAAGACGGTAACTCTTTACAGGAGTAACTCTTTACATGGAGAGCCTGGTGGCTTCAGACTCTTGACCTTGTGGATGGTCGTCCAACAAGTCAAAAGAAATTGAGGTGGCTAGCCTTAAAGCAATGGAGGCAGTAGAATTCCCATCTTCCCTGTGAAAGATTCAGGTTCTATTCTCAGCCAGTGCTCCTCACGTGCAGTCACTACCCATCTGTTGGTGAAACCGGTTCCAGTAGAGCTCCCGGACTAAGACAGGCTAGGGACACCCAGCAGGCTTGGTTAGCCACTTCAGAAAATCCACCACTAAAAACCTCATGGATCACAAGGTCCAACCCACAGCCAATCGTGTAGATGGCAGCGCACCAGGCAGTATTTTATTTGGTTGTGCCTGAGGTTTCTAAGAGACAAAGGCTAACAGCATTTTCTATAGCAATACACTTTCACTTTGGCTCAAACATCCCATAGCAAAAATCTACCTAAGACCCAAGCCAACATAGATTAGGTCATATATCGGTACAAAAAAGGAACTGCTTCGAGGGAGAAAACCCTACTGAGGTGGATGGGTCAGTGGTCCAGAGCTCTCACCTAAAAGCTGTAGACTGGGGTTAGCTCTCACCTAAACGCTATAGACTGCTCAGTCAGTGGGGCTGCCAGGGCTTGGGCTGAGCCAGACTCCCTATAAAGACCCAGAGAAAGGCTCTGCATAGAATGCTCATGCCCTTCTATAGAAGCTCCCTAAATAGAGACATCATGGAAAAGAAAACCATCACCCTTGCCTTGAGCGATGTGGGGCAACCTTTGGTTTCATCCACCTGCTGCAGCTCAATCAAGTGCGCCACCTGAAGAGATGCTTGCCTCACCCCTGTGAACCACTGGCCAACATGCAATCACTACAATTTCTCAAGATGAAGATTCTACGATGTTAGCAGAGAACTCAGAAGTCAACCCTTCCTGTTGCCTAGTCAGAAATGGAGTGGTTTCCATTCCACAAGCATCAATTGAGCACTTAGTTTCAGTCCACCCCTGGGCTAAGCCTTAGCCTAACCCAAGGGACCCAAAGGCAGACACCAACCTAGGAAGCCTTCCCAGAGGCCTACCAGCCCGTCAAACTCATACAGGCTCCTAAGTATGCAAATAAGCAAGTGTTAAGAAAGCGAGTTACATTGAACAGGAGCTATAACATGGTGTTATTACCATGTAATGGCTTTATTTTGAAAATTAAAAATGTTGTATAATGATGCAATACTTATGTAAATGACCTCTCTGATGTTGGAGGAGGCAAAAGGGATTTCATGTTGATCACCCTTTTCTGCGGTCAGTTACACTCCACCATCACCATTCGTTCAGCACTCACATCTTCGCACATGAAGACCATCAAGACGGCCAGTATCATTATGCCTGAATTATCTTACACTTAAGACCCATGATTCTATAAAAGCTTATTCCAAAGCATTCATCTATCTCCCCAGGGAAAAATAATCAAGCCTGAGATGGGGACTTTCAACACCAACTAACTTCATCCTCTCGTGTCCTTCTACTCCTGAATATTTAATGGAATGATTTCCATGTGACTTGTTTCCCCTCAATTTGGGGCAGCAGAGATTCCCAGGTGAAGGTTAGCTTTGTTTTGGGGTTGTTGTTTTTTTTTTTAACATCAGCATCATTCACATCCTCTATGAGTCTCTCCGGTTATCTTAAAGGGTACCATCCATTCTTTAACATTAAAAAATACATATGCATATTTAACTTTATTACTAAACAATTAACTTTCAAAAATGTCATCCAGAACTTTTAGGAAGGGTAAAAAGATATTGTAACATCAATTGCCTGAGTCCATATGGGCTGCAAATCACTGCTGTGTACTTTGCATTTAGTAGCTTCGATTCAAATGGCCACACTTACCTTTAGACTACAGGCGGACACCCAGCTCTCAACTTGTACAAAATAGGGAACTCGCCAAACTTTCGGTGCCAAAAATGCTTTTGAACTTTGTTTTATCTAACATTTTGCAACTCGCTGAAAAAGCTGATATGCCATCAATCCTTATCTCCTTCCCCCGCTTGCAGAGCTTCCCCAATTTAAAAAGCAACGGGAGGTATTTAAAAGCTCATCTAGTCTCGCAGACCAGACACTTCCTAAGAGTCAGGCTCGGGTTTGTTTTGTTCACAACTGAACCCTTAGAACTAAACAGAGTGCCTGGAAGAAAATAGGGACTGGGGTGGGGGGTGGGGGAGTGGAAGGGCAACTTGTTAAAATGATGAGTAAGTCCCCTCATTTTACAGAAAGGAAATCTGAATCTTAGAGCCAGAGGTTCAGGGCCCTGCCAGAAAGTCCACAGAGCAAGTCAGCGTCCATCCCTGGGCTCTTTCCACTCGGCAACCATCTCCCCAGGAGCACTAATCCCCAACTCAGAATACTTGTGACCAAAACTAATTGTTTCAGTTTTCCTTCTCTACTCTTTCCAGGAATTAATATGCGTTCCCTGGAGGCCTCGTTTCTTCGTAACCCTGGCCTCACACACTTGGTGTTTGCGTGCCATGACGGCCCAAGTCTCCTTCCCTACACAGTCCGGTAAATGAGTTCAAAGCAGGTCGGCCCACTGGTGATGGCCCTGCACTCCAGCCAACAGCTTGGTTTGGGCTCTGCTGGTCCTGGATGGAGTAGGGTTTGTAAATACTTAATTGCATTTGGCCTTGTGAGTGTACAAAAATAAGTTGCAGACAAAAGTGCTGGTAGGTGGAACAAAACAACATATGTTTGACACACTTAGAATAATTCAGACAAGCTAAATTATTAGGAATGCTAACAGCAATTAATATTCTGTCTTATTCAGGCACTTAGGAGGTACGGGACCTAATCTGGTTTTCTTGAAAAGCAAAAAAACACTAAAGAACACCCATGAAATGCTGGGTATTACTCCATCAAGCATATAGTTTTAAATGTTATATATGTATAGGTATAAATCTATAAATATACACACACAAATTACTAGCCACAGAACTGTCTATAATACGGACATAGCCCATCTTGTGGGCTCTTCACCTCTCTATAGCTTTCCACGGTGGAATTATGTATATGAAGATATAGGACTACCATGATAGCAGAGTAGTTACACATTGGGCTGCTAACTGCAAAGTCAGCAGTTCAAAACCACTAGCTGCTCCGAGGGAAAAGGATGACGTTTCCTATTCCCATAAGAGTTATAGTCTCAGAAACCCTCCAGGGCTATTCTACCCTGTCCTACAGGGGCACTATGAGTCAGAATCCAATGGATGGCAGAGAGGCTGAATCTGTGTCCATCTGGATATACTTCTCATGGTACCACTGGGAAAAGAAAGTTAGGGAAATGTCAATCATGAAAAAGTAAAAGGTCATTAAAAAAATGGAAATGACATCCAACCATAAGGTAATTTTAGAGTCTAAGAGAAAACTATGTCCTTTACAAGGATGCCGACTTTGATTGGGTAAAAAACCTATTCAAGCTGATTATATATTTTTCTTTAAAAGCATCTAACATTGATAGGGATTTGCAAGGCAAAAATGTATTCACGTGGAATATGAGAGGAAGCACCTGTGTTCGCATAATGCATATATATATGTATATATATTATCCTATGTTAACTAAGTGTTGTGATCTTTCAGTTTCATTTATATTTTTTTAAAGTACTGTCATCAAACTATCCAAATGTGGTTACATAAACCTTCACTATTATGAAAACATATATTCTGAATGTCAATCTGTTTATAACTCATTTGACTTTTTCAGCCAGGGAACTGCATTCATTCATGCTTTCTAAGGCAAATGACCTTCAATTGATAAAAAGATTTAAAATGGTCACAGGCCCCACACACCTACACAAGTAACTGACAAAAGTGAATATATGGGTATATATATACATTTTTCCTTCCCTAGATTTTTCAAAGTGCTTACTATCCCATGAAATTAAAAATATAGGTTGTCAGTGATCATTGCTAAATGTATGCATTCATCTTTAAAAAAAAAAAACTTTTTATTGTGAGTTAGCCAAAGGCTACATTTCAACTCATCCAGATTGTAACCCAGGATTTAAACAACTTAAAACCTGTGCAATCACTCCCCTGGCCCCGGGTGATTTCTCTTCTCCCTCTTTTTACCCCATGTTCCAAGAAAGAGAGTCATATATGAGTTGGTATTCTTCTTCTGAGTGACAAAATTCGGATCCTCAGAAATGAGACCTCTGACTAGGACTGCTAGCTGTGGTGCATACACGGCCAGAGCAGGCACCCTCAAGACCAGCCAGGTTCTTGTCTTGGTGGCCAGGTCCCCAGGCAGCTGGATAACTGCTGCTTGATCATTATCCCTGCAAAGACTAAAGCGACTGAACTTTTAAAGAATCGCATCTTTCTGAATTTCTTTGATCTCCAATAATTACTAAACTGGCATAATTATTTATACTAGAGACAGAATGTGATGCATGCAAAAAACCCAAACTGCCGAAAATTAAAGTTAAAAAAAAAAAGTCAGGATTCTACGGTTTCCAAAGATTTATGTTGGCTTTTATGCCAAGAGTTGCATAATTATTTAAACCATTTAAAAGCTTTCTTTACACTATGTGATTAATACTATAACAGAGCTTTTAAATTTACTAATGCTAACTTTAATGTTTAAGTTTTAATTGCTTTGTAATAACATTGTTGGAGAACATATTTTAAATCAGACAAGTACTCTTTCATTACAACAAACAAGGTATATGCAATCTTAGCTAGTGTACCATGTAATCCCTAAACAAACAAACAAACAAAAAACAGGAACATTATTTCAGATTTAATTGAAATGGGATTAGAAAATGTCATGTAAACACACATACCACACACACACACACACACACACACACACAGAGAGAACTAACTTTAACCTTTGACAGCACAACATGAGTCAATGGAGAGAAAATAAATTAATACTTCTGGGAAAATACTTAGCCAGAGGTTTGATTTAGGTTATCAGACTGCATTATCAAATCTCATCCAATTCCAAAGTATATCTAACAACAGGGATCAGTCAAAAAGTACTGCTATAACCCCGTAGAAAGCGCTCAAACAAAAATAGCAAAGTATGATGCTACTGTTTGTTACCTTATCCTCCACCTAGTTCTACTCACTTCTGGAAACTGTTTCTCTGCTGACCCTTCCCTGAAGAATCCTGTGCGCTTTGATTTATAGCGCATCGAAACAGCAGGGTTGACATCCTCAAGGGACTCAAATAACATGTCCTTTCAATCAACAATCTTTGATGTGGGGGAACAAAATGAAGTCTGAGGGGGGGCAAGATCAGGGCTGGAGAGTGAGTGGGGTTAGGTTTCCCAATGAAATTCTCCCAGGACAGCCCTTACTCCCCTGGGAGAATGCACAGGTGTGTTGTCATGATGGGACACCGTTCCTCAGTGCAACTTTCCTGGTCTTTTTCTCACCAATGCAGGGTGAGGTTCTTAAAATGTCTTCATTATAAGGCCCCATGCGAGTTCTATCAAGAAAATCTATCAAGGTGACCTCTTTGGGATTCCCCAAAACCCTATGCCATCACCTTCTGAGTTAATTTCCCTGACTCGAATTTAACTGGCCCAGCAGATTCCCTTGGAAGTCACTGTTTGGGCTGGACCCTAAAAAAACTCAAGGAAGACATGTGTGTGAGTGAGAGCACTTGTCTGGGGCCATCGCTGACCGCAGAGATGTGGTGCTCAGAAAAACCGGTGCATGCATGAACTGGAGCCCTCCCTCAGAATATTCCAGGACAACATCTACACTTTTAACAGTTCATACGCCTGTTACTATATGATCCAAGTGTGGCAAGTCTCCAAATTATTTTCTCTTTAAAAAAAGAACTAGAATGTGAACATGGTATCAATTAAATCCAGCCGTAAGGAATGCCGTCTACGGCAACATTAATGCCATTAAACCAGCAATGCAAATTCAATGTCGGATGAATCAGTACAGTCATAGGAACACCAGGTCTCTCATAAAAGTCCAATGAATGGTCTTAGAAGAATAGAGCTTTTCTAATATCAAAGCCTCTTTCTCACTGCATGGCTTTGGTATCAAACATGAACCGTCAAGCAGGTCTCCTTAATAATACATTTCAACCTGAGTCAACAAGCCTTCCGCTAGATTTACCAGCCAACCCCCAGCCGATCCTTCCTTCAAAACAAACCGAAGCTGCTACCGTCAAGTCCGTTCCAACTCGGGCAACCCTGCGTAGGGTTTGAGCGGAGAGCAAACTGAGGGGCGCAAATAGCCTCCTCTCAACTGCAGAGTGGCTGGCGGGTTTGAACCATGAACCTTGCAGTTAGTAGGCCAACATTAATCTGACAGCACCAACAGGATCACTTAAAAATAAAGGAAATGGGGTACACATGCTCCTGAGATGAAAAGAAACCTCCTACAAATACTATGCAAGAGTTCCGCTGGTCCAGCTAAACAAGTAAAAGGAACTACATAGAATTACTGGAAGCCCAAAGTAGAAAAATTCTGTCATCACTGTTAGACGTCACTACTGTCAGTAAGAATAACTACAATGGATTTTAAGGGATATGGGAATACTCTGGCAAAACAAAAAAGAAAACGTATTCACAGCTTGCTCTGTAAGAAGCTGCTAATCTCAAATCCCTTTGTAATTTCTTTTTTACATGTATGCTTTTATGTTCAATATCATATTTTTTGCCCATTTTGGGCTGGATGAATAAAAAAGCCAACAATCCACTCATGCATCAAACAGATGGTTTTATTTTTAAGGCCAAGTGGAATCTTAGGAGTTTCTGTGCCCTCCCTTGAAGACGATGCTGCCAGAACTGCTGAAATCAAGAAGCCCGGCGTCTTGGAAAAGACTCACTGGACCATCAGTTGTGGAACTTTGACTGGCACTCGTGGGATTCTTGCCGACTGTAATTGCTGTTTTTGTTTATGTAGGATTGTCTACTGATTGGGCTGTAATCAATTTAATGACTTCAACATCTAGTCAGTATAATTTAGAGGTGTGGGGCGGGTGGGGCAGGGAGGGGAGACAGTCACTGGGTGATAGATGAACAGAAAAGTACAACTGGAACTGTCGGAAGGAGGTATGAATGTCCAGCACTGCCTGGGCATCTCCAGCATTTGCAATCATCGGGCTTTTTCACGGTCCCCGGCCAAGAGTGAAAGCATACATTGTTTGTGGCACAAGAGAGCATGTGGCCCTTCGGATCATGACAATCCACCTTCTCAACAGTAAATGAAACGGACCTCGGGTTATACTCCAGCTATAAAGAAAGAGTGTCATGCTTAGCCTCTCGAAATGAATTTTGATAGAAAAGCCATATTGCAACTTTTAGTTAAAAGGGGAGAAAAATGATACTGTCTTTACATGCCAAATTCAAGGCTTATTTTTTTCTCCCCCCGGCCCCCTCCTTTACCATGGCATCATTTCCAAAACCCAAACTTCATCTCTAGAGAGGGGGTTATTTTTCTGTCTAAGAAATTAAACAGTTGGGGTATATCAAAACCACTCTTGCTTATAGTCTTATGTAGAAGGGGCTTCAAAAAAGTTCATGGAAAATGGTATTAAAATATAGTAATTTTCCCATGAACTCTTTGGGAAAAAGCCATATATATACATATATACATTAAAGCCTCCCCACCCCCACTATATATTAAAATTCACTTGTCTACCCATAAGAAAGATATATTTTGACTTTTTAAATGTGCTCAACTGAGGATTCGAGGATATAATGTTACTAAAGTTTAGGGACCTATACAAAATCCCTGTGGTGGCTTTTTTAACACCTACCAATTCTCAGAGTTTGGCTGCTAGAGAATATAACCTAACAGACAGCTTTTGTGACTCTGGAAGGGGAGCGGATTAAAATCCATCTCCTTTTCATTCTATGAGCTACATGGCTTCTTTAAATTGAGAGCTGGATTCTGCCACACTTCCTTATATTTCTAAACAAATTACTTCTTAAAGGAGGGGGGGAAAAACCACTCATGAAGTACAAAAGAAGGTAAATGGGAAAAAGGTGAGTCACAAGTGTGATAATTTCAACATGTGCCAAGTTACAAAAGGTTAGATATTTTGACCGCCAAGTTAAACAAGGCACATTGGGGGCTTTCTTCCAGGTTCGCCCACCCCCCTCTAGAGGTCCCTGGTATGGGTTTATGAACACCTGAGGGTCCAGCTACCCTCATTGTGTCCTGTGTTTAACTTGGCCATTTAAATGACTAAGTGCTCCCAGCTCTCCTCCCCAGCTTTATAACTTGGCTCAGATGGAGTATCTTACACCTTTAGGTAGTAGACCACGTTTTCCTTCTTACGTTGCCCTTTTTGGGGGAGTAAATCTCAAAACGAATTTTTATTATCAGGTAAAATGGCCAAGAAAGTTCCATCGAAGGAGCACCATAAGAGAGAATAAAAAGCCAGCAAGGAAAAAAAAAAAAAAAGGTCACAATTGACCAATTTGATGCAACTGATTTGCTACCTCTAAAAACCACCTGACAGCAGAATTATTTCCAGGCAGGTAATCTAGCCAAAGACTACCTCTGCCCTCTGCAACAGAGACAAATATCCAAGTGACACAAATAGGGGAGATGCGGTGACTCTCCCAGTTACTATGTGACTATCCTTCCCCCACATACTGGTCCTGCCTCTCCGTTTCATGGAACAGAAACTGTTAAACCTGAACATTTGTGGCATAAAGGCAAAGTCAGATGTGTTGAATATATACGCATGCTGGTAGAATTCTGAAGCTAGGGCTTTGAGGAGGAGTTATGTTTCAAAAGCTATTTCTCAGTTTTCACGAAGGCAAACGAAACAAAAAAATCTGTTTGTTGTTGAACAGTCTAAGTGTGTGTGTGACAAGAGGTCATCAGACTAAGCAGGGCACACCCCACTGTGGCCAGAAAGCTAGCAGTCACTCCTGGAAGGTTGTACTGGTAGGGCAATTATTAGCCTAAAGTTTGCTGCAGACCAAAAAAAAAAGCCTGCATTAATTCTTAAGAAGTAGTCAGTGACATTACTGATCCAAAGTACTAAACTTAGCCGAATTCAGAAAATAAATTCCCGTTAGCAGATTGGTCCTGGCTGCTCTGATTTTTAAGCATCTGGCTGAAAAATAAAAACTACAAACTTGACTGTCATTTTGTTGTAATGTTTCTACCTGTTTTATGTAAACTACTCCCCTGATACCAGTTTCAAATTATGATATCAAAAGTGACAGCCATATCAGAAATATCTTTTAGACCTTGCTAAAAAAAATACTATGTCTGTACAGATAAGTTGGAAACCGGATGCAGAACTTCGTGTTTCACTGAGGACACAATCCATTTCCATGGTTTCCAAAGCCTTTTTCAAGTTGCCTTAGAAAGTAATCTACAAGGTGATGAAATCTACTAACAACAATGTTGTCTCCTAGTTTCAAAGCTACTGATCACTTTTTAGAAGAAAACAAAGCAAGGCTGCCTTTCTATGCCTGCTGAAATGAGCAAGTGTTACTAATTGCTGATTATTATTATTACTATGTCAGAATATTTGTCAAGATACCACCTTCCTGTTTTTTCTGTAATCCCAGGGAGATCCTTCCAGAAGACACAATAGACATAATGCATACACTCAGGAGGTCCTTAAAACACGTTTTAAAAAATGGGGGATCCTTCCAGGAGGGCTCAGGGAAATCATAATCCTGAACATGACAGATATTAACAAGAGCCACCCATAATGCCATTCTACCTCTCCAAAACCGTTTGATACAGTTCACCTAAATGTGCGTGTGTGTGTGTGTTGTGCTGTGTCTTCCAGGCAAACCCGTACCCTGAAAAAAACAGGCTCAAGAGGTTATACTCTTTTCATTCCTCTCTTCAGCTCTTCACCCCCAAAGTGCAGCGAGCCCCCAAAGGCAGTCTCTCTTCTGGGAGTCATCCAAGCAGCTGATGGAGGACAACACGGCTGAGCTGGGAGCCCACAGAGAAAATGGAAGCTAAATCTTTGTTTTTAATGTAAACATTTTATTTAGAGCCTGGCAATTGAGACACAAATGCTGAGTCTCCAAAGAGCAGACATTAGAATGTTTGGGCAACCAGAGGATGTAACAAAAGAAGGAAATGCTCTCTTCTTTGCTCATTTTCACCTGACACGTTCTCAGCCCAAAAACTGCCCTGTCCCCTTGTCAAGGCATTTAGCATTTCGAGTTATGTAAGAGCACTTCGAATTCCGCCAACCCAGGCTTTCACTTCTGCCCTAAAACTACATGCAGGAGAATAAAGGCTCCTTAGGAAACCCAGGACAGGAGCATTCACAATCAATGGAACTTTCGCAGTGAATTCATTCCAAAAGGCAGGTGAGTGAAATGCTTAAGAAGCTGTAGGGGAGGCAAAACTACCAAAGGTCCAAACTTCAATAAACTTTTTTCATTAAAAAAAAAAAAAAGCCTTCCCAATTTCTGCCCGAGATTTCGAAAGTCTTTCAGAGCTCTTTAAATGGGGTTGACACCAAGCGCTATCCTATTGAACTCGGAAAGTTCTCCTTTCCAAGTGACTTCAGGAACAAGGTTTTTCCTGGTCCTTCCCTCAACATTACTTCTAAGGAGGCAAAGTCTCTTCTGGAAGCAAGGTCCCCCAACTGGAGCGTCTCCACGGTTCCCCGGACACCCCCACATGCCCCTGGCGTGACTTTTCCACTAACCACACTTGAACCCAACAAGCCCCCCGGTGGAGGCTGCTTTTCCATAAAATGTGTGGCCCAAGTGAATGTAAATCGCCACTACGCTCTTCCCCCGCCACTACCATTCCCCCCCCCCACCCAACACACACACACACACACACACACACACACAAAAACCTGTGTTAGAGATGCAAGTCAATGAAATACCCTCGTTTTCGAACTAAAACTCAGGGGGGGTAAAAGAGAGCTTTTCAATATGTGAGGCCCTCCCCCACCCCTGCCCTTCCCAAGAGAAGAAAGGGCTTTGTGTGCACGGTAAGGGCTCCCTTAATCGAGTTCATAAATACACCGCGGCCGGGGGCCGGGCGAGCGAGGCGCCTGGGTGCGGGCGCGGGCCCGCTGTCTGCCATCATCCCCGGCTCGGCGGAGTTGGAGACCGGAGGGCAGGCGCAGGGCACCGGCGCTGCAGCTGGAGCGGGCGGCGGGACCGGGACGCGGAGGAGGAAGAGGATGCTGCGCCCCCGGGGACCACAGGGCGGGGCCGGGGCGCGCGGACCTCAGCGGGACCCCGCCGGGCGCGCAGGCCGCCTTTGTCCTCCTCCGCCTCCGGGGTCGCGGTGCCGGCGCTGCCTCCAGCTGCCCCCGGCCCCTCTCCCCTGGCCCGCGCCCGGCCTGCCCGCACCTCCTCCGGTGCTCGTCCTGCCCCGAGCCCCGGGCCCTGCGGGCACCCGGCCTTGCAGCGCCGGACCTCCGGGCTCCCCACGGCCGCCGCCCCCGGTTTCCTCGGAGGAGGCTCGGGAAGGTGGAGGAGGAGACGGCCGGCCGAGGAGGAGGAGGAGGAGATCGACACGTGACTCCCTTCGCCACATTCCAGCACTGCCACCCGATCAATAACTTCAGGGCCCCCGCCCCCACCGCAGCCAACTCGTGCGCCCCCAAATCCCCACGCGCAAACTTCACTCCCGGCGGAGCGAGCCCTGTCTAGACAAAAATAAGCAGAGCACGGGGGCGGCGGGCAGGAATAGGGGTGAGGGGCGCCCAACTTTCTGGAAGCCGCCCATGCGGGGACTGTCGGGCCCAGCGCGGGGCGCGGAGTCGGAGCCTGCGGGCCGGGCGCGGGGAAGGCGAGCGGGGCGCGAGCGCGGAGGACGCGGCGGCGGCCACGCGAGTCCTCCGCACCGCTGCCTCCCCGCTCCCTCCCCGCTCTCCGCGAGGACTTTTCTCTTCTTCGGAAGAAAGCACGGGAGAAGCGCCGCACAGTTTGGCATCTTTATTCTTCGCGAACACACAGAACAGAAACTTTTTCCTCCAGCCCAGACGAGGACCGGGGTCTCTGCCGGCGGCGGATTTGCCCTTCTCGCTTCCTTTTCTTCCTGCACCCCACCCCCTCCGTTGACTTTCCTTGCCCACTTTCTACCGCCGCCCCAGGCGGGGATCCTCCTCCCGCGTTGCCCCCCCTCCAGCCCCGACACATCACCCTCACTCCACCTGGGGGATCCACAGGGGAGGGGAGCGCGCGCGCCCCCGCACTCACACTCACGCGCGCACACGCCTCGCGGCCACGCAGCCCTCGCTCCGCTACCCACAGTGACACTCACGGGTGGGGGGGATA
>NW_022111300.1:11368916-11404433 GCF_000313985.2 Echinops telfairi
GCTCCACGGCGGACGGCGGGGCTCCTGGGCTCGCTCTGGGCTCTCCAGAAATTAAAGCCGAGGAGCATCTGCAAGTGGAAAGGTCCCCCTTCTGGTAGGATGGAGGTAAAAGGAGGCCACGGTCATTGTGTGGAGGGGGCCAGAAGCGACGTCTAGGACTTGGCTCTGCCCCTGTCGGACTTTTAAAAGTGGTTGCCTAGATCCCGGAGATCTTTTGTAGAGCAACAACCCACCTGTCAAGTCACACTTATGGGGAATCTTTGAAAGGCAAGTTGTTTGGACTTTTTTCTCATCCCCCCCCTACCCACCACCCTCCCGTTTAGAGAAAGGCAGAGATGCGGGAGATTCATAACGTGAATCCAATGCGCGAGCTTTAATTTCACTCTTAAATGACATTCTGAAATTGACATAGATCTGAAAGTAAAGCTTTTTCTCCATTTTAAAAAGGGCAAGAGGTGAGAAAATAATGCACTTGAGAATACGGGAACAAAGAGTTTTTCTAAAATATAATGAAATATTCACAGATTGGTGGGGGGGGCGGAGTTCTTTAGGGAGGGTACTCTTGCTTTCTAACTTGTCACCTGCTCCCATCCCAAAACAATCCATCAGCTCTTTCCTTCTTCACCGGCCTTATGCTAGAAAGGTTTAGGTTTGGGGTGTTTGTTTTCCAATCATACAAGCCAAACAAGATGACTAGAATTGAGCTTCAGTTCCTAAGTCTGTGTGACAAGAGATTCAGAATAGAGTTAATTGATTACACAACCGGGGGAGATTTTTGTACAAGTGGCATTGTTCTCAACCAGATTTTAGAAAACTCCCCATTCTGTAAAATTAAGATAGAGCAATCCATGAAAGGACCACCCAAGGACATCAAAGCTTTTAGGAAGTTGGTCCCACCCCCAACCTCCCCTTTAAACTCTGTGGAGCCTAAAATGAATAGCTGTGAATACAGTATATAAATTTCACTATCTTCATTATAATGAGATGACTCCAGCCCCTCTCCAGAACAGATTCCGAAAATGAAATCATAGTTTCAGTCAAATGCATATGGCTACATGGCTGTGGAATTTTTTTAAGCCTATATAGCTTTCATTGTAAAAACAATGTTGGAGTATTTATGATTCTTGCTTTTATGGATAACTTTAGAAGCATTTAATTTCACACAAATCATTCACAAAGGAAAAATACATACACGAGCTAGTTTTTGTCAAGCTCGCCTCACGTGGGGACCATATGTGTTCTCTGGAGTCTGCTGCCCGGTGTGTGTGGTCCCAAGTTAGATACAAGTGGTACAATGTGAGGTACTGATGGCATCTAAGACTGTTTTTCTTGGAAGAGGAATTTTTTTATTTCTTACAAAGGAAAAAGAACGTGTCAATGTGATACTAAAACATAGATTACTTTGCTAAAGTTGTTTTCCAGTAGGGTTAGTATTTGTTGTTTCTTCCTACTTTGCCTAATTCAATCTGTGACCCTCCTTTCCCTTCCCAATGTTAATGTTTCCCCGTCTTCCTGCAGACCAGACTGATAACACTTCCATGCCCAAATGTAGAGCTGGCTCACAAGCCTCCGAGATCGGGCAGTGATACTTCTGCCCAGTAGTTCCGTGGATGTGCAGTCCCAACCCACAAAAGACACACATCAAGCCCATTTGTACCAAAATCTGGCAAATATGAAATTAAACAAAGAAGCAAAAGGTTTTTGAAATATGTTTTGGTTATTTTTAATTCCAAATTGAATGCCAAGTGGGGAAATCACTAACTGCAGCCCTGAGTATGAATTCCAACACCCACCCATTAACTCAAACCCATTGATCTCTTTTGAGCAAAAATTTAAAAAATCAACTTTAAAAAAATATTTGAGTGTCTGGGTATAGTTGACAACTGGGGGCGGGGGGTAGGACCTAGAAAAAATTTTACTGAAGCTAGGAAAAGTATTTCCTTAGGACTTACTAAAATGTTTGGAAGCTCAAAACAGATAGCATGGGTGCACCTTACCCTTTGGAGGGCCAAGTATTCCCACTGATTTCAGTATCCCTCTTTATTATATTTCAGGTGAATTCATTATTTCAAACTGTGAGCCCTGGCTCTTCTTAAGCACTGTTGAATAGATTCACAAGTGCTTCCCCTGCTACGTATAAACAGACTTCACAAAATATATACACTACTATGTATGATGAAGCACAAATGCTGAAGAAGGAAACAATGAGAGTTTCATCTCTCTTTTGCCAACATTGGAGAGCTTAATTACCAACCACAGATATGTAAACATGTTTCCTTAAGAAATCTTTTTTCTTGCTTAATAAAATGTACTTGGGGGGGGGCGGGGAAGGGAGTAAATCATTGTGTACCCTGTTATGTATCTCCCAACTCTTAAATGCTTGGTTTGCATTCTTAAACCCAGAAATTCATCTACAATCAAAATGTCATCCATTCAACAATTTATTGAATACTAACATCTATCAAATGGTTCTGTCCATCAAATAATCTATGCTGCATTTCCGGAATAAACAGAACTGGCAAGCATATAAAAGGTTTCCCTTTTAGGTGTTAGATATAGATAATCTGAATAACAGTATAAGTGTAAAATGCCACAGACAGGCAGGCTGTTAGTCATTCTATCAAGAACTTAAGCACCTACCTAATTAAAATGATCATTTCATATTAATGCATGATTTACTTTAACTCCCAGCTTTTTCCTTACACTGGCTCCAGGGCATCCATTCGTAAGATATTTTTGCAGGAGAAACCCATGGCATCTGTGAAACAAACAGAAACCTGTAACTTAGAGTCTCATTGAAGAAAAACTAACTTTTTGTTTCAACTGTTAATTCCACAATAAAGATGTTGCTAATGCAATGGGGGGGGGGGGTATTGTTTAAGCAAATTTCTGTGTCCATGAAACCTGACCTCCAATGAATTACAGACAACATGTTAGTTACTAGTTCAAGTAAATCTTCCATTTAAAATGTCAGTTGCAAAGCAGAAATCTTTTTGATAAGTTTTACGTCATAACGTCAAAGTTGCAATCTGGAATCTAAACCAGTTACAAAGGGGACACTCACAATGTTATTTAAGCATCCTCTAAAACGTAGTTTACTCTCTTCTACCTATCTATGCCATGTAGCTCACTGTCTTCGTTATGTAGGACTGCAATAGCAGACATATCACATGTGGATGGCTTCAACAAACAAAATGGGTTTTTTTCATAGGGATTAGAAATCCAAATTCATAATGCTGGCTTAGGGGATGGCTTTCTTTCTCCAGGCTGGTTAAGGGTCCTTGTTTCTTCCGTTTTCTGATTCCTTGGAGATCTCCATGTATCTGGATATCTATCATACCCTGTCTCTGCTTCCTCATTTTAATCTCATAGCTCAAAAGAGATTGACTTAAGACATACCCGACACCCTGGGTTCCAAACTTGGCTGATCATTGGAAGCACCCGGGGGATCCAGTGCAAATACAGATCCTTGGCTTCTATTTGCAACCTAATGAATCAGAATCTCTAGCCAGAGGAGTTCAGGGATCTATAGATTCCCCAGGTGATTCCAAGCATCAGCTACCTTTGGGAACTTAGGCTCTACACTAACCCTGCTCACGCCATAACAAAGACAACCCATTTGCAAATGGGGTTCTAACCAAGCCAAAAAAACCTCAATTGCCAAGTCATTGTCAACTCACAAGGACCCTATAGGACAAAGTAGAACTGCCCCTCTGAGTTTGAGACTGTAGATCCTTATGGAAGTAGAAAACTTCATCTTTCTCCCAAAGAGCAGTTGGTGGTTTTGACCGACCCAGTAGGCCACTAGGGCTCCATAACCACAAGCATCCAAAGAAACCTCCCTGCCAACTCCTAGTGACCCTAGAGGACAGGGTAGAACTGACCCTGTGAGTTTCCAAGACTGGAACTCTGTGGGAGTGGAAAGCCCCATGTCCCACCCATGCAGTCGATCGCAGCTGAATGCATAACCACTATGCCACCAGGCCTCCTACCACAGGCATAGAAGTCAAGAGTTCCATATTTGGGGGAGAACAGTTCAATCTACAGTGTTCCATCCCTTACCCCCCCCCCAAATTCATATCCTGCCACATGAAAATCACATGCTTCTCAAAAGTCTGAAATCACATACTGTCTCTGCAGTCAACTCCAAGTCTAAGATACAATTTTCTGAAGCATCTAAACCAAGTATGAATGAGACTTTAGGCATATTCTATCCTGGAGCAAAATGTCTCTTCATCTGTGGACCTTTGAAATCTTCCAACATACAATGGTGGAAGAGGCACATGGTTGACATCTCCATTGTGAAAGGTAGAAATTGGTGGGAAAGTAGGAGCAACAAGCACCAAGCAAGTTCAAAGCCCAGCAGAACAAATTACATTAGCTCTCTGCAAAAACCTTCCTTTCTCTGAGACCACCTGGGCCATAGCCCTGCCCTCTAGGTACTGGATGTCAGCCACACCTCCTGCTTCTGAATTGAGACCCCTCAACTCTGGACTTCAGCTTCAAGGTCCAAGCCCATTGAGACAGCAACTCGCCTCCCTTAGCTTTAAGCAGGCCCATTCTTTTCATCCATTTGAATGGAAATCCTTCAGCACCAGCCGGCCCCATGCTTCTGCCTGTGGGCATGAAAGCCCCATCCCACCATAATGGCAGCCCCAGACTCTGGAACCAGGAAGCTGAAGATAGGACTTTTTGCAATCTGGGGCAGTGGGTCTCAACCTCCCTAATGCCACGACCCTTTCATACAGTTCCTCATGTTGAGTTGACCCCCCCCCCAATCATAGCATTATTTTCATTGCTACTTCATCACTGTCATTTTGCTACCATTATGAATCAGGCGACCCCTGTGAAGGGGTTGTGACTCACAAGTTGAGAACCACTGATCTAGGGTGTCATGGCCTTAACCTTTGAGATCCGGGGAAACTGTGACCGCACCCTTTGACACCACGAAGTCCCTGCTTCTTTCTAACGTTCTTCTGGTCCCTGAGCTGCTCCAAGGATGATCTTTTTTTTTTATGGTAGATCAGCAAATGTCGTCATGTTGGCCTGTTTCCACCTGTAGAACTACACAGGGCAGGGCGGCCTTCTTTCCGTTTGTTTCTCTAAGTTGATGAATTGTATGCTGTGACTCCATGGACCGTAGGTAGTCCTAATCTCTTTATCAAAGGGTTGGGTAGCCAAGTCCTGGGTGAAACTGCTCGTGCAACAGAATTTCACCGAATCCTCACTTTGATCGTCATTTGACACGGTTCCCTCTCTAGTCCGTCTCCTGCAGCTCCCATTTCACTGAGCAGCAGAGAGAGACCACAGGACCCCTGTAAAAAATGTGCTTCGCCATCTCCTCGGCCAGACTTACAAATCCATCCCTGCTGTCTCTCCCTTCCCCCAATCGCTGGGGCTCCCTGGGACACGTTCTTCCACACTACAGAAGCAGCAGCCCCTTTCCTCGTTGCCCAATGGCATGGTCGTCATTGTCTTTCACAGCCTCGCGAGAAGCACGTTGAACAGAAGCACATTCTGTCGTTGCCACCGCAGGCCTCTTTGGAACGTAGAGACTTTCTCTGTGGGTCTCCTCAATGTCTTACCAACATGTTTATGTCAGGTCCACAAGTGGTTTCATCTACTGATTTCAGATTTGAATTTTTAAAAAAAAATATTCCAAGTTTACTTCGTAGCTAGTGTGACGTCTGCCTGAGCAATGTGTAGATACTCCTCTACAGTGAGCTTTCTCTGCATTAGGGTTATGCAAAAGGCAACGTTCTTTCAGAAGCCCTCCCAAGTCATAACTGTGTCGGTGTGAAATACAGAATGCACACACATCCGTCTATACAGTAACCCGTTTATTAGAACAGGGTACCTGTTATTTTGTTGTCATTGTCAGGTACTGTCCGTTGGTTATGATGCACAGCTACCCTAAGGTGACCAGATTTTAACATTGGTAAAGTGGATCACCATTGATAAAACTCATATCCTGGCGAAATAGCCACATGGCAGCCGAAAACTTTATACCCTAGCTTGTCGTGCATTCTTTCCAAAAATCAGGACTTTTTTAAAACGCTGCAGGACACGGGAAAAATTGTTAAAAATCGGGACTGTCTGGCCAAAAGCGAGACGTCTGGTCACCTTATCCTATACATAACACAAAGAAACACTGCCTGGTCCTGGCCCAGTGTCAGTCCTTCTTGTCCTGGGGCTTCCCCTGGGTTCCAGTGACTGTGAATCTTTAAGGCAGCAAAAAGCTTCTTTCTCACACATAGCAGCTGACACCCACTACACTACCAGGGCACCCCAAACCATGATTAAGGGCCTTTAAATTAGCAGTTGCTGACAGGTAGATGTTTATTAATATTTGTGGAAAGTGTCTGATGAACTTGGAAAGGCAATGCTTTACAGTACACAAGAACTAGGCTCTATTCTCCATGTTCTTGTCCACCATATAAACCAAACAAACAAACAGAACTCAACGCCATGATGTCCAATCTGGCTCATAGCAACTCCATAGGACACAAGAGAAATGCGCCCTCTGGTTTTCAGAGACTGTAAATCTTTGCAGGAGTAGAAAATCTCTCTGTTCTCCCAATGAGGGGCTGGTGAATTTGAACCATTGACGGACAGTGCACCATAGCACTGCCCTTAGCCCACTCTGTTAACCGGGCTCTTGACTGTCCACCATATAATCCTCCGTTAGTTATTTGATATACATCCCCCATACCCATGGCTGCTCCCTCCATCTGTTCCCATAATCATAAAATGAGTAGTGATATTCACTTGCAAAAGCCTTGTGAAAAAAATTATTTTAAGCATTTGTGAACATCACATGGAAAATTATATACAATGTGCATAAGTATATCAAATGTATTTTGATATTATGAATGCCAAATAACAGTTTCAATCATTTTTACTAGATCTTAATCACTTTTTTCTTGCATCTCACTAAGTCTCTTTAAAAAAATGTTTTCAGTTCTGACATATTTGCAAAATAGTACAATATTTTGAGGTAGACTATTTCAAGAAAAGGAGCCCTGGTGGTGCAGTGGTTACGAGTTGGCTGTGATCGGCAAGGTCAGCAGTTTGACATCATCAGCTGCTCAGTAGGAGAGAGACGAGGCTTTCCGCTCCTGTACAGAGTTGCCATCTCAGAAACTCACAGGGGCCCTGTCTGTGTGGTCACTGGGAATCAGCATCGACTCAATGGCAGTGAATTATTTGTTTTGTTTTCCCCAAGAAAAGTAATGTCTGTAAAATGCGGTACATATTATACTCAAAGAATATAGTACAGTGAACCCTCGCCACTTCGCCCTTCGACTTCCGCGACTTCACTCTATCGCGGTTTTTGCGTAACAGCGCATGCTCTGTCATTACTGCCACTGATTGGCTCATACTGTACACGCTTCTGTCTGCATTACTACGTATCAGAGCTACGTATCAGATGCATTTTTGCTTTTGTACAGTGTACTGTAATGGTTTGCGATTTTTAAGAAATTTTATCTAAGCCCTATGATGGCTCCTAAACGAGCTGCTTCTTCTAAGCCTTCTGACAAAAAAAATAAGCGCCAGAGGAAGATGCTCACCATCCAGGAAAAGGTAAAACTTTTGGATATGATCAAAGATGGCAAGAAAATCATGGAGGTTGCACGCCATTTCGACTTGAATGAGTCTTCCGTTCGTTCCATCCGTAAAGAGGAAAAAAACATCCGTGCCACAGCTACTTTCACTTTCAACAAGGAAGCAAAGCGCATCGTGACAAGTCGTAATAAGTTCATAGTAAAAACGGAGTCTGTCCTAGCCGTTTGGATCATTGTAACATCCAAAATGTTTTACTGTATTTTCCCTTTTTCGTTTAATAAATTGGGTAATACGAGTGTAATGGTGACTAAAGGGTGTTTTTTCATGTCCTCTATGCTCTAACTACGAAAATATTTGATTTACAAATAAGGAATCCTACTTCGTGGAATTTCATTTATCACGGTAAGGGTCTATAACCGATTAACCGCGATAAACGAGGGTTCACTGTACAGTGAATTTTTGTAAGCTTTAAGGGTAACATCTATAGAAGTATTTAGAGCTAGATGTGGGTTTGTCGCTGCTATGTTTCATACTGAAGCATTTCTAACCACCCAAACGGCGATTGTTGATCTACTGAAAATGATAGAAGAAAGGGAGTGGCGGTGGATTCTCTCTTTACCATACAAGTTATGAGAGGAAAAGAGGTCTCTTACGCATTGATGTTACTTGGAAGTCATGTACTTTTGAAGGTGTTTTTAAAAGGTGTGGCAATTGCTGCAGAAAATAGATTGCAGCTTATTAAACAAAAAACAGGAGTCCTGGTGGTGTAGTGCTCCCGCATTGGGCTGCTCACCACAGCGTCCAGAGTTGGAAACCACAAGCTGCCCCATGGAAGAAAGGCAAGGCTCTCTACTCCTGTGAAGAGTTACCGTCTTGGAAACCCACAGGGCAGGTCTGCCTTATCCTGTCAGGTTGCTACGAGCTGGAATCAACCTGACGGTAGTGAGGGTGGGAGTGTGGTTCATTTGAGAATTCTGTAGACTTCAGGATACAGATAAGTGATCGGCTAACAAAATGAGCCCGAGCCATTTAAACAAGGCCAAAGGGAGAGGTTGAGCAAAACTGGGTCCTTCTTTAAGTATTACTAATATTATGTATTTGTAGAGCTTACTGTCACCAACTGAAAGTAGTTGCTATGACCAAAACAGTGAAACTCATAGAAAATCACTTTATTTCTTCCATTTTGGGAAATGAATCTTATATCTATTTAAATCTTTAAAAATCTAACTAGTTCAATATTTTAAAACTTTAAAAAAATGTATTATGAATGGGGAGTTAATACATATATCGGTCCATACTTCAGTCACATCCAGCAGAATTGTACAATTGCTACCACAATCAGTTTCCAAACATTCCTTTTCTCCCTGAACTCCTTGACATCGTCTCCCTTTTACCACGCCCCCACCACTGTATTCCTCCTGCAAAACCTTTATTCTGCTTGCTGTACCTACAGGTTCATCAATCCTGGGTTGCATATACTGAAACACATAAAAGCGTATGACTCACGAACTGTAAGTTTAGTCATGGAAATCTAGAGCTAATGAAAAGAAACCGTGACAAAAGGTGGTAATTCATAAAATCCAAACTCACCCCCATCAAGTCATGTCTGGCTCATAGCACCCTTATAGGACAGGATCGAAAGACCACGGGGCGTTTCCAGTGTGTAACGCTCTACTGGAGTAGAAAGCCCCCAATTTCTCCCATGGAGCCACCGGTGGGTTTGAATTGCTGACCTTGCAGATTGCAGCCCAAAGCATAACCATGACATCACCTGGGTTCCTAATTATTGAATTAAAAGGATAAAAATTAAAACGTTAAAAGCTACGCATATAGTCAGGGGGCGGTGGGGTGAGGGGGGGATGTAACCACTTGTGAGCAATCACTGTTTAGAAGCTAATGTAAAAACAAATGTTTAGCTACTTCTTGTCTGTTAGACGGTGAACAGCGTTCCTTTCCATGAAAAGAATAACTCCCTCCCGTGCAGGTGTCCTGTTCCTCTTTGGCTCTCAGAGAGCGCAAAGCTAGCTCCTCGGTGGAGAATACAGTCGACAACGGCAAACGTACTGATCGCAAATAGTTGCTGAATGTGTTTTCCTTTAGACGTCTATGGACCATGTTTTACGTTCTATAAATAAATCTGGGGGTTACGAAAAGAAGATGCTCTCCTAGACTTCTTTATGTTACGTTACCGAGGGAATTAAAAGACAATGGAATTTATCCACGAACTTTTTGAAGTCCCTTTTACTGAGCGAGAGTGTGTGTTCACCAAAGACATAGCATCAAACGAACAGACTTTTAGGCGGAGGGAAATTTTCCCACTCATGCTTGAGTACTAATCAGAGTTAAATAGATACACTAGCTGCTATCCTGCAGGTTGATAATGGATTAACAATGTTCAAAGAATTAGAACACCGTAAATTCATTTACCCATGAAGTTTTACTGAACAGCGGCAAACCTGATTTTGATGAATCAGAAGGTGTTTCATACATTTTTGGTACTTTTGAATTCATATTTGTGAACATCCATTACCTCTGTAATTAGGGCATGCAGAGATATCAATTAATAGTGGATTCTGATGAGGGATGTCATGTAAGCCAAGCCGTAACTGTGTACAGACATTATGTTTCATGTCTGCCTGCAGTGCAAGTATTACAATCTTCAGTCTTGATAGTTTCATTCTTGTAAATAAAGAGCCTGGTGGAGCAGTTTGTTGAGCATTGGTGAGGCTCAAACCCCTCGGGCTGTTTTCAGAAGAAAGAGGAAGCTGTCTGCTCCCAGAAAGATTTACAGTCTGGGAAACCCGAGGAGCAGGTCTACTCTGGCCTGTAGGCTCGCTGTGAGGCAGAATGCACTGGATAGCCTTGGGGGCAGGGGGCGGGTTATCCGTTCGCTTTTGGCTTTTCATTCTCAGTATTTTCCTCATTTGCACATCCCCCTCTTTCTATAGATCAAGCCAGGTGACATCCCCTCACTGTTCATAATCAAAACTCCCTGAGAAGTTCATCAGCTTGCTCCAATGACACCCACAGATGGAGGGGGATACAGACGAGACCATGAGTGTGATCACTCTATTTGCACCTTTGCTGCTGGATGTGCCTGTGATTCGCCCCTGAACACGGGGCTTCTCCTATGCTCAATAGAGAAGAACACCATGCCCCTGAGTCAAGCCCAGCTCATAGTGACCCTGTAGGACAGAGGAGCACCAGGCTGTGGGTTTCTGAGGCTGGGATACTTTACAGGAAGAGAAAGCCCCATCTTTCTCTCCAAAATCTAATAGGTGGGGACAATATCTTTTAAAAAGAGAAATTCTAGCTTTGCAGTTCAATCACTTTTTATTCTCTCTCTCTCTTTAAAATGCATGTAGTGTTTTGGCTCTGCTTTCTAGTTTATCTCTTTCTCCATCCATCCCCCCTCCCTTACCAAAAACAAAAACAAAACCTTACTACCGTTAGTCGATGGACTTCAAAACCCACATGTGTTCTTTACTGATATTATCAAGCCAATATAAACCCTCGAAACCTCATATAGATGCAAAATATATTGGTTTCTATTTCCCACCGTTTTCCCCCACAGCACTGAAACATTGCATCATTTGAATAGTCTTCTCTGAGGCTGTCTATACAGCGTTATCAGTTTGGGGTATTGAAGTCCCTCCTCTTCATCCCCCACAATGGGGTTCGTGTTGCTGTTTTGTTGTTTCTCATATCCTCTCCTTTTCCCAGGAATGGTTTTTCCTCTCCTTTTAGGAGGTGTCCACCCCTCCCACTGCCCTTTGCAGTTGGGAAGGTGAAACTTAAAATGCTTTCCCCCCTCTTCTTCCTCCTTTGCTTTATTTTTTATTAAAATTGTTACATTAAAATGTCACGCTGAAGAACAGCCTTGGGTGCCTCCTTCCCAGCTCCCCCTTCCCTGGGAGGGGAGCACACTGCCTTCTAATCATACCGGCCTGGCTTTTCCATAAGGCAATAAGAAAACAGGCTCAGCAGAGGTTGCCAGTTATAACTTAGGTATAAAAAATGGAATTAAAAACGTTTGATGAGGCGGGAGCGGTTCCACAGGGATGCCCTCCAGATTTCCTAGGTTCTTCTGCTCGCTTGGCATTCCTCTAGTCTCGCTTCTTAATTTTGTATGGAATCATTCTGTCTCCCAAATACACCCTTCCCGATTCGTTCCCACCCCCATTTCTATTTCCTTTCCTTTCCAGCATGCCTCTGCATTGATTTTCAATAGACGGCACCCTCACCATTCTGCACGTATGTTTTATATTGAAAGCGGCAGTCTACCCTCGTTTCTCTGAGACATCAGCTTGCATCCACTCGGTTCTGGTTGGCTCTGTCCATTCTTTTCTGGGCTGCACATGTGGAGAGACTGTCCGTTCTTTACACCCTTCTCCAAACGGATTCTTAGGACCAATGCAGGAGCAGATCTGCATCATCAATCTATCTTTCCCCTTTAATGATTTTGCCTGACTTCGAATTGACCGGTTTCCCCAATCACATTTCCAAGTCTCCATCGCACACATTTGGAAACTAACCCCTACATGTTCTTGGTTTTAAGCCCAGAGCATGTCCTGCTATATAGATTGCCATCTTTGGGGTACTCTCTAGAAATCCTACCTGTCTTCTGGTGAATGTATTAAGTCCCCACTGCCATCGAGGTGATTCCGCCTCAGAGAGACTGTGTGTAGGCTTTCCAGCCAATAAACCTTTATGGGAGCAGCCAAGCTCATCTTTCTCCCACACAGCAGCTGGATCATCCTACCCTCCAACTTTGCGGTTACCAGCCCAAGGTCTAACCACCGCGCCACCAGGGCTCCCGTCATCTTCCTGGTCTGCTACAGTGCTGAGGGCTGATGCACTGCAAGGGTACACTCCCTGCAATGCGCCAGGGTAAACTGCAGCAGAAGTCTCCACCAGATGGAATCTAGTGCCTTCTCATCCCTCTCTGTTTAATTCTTCAGTCACCTTTTAAATAATTATTTTGGGTGCATGGACTCCTATTAAGTATTGCTTTTTGCCTTTTGAAAGACTTCTCGACCTGCACACACACACACACACACACTTTTTTTTCTTTCTTGTTTATACCCCCTCACTCCTCCCCATTAACTTAAGTATGTCTCAAGTCCCAAGTTCATGTGCATCTTGTCAAGGTCAGTAGGCAGCTTTTTAGTGGTCAGAGCCTTCTGCTTTCATACCTGTGAATCATCTCGGCCCTTGAGGGGAGCATGGATGTAGTGAATTGCTTCGAACAAATAAAACTGAACTCACTGACAGACAGTTCTGACACATAGCCACCTGTGGGGTGGGGTAGAACCGCCCCTGTGAGTTTCTGAGACTGTAGCTATTTACAGGAGTAAAAAGCTTCATCTTTCTCTCTCAGAGCAGCTAGGGTTTTTTGGTTCTTTTTTTTAATTGTCAACTTTGCAGTTAGCAGCCCAATACATCACCACTATGCCACCAGGGCTCCTTTCTAACAATTAAAATGTAGCAGCAATAAGGAGATGTCACTCCTGAGTGCAGATTCAAAAGGTTCCTCTCTCTGCCCCCGCTGCCTCTTCTGACTGGACCCTGCAGAGCAAAGCCTGTGGCTCTAGCCTGAGCTGCCCTGTGTGTCCCACCTGGCAAGGAGGGAGACTCCACACCGACATTCAAGGAGCACTAGAGGCTCTTAGAGGAACTGAATCCTGCCCCAAACCGCATCAAGGAGCAAGCACAGCTCCGCCCCAGTCAAGCCTTCTGATGAGATTCAAGCCCCAGGCACTCCCTGGATTGCAGCCTTGTGAGGTTACGCAGAGCCAGGGGACACAGCAGAACTGCTCCTCGATTCCTGATACACAGACACCATGGCTCTTTGTTGGGAGTGATTTGTTATATACCTATAGTACTGCCATCGGGGAGATCCCTACTCTTAGCCACCGATATAGAGTTTTGAAGGCTGCAAATCTTTACAGGAGCAGACAGCCTCAACTTTCTCTCATGGCACAGGTGGTGATTTCTAACTGCTGACCTTGCGGCTCGCAGTCTAACACCCATCGATAGATAACCAAAATGCATGGCGTAGTTGGCATTTTCATTTACTACATAGAGAGTGTTCTAATGAGAGGTTTAGCTTTATTTCTCCATGGGGGCTGGTGGGGGGGAAGCAAAAACACACTGCCCTCTGTCAATTCTGACTCATAGCAAGCGCTGGTGGCACACTGGCTACACACTTGACAGATAACCAAAAGGTCGGTGCTTCAAACCCACCAACCACTCCCCTGTGGGGGCAATTCTACTTCTCCAGAGCCTTGACGTAACTCCTGAGCCACAGCACTTGCTCACATATAACTCATTGAATAAATGGGCCAGTGAGGGTGTGCCCTTGATCCCAAATTCATTCATCACTACTGCCAGTAAGCTGTGGTTTCAGCTAGGGATCTTGGTTGTACATTGAGGCAAAGGTAGGCAGACAAGTAATGTCTTGGGAGGATCTCTACAGTGGCCAGGAAATGGCTTGACAATGATGTTAAGAGAGCGCACAAAGAGAAAGAGAGGCTAAAACCGATCACCAAAGTCAAGGCCTGGCCGCCAGATATTGGTTAGGACATAGTTTGGTAGGAGGCTGGCCATGGCTAGCCTCTGGATGCCACTGCTGCCCCTGTGCGTGCCCATTGACAGTCCCTAAAGACCCCACTTCCTGAGGGCTGCCTCTGTTGGATAAGCCAGGGTCACATCCCTGCCAGGCCCTGCCAGGGTGCAGAGGAAAGGACTGTCTGTCTGTCTACCGTTCTGTAGAGGGAGGTGAGTCCCTGCCTTCCTGTCTCTCTCCAAATGGCCCGTTGGGGTCTTCTCCCAGAGAGAAAGAGAAGCAGAGGCGCCATCAGACAGCGCATGAATTCTCCCCAAGTTCAGGGGGAAGCCGGTCCATGACAGGAGCAACTATTCGTTGAAGCATTAGTGTGCTCTTTTCGGCAATTTTGTGTTTCCTTTTAAACTTTCTCACCAAATGGATTCCCTTTTTAGCACCAGCTCTCTCAAATAATAGTCCACGAATAACTGCTCGTATTAACGACTCTTTTACCTCCTTGCCACCCACTTGCCATCGATTATAGTCCATTTTCTAGTCAGAAATGTGGGAAGAGGGGAAAAAGCATGTTTATGCGTTTTATTTCCTCAGCAACGAAAAGGCATTGATTAACATTCTGAATCTAAAGAAATAAATATTATAAGCACCTTGTGCTCCACCTGGCCCCCAGTGCAAAGTCAATGAATGCTGTTTTCCTTCCGACCCCCAATGTGTTTTCCAGGAGTAATTCCAGCCTTGCTTCCTTCCCGCTTCCATAATGGTACCTTTACACTTGCAGAACTAATTATTACAAGCAGTAATCCTCACTGCGCTTTTCTATTATTTTTTATTATTTCGTTTCAGTCCCAACAAAATCCACCAGTCCCAAATCTCATAACCTGTGTGTGTTGGGCGTTGGAGTGGGGGGTGTTCTTTATATTATCACTTGCAATTCTCCTCGACCCCACTTTTCTCTTCTTTCTCATCTGTCTCTGACCTTGTGGTTGAGAGGGCATGCCCCTGGACTGACCCTCTGTGCTTTCCTTCCTGGTTTGCCCTTGACCTGCTCCATCCACCCCCACGTGTCCTCGTGCTGTGAATGTCTTTACTTCCCGTCTGGCGGGCGGGCTATCCCGGTCACCCTTTCTATACAGACTGTTTCTTTGGGTCTTGTGTACTCTTTCTGCCTGACCACTTCACCTCCTCTCCCTCTGAGTCTTGGGGCACCTCATTCTTGGCACCTCTGTCTTCACTGAAGACTACCCTAAGACCGTTGGACTTCTTTTTCTTTTTCTGCCTAGTCCACTTGGACTTGACTTTCATCTACTCAGCCCACATCTAATACATATTTATTATGTTTAATTAAATTAATTTTTTAAAGATCATGATTAAGTCCGTCTTGTGTGGGTTCGCACTCAAGATAGGGTTACGGGTTGAGCCGCCCTACAAACCAAAGCCAAACCCCCTGCCATTGAGTCAATGGTGACTTATAGCGACCCCCTGTGGGTTCCTGAGACTGTAACTTTCTGGGAGTAGGAAGGTCAGGCTTTCTCCTGGAGCTGCTGGTGCTTTGGAACCACCGACTCTGTGGATCTCAGCCCAATGCGTAAGCACTACACCCCCACAGCTCCTTAGGATTGGCTATTTACTTATGGACCAGCTAATGTGTTCATACACACACACACACACACTCCAAAGAACAGAATAAATCCTAGATAAAGAAACAGGCATTTGGCAGTTGCTGTTCTTGGAAAAATTCTTTGAGATCAGGGAATCCATACTAGAAATGACAGGTTTAGGAACTTTTTGGATGGCATGGATAAATGTGGACATGGTGATAATGCTAGACTGACCGGTAACTACTGTCGAGAAGTCCCTACCTCAATAGGAATTAAACTCAACAGTCCCGAAACCACAAATTTGACAAAAATAGTGGCATATAGATTCCAATGCCTGAAATGCAAGGTAATGCATTCGCTGCAAAAGCAAGCATTCAAAACTTTACTGCATAAAAGATTACAGGCTCTAGGGAGCTATTGTATGAGCCCCGGTGGTGTAGTGGGCTGTTATCCACAAGGTGGGCTGTTCGACCCACTAGCAGCTCCCTGGGAGAAAGACTGGGTTTTCTACTCCCATAAAGAGTTCCAGTCTGGGAAACACACAGGAGACAGTTCTACCCGGTCCTGTAGGGTCGCTAGGAGTCAGGATCGACTGGATGGCAGTGAGAACGATCTAGTAGCATTTCAAAAAGGTACATGCAAGTATGCAAGTTTAGACACTCTCTTCATGGTGGGAGGGACCCTGTTTTTATAGTGTTTTGGCAACTTCCAGAATGGGAATGCTCCCGTCATGGCCAGTTTCAAGCTCTCCATATGAGACCACGGAACCCGTGGGCTGGCCAGAGATAGGCAGAACTAGCTTCAGAGCTGGTACCAGTGCAAAGATAGGGATGCACATTTTCATGAACTCCAGTCTGCTGTGTGCTGCTTCACCCAAGAAGTCAACAAAACCCTAGACATAAATGCCAACAAAGGAAATGGGAACAGAGAAGAAGTCACTGAACATCTCCTCCTGAAATATTGCTGTAATTCTGGCTGCTACACTTTAATAAAAAACCTAACAGAGCAGGGACAGGTCAGGGGAAAGAGAAAGAAAATAAAATCATGATGGAGGGGTTTCTGCAGGGCAGTGTTAGCCCAAACAGCACCTCAATGTGAAGTAGAGTCCAGTGTCCTCTCTGGTGGCTGGTCTCTCACCCCTCCTCCTTGTTTGGTGAAGAGCGAGACAGCTGGGTTTACACCTGCCCTTACCTCCTCAGCAAGCTCTCTTCTGCAGGACCACACTGGACGACCACATGGGTTGGCCACATCGTTCTGTGAAATGTGAGACTTGCTCATATTCTTCAGCCGAGAAAAGTCAGAGGAGTGGGCAATGAGCCACGTGACAAAACGTTATAAAATGGCCACATCCACCTATGAACACTCTACCTACCCACCCATCTCTCCATACATATATAAATACAAACCACATACATAGGAAGGGGCTTTTAAAAGTTTGTGGGGAAAAGTCCAGTATCTTTTAAGTCTATTTTCCACAAACTTTTTGAAGCCCCGTTGTGCGCGCACACGCATGCACCAATTATAGGCTCCGGGGAGCTATTAGCCTTATAGAAAGGTCATATAGTAACATGCCAGTATATCAACTCTTGGGGAAGGGGACCCGGCCTTGCCAGTTTCTATGACGGAGGTTATCTACATGAGAGAGATTGAAAGGGTGAGAGAGAGAGAACAAAGGGAGATATTTGTTTTTTCAACCCTGGCACAGAAGAATTAGGGCACACTTTGAGCCATATCTGCAGGTTACACCAAAAACTAAATAAAATGTCAAAGCCATTGTTACTCTTTACAAATAAATTTCCTAAATTATACTCCAAAATTATAGGTTAAAGAGGCCTATCTTTTAGAGGAGCATTCCAAGGTACTATTAGTTATGAAAAGAATAATTCACTGTTTAAAACTAATTTTGCATTTCAAAATCTATACCTAGGTATTCACAAGCTGATAGGCTGGAGTCCTGATGAGGTGCGATGTTTTGCCCTGTTCAAAGCCTCCCTCACGATCTCTCCCGAGCATTCTGCCCTGGGGAGGCTATAGATGACACTTATTTTTCCAGAACCAACCAATTTTTCTCTGTTGTCTCACTCCTTGACTCAGCTGCATCAGTCAGCTCTACCGACCACCCACTGCTTCCTAGTGAATTCAAAAAAGAGGTTATAGAAAGGCTGATCGGGTGCCAGATTCTGTGCTAAAATCACAGGGAAATAAAAATTATTTCCCTTAAGGGTTCACTGGGCGAGATAGGCATTGTAAACAACGAATTTCAGCAGAGTTCGATGGATGCAAAAGAGAGCCCTGTTCTAGGCCTTGAGGTGGTACAGAGGATGGAGTGGTACAGAGGATGGAGTGGTACAAAGGATGGAGTGGTACAGAGGATGGAGGAAATAAGGAAGGAGAGGTGTCTTCCCAAGGCAGAACCTGGCCTTCCAGGGACGGCTGAAAAATTGCTTGCTGGATAATGTGGATGAGAAGGCATTCCAGACAGAGAGGGCACCCGGAACAAAGGATGGCATGTAAAGCAGTCTGGATGCCAAGGGAGATGAATGTGCACGGAGGCCCTGTAGGAGGCAAGAGTGGCCAGGTGGGCATGCCTGGAGTAAACATTAGCGCCCCCAAGGCTTTAAATAGAGGAATAAGATCAGATTTGTACTTTGCAAGAAGACCCCTGTGGTTTTCCTTAATAAAGAAAGATCACCAAGGTAAGATATAGAGAAGAGGGCAAGAGAAAGCCGGAAAGACCTGTTCGGGAAGTTCTCCGATAAGGCAGGCCTGGGAGAATGAGCGCTCGGCTTCCAGAGTGACGACGGGTTGTGGTGGTGGCAGAGAATTGTACATCACCGAGGGGAAGCACAGGGTTTGAACCTGAGACCTGGTGGGTTGTGGAAGATGAAGAAATGACTCCCAGACCACTGGCTTAGGAGGACCAAGAAAAGTAATTCTTCATCAGTTTTGTTAGGGTACAGCAAAGGAAAATATTGAGAAGAAGCTAGTCAATTTTGTTTTGGACTTACTATTGGGAACGCTCAGATACTGGACGATTACGTTGCTGACAGCAGCTGTCGTGTGCGTTCCGACTCACATGGACCCTGTCGGACAAGGGAACAAAAACTGCTGGCCCGTCCTCAGCATGGGTATGTTTGCAGTCCATCACGTGGAGGGTCTTCCTCTTTCTCTACTTGACCAAGCTTGATGGCCTTTTCCAGGGGCCATTCTCTTCTGATTGCACATCAAGATGTGTGAGGCAGAGTCTCATCACCTTTGCTTCTGAGGAACAGTCTGGCTCTACTTCCTCCTAGAGAGATCTGCTTGTTCTTTTGGCAGTCGGCAGTACTTTCAATATTCTGCTTCAACACCGTCATTCAAATGCGTGGATTCCTCTTGTCTGACTTGTCTGTCAGTTTGTCACAAACCACTTGTGAGGTGGTCTGTGTGCTGCTGTGTCAGTGGTATCTCAAATATCAAAAGGGTCACCCACAGCTAACAGGTTTCAGCACTGCTTCCAAACTAAGAACAGATTTGAAGAAGGAATAGCCAATCCACTTCCGAGGAATTAGCCATGGGAAACCTGATGAACAGCAGCAGGCAATGACGGAAAGAGATAAAGCCATCTCATCTTTGCCATGAATCACCTACCTGATCTAGACAAGTTTATAAGTGCTTAAGGGCTCCTAGAGGTGTAATGAGTTATGGGTTGAGCTGCTAACCACAAGGTCAGCAGTTCAAAACCACCAGCCACACTGAGGAATAAAGAGGGGACTCTCTACCCCATAAAGATGTAGAGTCTCAGAAACCTACAGGGGCAGTTCTCCCTCCTATAGGGTCACTATGAGTTGGAGTCCACATGATGGCATTGAGCTTGGCGTGGTTTCTCTGGGCCTCGGTGTTCTTGCCTGCCACAGGCCTTGAGGCTTATCTTGGGTAACTGGATGTCACAAATAGTTCTGACCCTTGGCTGTGAACTCAAAGGCTTGAGATTGAATTGCAGCCAGCGGCTCGTTGGAAGACAGACTTGGCAATCTACTTCTGAAAATTCAGAAATGACTCTACACCGGCTGCTTTGTACCATCGCATACGTTTGTTGAGGGTTATATTAACTTAAATAATCCACATAAAGCTTTCAACAGAACCACTACCTTCTAGACTGTAAATCCTGAGCAGACAGCCTCATCTTTCTCCCACAAAGCAGATCGTAGGTTTGAACCACCAACCTTTGGTGAGCAGCTCACCACTGAACCACTATGCCACCAGGGCTCCTTTAAAGTCTAGTGGCTGACAGATCATATACACTGCTGTTTTTATTTCCATATTATCTGATTTCCCCAGCAACTGTGAGATGTGGGGAAAATTATCATTGCCAAAAGAAATGGAAGCACCAAGTGGCGTGCCAAAAACATCACTGTGCATGTAAAAGCACTTTGTAGATTTAGATTGTTTCTGCGCTACTGCTGTTTTCTTCATTGCCTTCTTCTCACAGAGAGTCAAATGAAATTGGTCTTTCCCTGTCCCACAACTAACCAGTGGTGTGGTCATCTGAGGACAAGCACTGGCCAGTCATCACTTGTGCCGTGGTCTAAGAACATGGTACAGTGGCAATAACTACTTCTTGATGGATTGAGCCGACAGAAACGGAATTGCTAGTTACCTGTAGTTTCTTTGGTAGTCAGTTCTACCTTTGACTACTCAATGCCCCAAGGCTGGGGGTGGGGGCGGGGGACATTCATGGGCAATAGGGTGCATTAACTATTAAAGAGGGAGAGGCTGTATTTTAGATAAGTAGCGATCAAAATATTCTAGATGGACTCTGTTTCTAAACTGGAAGGTTATAATGCTGAAAATTCAGAAATGCTCATTTTAATTTATGTTGGAAATACAACTGGGTACTGTGAGCATGCGGAAAATGTCCTAGATATGTTGCTGGGTAAAAGAGGTGTGTGTGTGTGTGTGTGTGTGTGTGTGTGTGTGTGTGTGTGTGTGTTAAACCGACACCTTTCAGCACAAGACGAGTTCTGTTCTCACTTTACCCTGAAGAACTCACTGCCCTCCTGAGTCTGAACCCAGGAGAATAATGAAGTAATGATCGTTTTATTTTGCTGTCTTCTGGCACTAAATTGATCCAGTAACGTCTGCATGGTTCAGGTACAGAAGAACTACATCCGTTTGGCTAGGCAACACTGCTGTCTTTTACACCATCTTAAATTCTCGCTGAAGAGCCCTTTGTCATCATTTACATACTTTTAAATAAAAATGTCCTTGTTGATCACCTTAGGACTTCTGAGCACACCAGTCAAGCAAACCATCCCCAAACCCAAACGAACAAAACTTCCCCATAATACGCGGTTATGGGCTATTTATCGTAAAAGAGTGTTGTCCGTTAACTCATCGATACTTTCTTCGGACCATTTTGCGTCCGTGTGTAACCACGAGGAACGACCATGATAAGAGACACACTAATACTTCCCTATCACGGTGTTTGTCAGGAGGGACCATCCTTTCCTGTTGTTTTGGGAGCGAGAGAAACGGCCCCCTGAAAGGAGAACAATCAGCTCCTAGTCGCAGCACGAAGACTTCGTTTCGAAATGCAGCCAGTTCACGGGTTGAACGACAGCAAAGCGATCCCTTCCACTGTGTTTTTGAAGAAAATAAAACAGCTTGATGTGAGTTAAAGGAACAGGTTCTATGACTTAAAAGCAATGGACAGATAGAGAAAAAGGTCCCGAGATTAAATTTTCCCTGAGGGACAAGTCTTTCTTTGGCGTCATTAACCTCCTTCTAGGTCACTCCTAAGAAAACAGCGGGAAATCCTCCTGCCCCTGGAAAGGTGGGTGCATCCCAGGCGCCCCTGACCTGGTGCTGCCGCTCCGCAGACATAATTGTGCTCCCTAAGTCCCCTCCGGGCATGCTGGATTTTAAGACCTCTGTTGGAAAGAAACAAGATCTGTCCTTTTTGAACCCTGAAATAACAAAATAGAAGTGATGTTTTTTAGCATGAAATGTCTTTCCAGTGTTGTTTCCCGAAGACAAAGAAAACACATTTTGAGAGAGAGAGAGAGCTGTGGTGCTTGAATTGCATTGGTTTTGTGAGTTTTTCCCATTCTGCCCCACGGTCTCCCAAATTTCCCTGTAACTTTGCTAACGCAGTCATTTGCCTTTGATTAATACTCGATAACGGTGTTCCAGGCGTCGTTGTGTGTTGTTCCCAGTGTGGACGGAGTGCTCATAAGCGGATGGGCAAGCATTCTTTGTTTGCATTAACTCTTTCGTCAGCACCCTGCCCCCCCACCCCCTTTTACTGGTACGTTTACACTGACTCATGAAGCGATTTGAGAATATTCATGAAAACTATCTCTGAAGCTAGTTGGAAAAAAGTTAAGCCCTAGTAAAATTATGTCTAATTCTCTTTCTTCAGTCTCCTTCCCAGGCCCCAAATTAAACAGAAATGAACCTTCCATGTATGCTGGGTTGTTCAGCATTCAGTCAAATACATCTGATGCCTACATTAAAGAAGAAAAGTAATGCCAACTTTTATCCTAGCTTTCTTAATAGAATGCACCACAGAGTAAAAGATGGTGTTTAAAATAGAATTTGACTGCTTCTTGCAATGCACAAAATAGAAAGAAAGGAAGAAAAATAGCCCCTAAGTTAAGACAAGTACTAAAAGCTCTGAAGAGTACTAGCGCCCACGATGAGTCTCCGCCTCCACCCCGCCCCCGCCCTTGATGTCTTTAAATTGATACAAGGGAAAGGGATAAGCTATTTTCAAGAAATAGTACACAAGAAAGCAAGACGCATACGCTTAGTGCTACACGGTGCAAAAGGCAAGGTGGAATGTGCTCTGTTCAAGTTTGGCAGGTGGTTTGTATATTCTTTTCCAAATTGGTTCTAAAGTAAGAGAGAACTTTAAAAGATTTTAAAAGACAATGCAGCAATTTCAGCCTCCCTGGAGACTCGAAGTAAACCGAAGCAGAGAGGAGAGAAAAATGGAATGTGCTTTGTGCACACGACACCGCTTAGGTGCAGGGACAGGCTGGGGCTAGGCTTGCATTTGGGGTTTTTTTGTCCAAGCTCGCGCACACCGATTGAATACTCAAGTCTGCATGTAAGTAACTTCTTACTATGTAATGCGAATTGGGTACAAAGGTAACAATTTCCTGGCAGTGGGATGGTAAGAATAAGAATCGTGGGCCTCACTGTTTTCTTACCAAAATGTGTTTCCAAAGGAGGAAATCCAAAACACACCACAACCTCACAAAGTAGACTAAACACATTACATCTGCCGATATTAGTAACTGTCACCAGGCTGTCCGGCTCTAGGATCTGCAGCTTCTGACAGCTACCCACCCGGTCCCTCGAAGCAGACTTTTCTCGGCTCCTTCGCTGGAGAACAGTGAACACAGAGATCCCATTGTTGTTGCTGTTTATTAAATGGTCTCCTGAAATTCCCTGCAGACGCTGCTTAAACAGAAAGAATGAATGGGACACCCCTTCGGTGCACAACACCGATCTGAACCTGGAAGCTACATAAAGGGTTTCTAGTGACACTGGCCAGAACACGTCTGAGGAGCCCCAGCCCCGTGCACACAAATAAATCACTAAACTGCCCGGTCTCTAAGCTTTGTTTTCCTTGCCTTCTAAATATGTCTTAGTGACTCTTCAATCGTTTCACCATTGTTTCATCTTTCTACGCCAATCACAAAGTAACAGAATGTAAAAGTTGTACGATGGAAACAATACCAAACTCAAAAAAATAAAAGAGAGAGAGAGAGGGGATGATTGAATTCTGTGTCCGAGGATCTTTTCCTTACTGCAGCGCCCACCCATTGCTCGGATGTTACTCGCCCAAAGCTTTTACAAGCAAAGCTGATGCGATTTCTGTTCGGTCCATTCGCATCAGTTAGTTCCTGACAGGACCTCGGGTTGATGGATACCCCTTTAAAACTGTTGACAGTTTCTACCTGTCTGCCGTCCACTGACCCACAGCCCATTTTCCGGCTTTTTTCTGGAACATGATGCTGGGATGTAGGCACCTTCCTAGTAAGAGCACGTGGGTGTTGAACACCATCCAGTGCGTTAGGACATGGGGAGGAGGTGAGGAGGGCCATACCTGAGAAAGGAAGGCCTGCAAGTCAATAACCGACAGGGTACCTTTATCTCTCCTTTGTTCCTTCTCGCCCCTCCACCTCCACCCCAGTCGGCCGTCTGTTTTCATTTATCACGAAGATTTATGAAGCCAGTATGTACCAAGTAATTTTCTGACATTATAAGAGGGGTGAGGTTTGATCCTTGCGCTCCATTTCAGAGAAGTTGCAGCTTCAAAATGAAGAGATTTGATGATTCTAGGCTGAAATTAGAATTTCAAAAATGAGTCAGCTCCAGTGAAGGAGAGACAAAGGCAAAAAAGAAAGAAAGCAGAGAAAAAAAACCACGCTTGAGTAAAATGTTTTATTTCCATTTGTTTCCAATGCCTTGCTGATGTGAGGGGCAAGTGGGAGGCTAATACATCTCACTTTTGCAGCACTAATTGTTTGCATTATCACAATAATCAAATGCAGCCATATTAATCTCTCCGGTTATTAACTTGATTTTTACACATTAAGATTTAGATTGAATCCCCTGGGACCATCTATTAATGCTTTTAAAGTTGAAGGGTTTCAACAGTTTTAAGTTCTTTCCCTTCTTTTAGCTGCAGGCAGTAAAATTTGAACGTGTGTGGAGTTTTTGTATTTTGCATTCCTGGGGGATTTTCAGAGACTGCTGTCAAGGACCATGAATCATGTTAATACATAGCAACCTCTACAGCTATTAAAATGTCTGCAATAATGTGATTATTTTAAAATGGAAAAACGAAGATCACATGTGTTACTTAAGGCTCAACTCTTAAAGTCACAGAGAGGATGCATTTGGAGGAAGAAAAAGGGAAAAAGACAAGAAGAAGAAAGGAAAGAAAGAAATCGTTTTGGCATGCGGCCTGAATCTGAACTGTCTAATCTACTGAGAAAGACAACTTTCCGTTCCTTTTACAAAGTACCTCTCACCGAGCTTCTGTCAACGAAGCATAAAAATGGCAAAAAGTCCAAGATCAATAAGCATGAAAAGCGGTTTGATTTCCATCTGAGCAGTTGTAGTAACAATGGTCTGCTGGAACAGTCTCCAGTTCTATGCTTTCCCAGCCATGGGATGATGACATCCAAGCAGAGAACGGCGCGTGGCCTGTTCTGATGCGCTGCCAGTGGGGGCCGACACCACAGCCTGCCTCCCAATGGCTTAGGGCTCAGCCTCGAAAATGCATTGAACTTATCATACAATCAACATAGCCTACCGGACCCCGGGAATAATCTCTACCACAAAGAATCGATCATTTTGAGATTTCTGCTTTGGCACTTCTCCTTTTCCTACGTTTCTTTCTCAATAAAAGGAGCCGTGCATGCGTGTTTTCATGAATGCTGCCTCAGAGGAAGGGTGTTTTGTAATGCTTTTGTTTTTGATTATTGCTTACCTGTCTGGGCAATCAGTGGATGGCTGCAGACCAGTTCTCTCAGTAATATGTGTTTCTCCGTCTCACTAACCATCTGCTCTCGAGTCAATGCTGGGCCACTGTGACCCTGCAAAGGGTTTCGGTGGCTGTAAATCTCTATGGGAGCAGAAACTTTCATCTCTCTCCTGCAGAGTGGCTGATGGGTTCAAAGCAGTTAGTAGTCCAACTTATAACCCACTCCACCACCGGGATCCTTCAAAAGAAAAAGAAAAACAGTCCAATCCCAACAGTGTGTTGGAGGGCATTTGCTGGGCCAGTTCAATCCAAGGCTGAAAAGTCGGCTCCGAAGGTGATGGTGGCTATTTTAGGGGAGATGTCAAGCAAGTAATCTTGATGTATTTTCTCAAAGGACACAAGACAGTCACGAGGGCTTAGTAGGAAGAAGTTTTAAGAACATTGATAAAAGGGGAAAAAACTGTCTTGGTGAAGGAAAATTGTGTTGAGGAACATTTTTCTATCACAACAATGCCCCTGCTCATCCTACAAGGGTGACAAGAGCTGTTCTGTAAGAACTGCCTTGTGAAACCTTACCTCATCCCCTGCCACAGCCCTTGTCTTGCTCCGTCAGTCTTTTGCTGTTGTTGTTCCCAAACTCAAACAACATTGAAAGGGAGCCTGATTGTAGTCCCTCGAGGGTGCCACAATTAACTGCTGTTAGGACGTGGCATAAATGGAAGAGCACAGAAATCTGAGGGGAAGGGATAGAGAGATGGGACCATTTCCTTCAGAAGTGCATAGACCTTGGTGGGGAATGTGTTTAATCAGAGTTTCCACACTGTGGTGGCAATATTTTTTATTCACCTTCACCCACGACAATTTCTATTAAAAAGACAGAAATATTGAAGAGTCTTGCATTTTTGCAACCCTGTAGCACATGGTAGGGACCCCTGGAGGCCTAGCAGGTGACATGTTGGGCCACTAAAGGTGAGGTCAGTAGTTTGAAACCATCAACTGCTCTTCAGGAGAAAGATGAGGCTTTCTACTCACATAACGAGCATACAGTCTCAGAAATCCACCGGGTCTGTTCTAGTGTGTCCTATAGTTTGTCACCATGAGTTGGCATTGACTCCATGACAGGGAGTTTGAGTTTGGGTAACACGTGGGTTTTGTTTGTTTGCTTGCTTTTGGTTTTAATCTATCTTGCAGTGCTTGGGCACATTCTGAACAGTGCAGTCTGGAATGCTTCCATTTCTTCTTAGTGGGCCTTTTCAACCCAACTGAGGACATTGGTGCATACTCACCCAGTGAATGGAAAGTCAAGAGTCATACTAAATTCCTGCCACACAGATTAGTTCATATGTAGTTCATTTGAAGTTAAAGCTCAGCAATAGGACATCCAAGTGATTGGCTTGAAAAATCCACATCTCAACATGACCTATATTCTCTCTTGGTTTAATATAGTTTACCCCTCCTTAAATGAAAACTTGATTCTAATAGTCTGTGTAAGTCTAGGGAAACTAGGGAAACAAATCCACACAAACTCATATGTATAAGAGAGAGAGTTTACATTAAGAAAGCATCCCAACCCAGTGCTGCCCAAGTCCATAAGTCCAACATTAACCTATATGTCTGACACCAATCTACAAGGTCCTCCTCCATCTCATAAAACACACTCAATGACACCGATGGCAGGAGGAAAGCCGAATCAGTGAGCGTGTGAGCATCTCAGCACTGGCAGAGGTCTCCATGCGGCTGTTCCAGTTTCCATGGCTGCATGGGGGTAGGTCCATGTAGCTTCTCCTTGGGGATGTCTCGCAGGAAGTGACCCTTGCAAGCTGAAGCAGGGAACTGACTAAGGCAGCTGCACCCTGGTCTGACCATCAGAAAGCAAGAGACCCGAGAACTAGAAAGGTGAGGCCCTAAGCCATTTATCTCTCTGCTGTTCAATTAACCCCACATGGGTTTATCAGACAGGTTCGCACAATAAACTTTAACTATCTCAGAGTCCTTTTGACTATTAACCCACTAGTATATCATTCCAGGCAGTCAATTGTTCTAGAAACTTCCATAATCATTTTTTAATCTTAGAGCAAATATTGGTGAGTTAATTAAAGTTTATTGTGCCAACCTAGCCAATAAACACATGTGGGGTTAATTGAAGGACGGAGGGATAAATGGCTTGGTGAGCCTCGCCTCTTGGGTTCTCGGGTCTCTTGCTTTGTGATGGTCGGACCAGCTTGCAGCTGCCATAGCCAGTTCCCTGCTTCAGCTGGCAAGGCTCACTTCCTGCAAGACACCCCCAAGGAGAAGCTGCATGGACCTACCCCGATGCAGACATGGGTGCTGGAGCAGCCGTGTGGAGACTCCTGCCAGTGCTGAGATGCTTACACGGTCACTGATTCAGCTTTCCTCCCGCAGTCAGCGTCATAGTGTGTGTGTGTTTTGTGAGATGGAGGAGGATTTTGTGGATTGGTGCTGGACATATGGGTTAATGTTGGACTTGTGGGCTTGGGCAGCACTGGGTTGGGATGTTTTCTTGATGCACACTTAACCTTTATATAAAAGTTCCTCTTGTACATGAGTTTCTGTGGATTTGTTTCTCTAAAGTACCCAGACTAGCACAATTGGTAATAAGGATAAGCAACTATGAAATATCTCCTCTTATTTCAATTGCCTTGTGACACCCACAGAAAAAATTCTCTGAGAAGAAAAATAAATGTAACCACTGGCATAAAAAATTTAGTTGCAGTTAGGTTTGAACCTCTGTTCAGAGTAGAGTGCACTCCTTTTTGGAGAAGTTCAGAAGGAACCAGAGACTTTCTGTTTAGACACCAGAGTGAACCAGACACAGACGAGCAGGATCCATCACTTGCTGAGCCAAATTCTGCTTAGACAGGATCTCATCTGCCCTCCCTATAACTCAGCGAGCTTGTGTATGCGCCACTTTACAGATGAGACCTTTGTAAGTGATGAAGTGGGATTTGAATTCTGATCTCCCAAATTCTAAAACTCATTCAGGAAATCATGCTGCCCCATGAACTGGCATTCTAGCAATTGTACTTCTTCAACCTAGGGCCTTTGCCTCCTGAAGTTAAAGCAGGACCTCGAGTGGCCTTCAGACAGGACTCTCAGGATTTCAATAGCTTGTGGATTAAAGCCCAGCTCTAGCACGTACTGTGTAACCGCAACTCTAGACAAGCTCATAAGAACAATATGAATAAGAAGCAGAAGAATGACAACTTCTATTCCCTAAGCACGGACGCAATGTCAGATAAGAGGAGACACTTTACAAAACATCTAATATCACAATGCCCCTTTGAGGTAAATATTACTTTCTCAACTGTCAGATAAGGAAAGGGATATCCAGAAAGGTAAGAGATTTACAAAAAGGTAGGAAAGGCTTTCATTCAAAAGCTTCGTTCCACGGACTTCCTATAAATTACAGAACATCTTGGAATTTCCACATGTATAAGATAGATCCATGGGCTTGTTGTTTGTTAAGTAAGATAACATGTGTAAGATTCCCAGAACTGCTTGGTGAATCATAGATGTTCAATAAAAGGTGATTTTTTTCATCCTCCGGGTTATAGATTGAATCGTATCCCCCCAAAGTCTTTATTGCAATCTTAAACTCTGTACCTGTGGGTAGAATCGCAGTGGGGAATGCGTTCTTTGTTATGTTAATGAGTGCAGGGCACTTGTTAAACCTAATCCCTTGTGAGTTATGGAGAAATTAGTCACAAATCAAACACGATGGGGAAAGACAACCCACTATGTGAAAGTGGGCATCATCTTGAACTGAAGAATGCCCAGGGCCACCCACAAGGAAGGAATCCAAATGGCCAGAACTTAGATACAGAGTTCTAGGAGAAAATAATTTCTGGTCTTTGAAGTCACCCCCATGGGGTAATCGTATTTGTGTTACAGCAGCACTGGCTAAGACATCCCTCAGGAAGACAGTCTACAGGGGCCTAAGAAGGGTTTCCAGGAGACTTCTGAGATTGTCTACACGGCATTTCACCAACTTGCACCCCCTGCCCCCACGTCCACTCACCCTGAGCTGGTGTCCTGCACATCCATCTGATTGACAGCTCAGGTAGCGTTCAGGGCCTCCGGCTTGTCATGGCATCCGTGTGGGGGGCACGATCATCCGCACCCCTTCAGGGTTTCCTGATTCCTGTTCAGATAGGTTTGAGTGAGTTACTGTCACTTATAAGTGACATTCCTTGGCCTCATTTTTAACGGATGAGGGAAATGGTCAAGCAGATATCTAACCTCAGCATCAGCAAATCTTACTTCCTCTATAGTAATGTAAATGGAACAATGAATAATGTACCCTTTTCTCCAGTTTCAGGCTGGGAACCAGGCCTGGGCAAGCTCAGGAAGGGGAGCAGCAGACAGGAGCCCGCAGTGTCAACCAGCCTTTCCCTGCTGCTCTGGCTGCAGACACCACCGCGGTGACTTCTGAGCCTTCGCCACTGGCTTTTAGAGGACTTCTCACTCTTCTGCATTGCCATCGAGTCCACTCCCGACTCCCAGCGACCCTGGAGGACAGGGCAGAACTACCCCTTTGGGCACCTGTGTGAGTAGACAGCCTCAGCTTTCTCATGCACCTGTTGTTGTCAGGTGCCATCGAGTCCATTGAAACTCCCAGCAACCCTGTGCACAACGCATGGCCCAGTCCTGGACCGTCCTCACCAGGGTCCCTATGCCTGGGCCCATGGTTGCAGCCACGGTGTCAGCCCATCTCATGGAGGACCTTCCTCTTTTTGGCTGTCCCTCTACCAAGCACGACATCCTTCTCCAGGGACTCATCTCTCCTGACAACGCATCCAAAATACAAAAGCTGACATCTCGCCAGCCTTGCCTCTAAGGAGTTCTACCCGCCTTGAGGTCTGCTGTCGATATTGGCCAGTCACAGACTGGCAAGCGATTGATTGCTGCTTGAAAGACCGGTGGCTCCCAACCACCCAGAGGCACCTCGGAGATAGAGCTGGAGACCTGCTTTCACAACGCCATCACTTTGATAAACCTCTTAAGTAGGCATCTATTTAAAGGCAACTAAGGACGACTACAACAGAAGAAATAAGTAAAAGCAACCCAATCAGAACAAGACAGCACATGTCTTCTCCTCCCCACTCCTTTACCTGGCTCGACATTCATCCTCTTTTTACTTCTTTTGTAGGCGAATGGCTTGCTGTTCTCACTTTGAAGCTTGTCCCATCAATGGAAACTCTTCATTCCGATGCTGTCTCATATATTCTCCTCTTCCCCAGTGTCGTTAGCCCATCACTTCCTGTAGATTCACTTTTTTTTAAACTTTCAAACGTGCAGATTTCCATGTTTTACACCCCGCTCACTGCCATCGAGTCAATTGCAACTCTTCATGACCCTCTAGGGCTGAGTAGACCTGTGGGTTTACAAGACGATAAATCTTTCTGGGAATAGAAAGCCTCATCTTGCCCCTGAGGAGTATCTGGTGCCTTTGAACTGCTCGTGCTGAGGTTAGCAGCCCAATGCATAACCCGCTTCACCCCCAGGACGCCGTTGATTTCCACTAGTGGTCCTCAAAGGAGCTTCTTCGGACAGCTGAATCAGCAATATTGGTTACTCGCCTAATGTTGTCTCAACTCTGACAAACCGAACTCTCTGCCTTCGAGGCAATTTTGAATCTGCGCCTTTGAGTTTCTGAGACTGCATCTCTTTGCAGGAGTAGAAAGTCTCGTCTTTCTCCAGCAAAGCTGGCTGGTGGTTTGGAACTGCTGACCTTGCATGGAGTAGCCTAATGCATAACCACTCCACCACCAGGGCTTCTCTCACCTCTTGTAGCGTCTCCACTCGCCACCAAATGACTGAGATGGTGTGATGGAAACTGCTCTGAACTGGGAGATAGCCTGGGTTTGAATAGCGATTCACGACGTTTTTGCTGTACATCATAGGCATTCATGACTTTATCTTTCGAAGCCTCAGCATCTCTAGTTGCAAAATGGTCATGATAATCTCTTCTTTGATATTTTATTGTGGAGACTAAAGTCAAATAATCGTGTGAAAGCATATGTACAGTTGTTTAGGATTGTTGACTGGATTGTGACTCATAATGACCCTCTTTGCAACCCACTGATCCCTCCTGAGAACAGGTCCAAAATAGGTGAGGCGAAGTCTTGTCATTGTCCCCTCTAAGGAACATTGTAGCTATCCTTCTTCCAAGTCAGATTTGTTGGTTCTTTTGCCGGTACATGATATATTTAATATCACTACCCAGCACCACAATCCAAAGGCACCGATTCTCGCTCAGCGTTGCTTATTGCTTCTTCATTGTCCGGCTTTCACATGAATATGAGATGATGGAAAATGCCATGGCTTTGGGGAGATGCCCCTGAGTCCGCCATGTGGCATCTCTTGATATATCCTTCCTGAATCTAGAGACTACCGGGAGAATACATTTGATGATTTCCCATACAAGATGAAGCAGAAGCCAAATAAACGTGTGCTAAAATAAAATTAAAAGTCTATCTACATTGGTGTGAATTCTAGATACAAAAATGTCAGCGATCTCACGGGCTGTGTGGTCAAAGATCTATTAAAAGCATATTAAATGCTCATTTATATAGCTTAATGATTTTCAGAAGAATCATAAAGTTCACAGTAGGTAGTAAAAGCTTCATGAATGTTTGCTGAAAGAAATTAAAAAGCGGTATATAACAGTGGTGTGAATTTTAGATAGAAAATTCCAGAGATTTCATGGGCGGTGTGCTGAAAGGTAGGGAGCCTGGGTGGCGTAGTGACTATGAACTGGGCTGCTGAATGGAAGTTCGAAGCCACCAGCTGCTCGCTCTGCGGGGAAACCCTGGCTGCTGCTCCCGTGAAGAGGTCCCGTCTCAGGAACTCACAGCAGTCCTCCCCGGCCCATAGACTCTCTATGGGTCCTTGACCCGATGGCAATCCGTTTTTTTGACCGGTGAAAGACATACTGTAAAAAGTAATTAATAGCTCATCTATACAATGTATCTTAATGATTCCAGAAGAATCAAAAAGGTTATTAGGTCAATTAATGATATATTTTTTGATATTGCTAAATATCACATATGTATATCACTAGTTTATATCCCTTTCCATAAGAAATTGTCACGGTCTGTTTTTGTCTTGATAGGGTTTGAATGTTGTTATTTTTTTCATCTACAGAAAATACAAAATTAGAAGTAAGCAAAGGAACTTTGTATTGCTTTTAAGTGCTTCTCCCTGCCTTTTATATTTTTTAAGCTTAAGCCAAATTAAAATAAATTACAGAGAGAGAGATTAAAAGAGAGATTTAGGGTATTTAATAGAGAAAGTTCTCTGGCACTTTAATGTCATCAATCTGGCTTCTACTTTTGTTAAAAATAAAAATGAAAGTGACACCAAGCCAGGTGCCCTGAGTTGATTCGGACTCATAAAGTCCCCCTGTGTTTCAGAGTAGAACTGTGCATATACCTCATTGAGTTTTCCATGCTGTGAACTTTTGGAAATGGATTGCCAGGTCTTTCTTCTGAGGTGCTTCTGGGAAAGTTTAAACCCCTTCAATCTTAATCATTTGTACCAGCTGAGGACTCTCCCTTTTCATCAGCCTACCCTAAAAGACTGGCTTTTGGTGCTCATTCATTGAAAATAAGCTTGGGTGTCTGTTGAGAAGGTGAATCTTCTCAGCCCCTTGGTTGCATTTAGTATGTTACTTGCCCCATCGTGGAAATGTTGGTTCGATGACAAGATAGTCATTTTGAAAGAGTGGCCAGTGTTTTTGTTTTTCTGTTGTACGCTTTCCTTTCCTCCTGCCTTGACTGCCCCAACGTACGTTACAGCAGGTTGTGGGCTAGGGTTGGGTTCCCCATCTCCGGGCTCTCTTAGGGGCACATGGCAGAAAGAAGGCTGGGGAGGTTTGGGTTCATTTATTTATTTATTTTACTTCCAAAGCCTAAATCGTGAAGAGTTTACAGGATTGGGACAGAAAGCCAGCCTCAGATTAAGAAAGGTGAGTGTTGCTTGGGACTGAACAAAGGACTTGATTCAGCTGATAAGGAGGAAAACCAAAGGGACTGCGATGCAAAGAGAGCCCAATGAATATGAGTTGAATCCATATCTAGTTTTAGGGGTAGAGATATGGCACATCTAGGGACCAGGAAAACTACCCCATGCTCTGTCTGTTCTCGGTAGAGGATCCCAAACGCTTTGGTCAGACGAAGGAGTGGCTGCCTGCCACGTCTCGGTAATTGCTGTTATTAGGCGCCACCACGTTGATTTCAACCCACCGCTGCCCCAGGTGACAAAGTAGAACTGCCTCGTGGAGTTTTCGTGGCTGCCCTTTTCACGAAAGCAGATTGATGATCCCCACCCCCACCCCCAACGCCCGCCCCCTGAGCCACTGGCTTGAACCACATACCTTTTGATAAGCAGCTAAGCACTTAATCACTGTATTACGGAGGTTCCTGTGGTCTAGGTCCTCCCTGTCATCGACCCAATTCTGACTCAGAGTGACCTTGCAGGACAAAGTAGAACTTCCTCCTTGTGTTTCCGAGACGATGAATCTTCACAGGAACAACAGCCTCATCTTTTCTCACACAGAGCAATAGTAGCTTTGAATTGTTGGCCTTGTGCTTAGCAGCCACATGAGTAGCCCACTGCGCTACCAAACTCAAAACTAGCGGCCATCAAGTCCCTGCTGACTCATAGCGGCTCCATAGGACCGAGTAGAACCGCCCCTGCGAGTTTCCAAGGCGATAACTCATTAGGGAGTAGAAAGCCCCATCTTTCTCCCACAGAGTGGCGGGCTAGTGGGTTAGAACTGCTGACCTAGTGGTTATCAGGCTAATTTGTAACCACTACACCACCAGGACTCCTTTTATCTAGGTAGGTGGACACCATAAACAGCCCTGCAGAAGTTCCTTCAATCTCAAATCAAGCCAGAGAGCCATGGTCGAAGCTGCCAAGCTGAAAGAGGAGTGGCAAGCAGGGGACTGAATGTCCAGGGAAAGAGGAGAGCGATCGGACAATCACAGGTCGCCGTCGTATTTTGGCCCTCTCTAAGCCCCTTGGAGTGTAGTAAACTTCAGAGAAGGGCGTGAAGGCCCCAAGCTGGGGTAAATGGTGTCTGCTTTCTTTAACAGATGGACATTCAGATGGAAGTTCACTTTAATGGTAGAATTATAAAATATAAGGGTGCTTTACAAAGCACCCTTTATACGGGCACATTGTGGAAAACTGGAATTAAAAGAAAATAGAATTTTCCCACAGACTTCTTGTGTTGGTATTACATGTATGTAATATGTAATATAAAATATATAACTCATATAGAAATATATATAAGTAAAATATGTAAGTATATATATCTAATTTTTATTGTGATTTGGGGGAAGTTTACAGAGCAGATCATCAGTCTCACACACAACACTGTATGCACATTTGGTTTCAAGTAATCCATTGAAAAACTCGTGCCCACTGAGGCAATTCGAACTCATAGTGACTCTATGGGACAGGGAAGCACTGCTCCTGTGCGTTTCCTAGACTGTAACTCTTTACAGGACAGAATGGCTATGTCCACTCCCGAAGAGCTGCTGGTGGTTTTGAATTGCAGAGCTTGAGGTTAGCAGCTCAGTGGGTCACCACTGTGCTGTGGAAATCAGCTGTACAAGACCTTGCTGAAAGCAAGGAGATAGACTTTCAAGACTAAGATGCCTTTGACCCAAGCCATGGTATTTCCAATAGTCTCATATGCATGTGAAAGTTGGACATTGAATGAGGAAGAGTGAAGAAGAATTGATGCATTTGAATGATGATGCTGACAAAGAATATTGAAGGTAATATACACTACCAAAAGAACAAACAAATCTTTCTTGGAAGAGGTACAACCAGAATACTCCTTAGAAGCAAGGATGGCGAGACTTCATCTTACTTACTTTCGGCATGTTGTCAGGAGAGACCAGTCTCTGGAAAAGAACATCGTGCTTGGTAACGTTGAGGGGCAGTGAAAAAGAGGAAGACCCTTGACAAGATGGATTGATACAATGGCTACAGAAATGGGCTCAAATAGAACAATGATTAGAAGAATGGTGTAGGACCTGCCAACGTCTTCTTCTATTACACACAGGGTCACTATGAGTCAGAACTGACGCTATGGCACCTACAAAACCAGCACCACCACCAACACTACAATAGTCCATTGAACTCCAGCTCTTTGGTGCTTCCTTCCCCCCACTTTCTTTTTTTTATTTTTTTAACATTTTATTAGGGCCTCATACAACTGTTATCCCAATCCATACACACATCAATTGTGTAAAGCGCATTTGTAC
>NW_022111300.1:11405722-11477574 GCF_000313985.2 Echinops telfairi
CCCTCTCCCATGTCCCCCCGGAACTGTCAGTCCCGTTGTTTTCTCCTCCAGATTGTTCATCCAGCCTGTCCTATCCAGACAGGCCTGCGGAGATATTCTACCTTGCAAATTGGATTAGACCAGAGCATCCACACTGCTACGGATAAGAGCCCACAACACAGGGAATCCAGGATAGATGAACCCCTCTGGGCCAACAATGAGAGTAGAGATACCAGGGGAGGGTGGGGGGTGGAAGGAGGAACCAATCACAAGGATCAACATACAACCTCCTCCCAGGGGGACGAATAATGGAAAAGTAGGTGAGGGGCAATGGAGGACGATGTAAGATATGGGCCAAATAATCTATAGCTTATTGAGGGTTTTTGATGTAGGGTGGGTTGGGGGAGGGAGGAGGAAGAAATGGGGAGCTGATATCGGGCTCAAGTGGGAAGAGAATGCTTTGAAAATGATGATGGCAGCCTATGTGCAAATGTGTTTGACACATTAGAGGAATGTATGGATTGCAATAAGAGATGTAAAAGCCCCAATAAATGTATTTTTTAAAGGATAAATAAAAGAAGGAAGAAAATGTCATAAAACTGATTGTAGTGATGATTGAACAACTCTGTTTTTTGGTACAACTCTTCTTGATGTGATTAAGCTATTAAATTGAATGGTAAGTGAATTACATGCCAATAAAACTGTAAAAAGATAATAATCCATTGAACTTCTCCACATGTGCCATCACTTATCCCGCTTCTTCCTGCTGTTTCCTATTTCGAGTCTTTTCTCTTTCTTAGTCGTCTGAACTTTGTCCTTGGGTAAATGCCGCCTTTTGATGTTTAATTTTTTGTTATTGTAGCATGAGTGTGTGTTCAGTTCCAGACCTGACAGGTGACTTAGGAGTCTCACCAGTCTCTGTCCCATTGGCAAGCCTGGCGTCTTTTATGACTTGGGGTGCTCTACCACCTTCTTCCCGCACTCTATCCTGGACCAACTAATCTGATCCTTTTCAGAACAGTTGGTAGTGGTAGTTGGGCACTGTCTACTTCAGTGGTTCTCAACCTGTGGGTCGCGATCCTTTTGGGGGTCGAATTACCCTTTCACAAGGGTTGCCCAATTCATAACAGTAGAAAAATCACAGTAATGAAGTAACAATGAAAATAATGTTACGGTTGGGGGGTCATCACAACATGAGGAGCTGTATTAAAGGGTCGTGGAGGGTTGAGAACCACTAGTTCTGATCCCAGGATTGTGGAGACTGATGTTTCCATTCCAGGGAGTTTTCAAACCTCTTCATAATAATAAAATTAAATTTCTTTTACATTTTATGAGTTATGATATAATTGTTGTTGTTGTTAGGGCTGTTCCAACCATAGCAACCACAACACAATGAAACACTGCCCGGCCCTGCGCCATCCTCACAGTTGTGAGTTCTGAGTCTATTGTTACAGCCACTGTGTCAATTTATTTCCTTGAAAGACTGACTTTTCTGCTGCTCCTCCACTGTATCAAGCATGATGTCCTTCTTCAAGAATTTGTCTCTCCTGACATGTCCGAAGGATGTAAGAGGCCTTGACATTCTTGCCTCTAAGGAGCACTCTGGCTATACTTTTTCCAATATATTTGTTTGTTCTTTTAGCAGTCCATGACATTTTGTTTGTTCTTTTAGTACTCCATGATATTTTAAATATTCTTCTCCAGTCCCACAACATCAAATGCATCAATTCTTCTTTGGTCTTTTTAATTCAATGTCTAACTTTTACATGCATATGAGGCAATTGAAAATACAATAGCTTGGGTCCAATGCATCTTATATATAAGTGTAACAATAATAACAGTTGTAATTCACGTTGTGTTGTAGTGTCTTGTGTGAGTCATCCATTTGTACAGTTTCTTTATGAATCTAAATACACCTAGCAAAAGACCGAGCTCATAATAGTTTTACAACATTATTTATTTGATCTTTTTAATGTACAAGGTTTTTTACTTTGTTGTTGAAAACACACAAAACTAAATAAAGACCAATTCAACAGGTTCTACATGTACAAGTCAGTAACATCGATTAATTTTATAATAATTTTCATAGCTATTTTTATTCCTTTTTCTGGATTGTTCCTCCTCCGCTAACATGGACTTGCTGCTCTCTAAATTATCCTATATGACTTTGGAGTTGTTTTAAATTTGATCCCACATCGATCATTTTTCCAGAAAGCACAATTTTCAAGGCAAACGTTCTTTACTAAATAAGCTAACCTGTTGTTTGGATTAAAGACTTCAGGGGTTGTTTTTGGTTTGGGTTCAAGAATCTTTGAAGGAACAAGTTGGAAGCCATTGAGGCTGAATGAATCCTTGAATCTTTGTCTTGAGAGAATCTTAAAACCCGAAATTGTACACCAGAAAACATCTCCTGAAGGATTCTTTAAACCAAACAATAGCTTAGTTTACTCAGTAATGGGTGTTTGCCATAGTTTTTATGTTCTTTTAAAACAAAAAACAAAAAACCCATAACTATCTAGGATCCAATGAATAACTAGAAAACTTAAATCAAAAAAACTTAAGGGGAAGCAAGTTTATGTCAGTGACAGGATGCTTTTCCTCGGTTCTTGCTTCTTGGAGCAGAAAGACAGAAGCACAACGGTAAGTGAAATCAGCTGTAGGAGTGAAACAGAGTTTCGATGGGAGTCCTCACAGGTAGGAACGGCCCCTGGGCAGGAAGCATAGACAGACAGGTAGCTGACAAGCTCAGGTTCCTGCAGACCTTTCCCCTCTGACTGGTCTCCTCCCACATCCACTCAGAGTGTGATTGTGTTGGTTGGCTATTGGTAGATGTACTCAAGTATGCGAGTAATGTAGATAGTGATTACTGTGCATGCCCAAGCTTTGAGTGGATGTGTGTCCGTGTGCATCTGACCTAAATGGCCCTTCCTGTCCTTCCCAGAGCACCAGCCTCATGTCTTAGGAAGGACCCTTTTCTCTACTGGCTTGGCTAGCTAGATGGTGGGCCTTGGGAGGACAACTCCTTTTCCTCTAAGCTTCCGGCCTATCACCCTCACAACTTGTGATCGAGCTGCTTAGTTATGCATGGGGAAATGGTTAAACTGGTGTATGTTTTGCTGTGTATATTTTCAACAACAGTAAGGAAGGCATTTTCTACAGAATTTTCAATGACTTGATGTACTGAGGACACACAGCCCAGAGCTCATGAGCTGGAGGAAACCAGGTAGGCAGCAGGCAGGCCAGGTAGGAGGGAAAAGTTGCCATGTCCCAGATGCCTGATAGTAGACAGTGAGGTGGGGAGACGGATGAGGTCAAGATCCAAGTTCCTTCTGCTTGCCTCCTCTCCACTTGCATTTTTGAAAATGAGTCTATTTATACTCGCAACTACTGCCTCCTACCCCAGTCAAGAATCGGAAATGATTTAAGATTCAAACCAATGTGACAGTGTCCCACTGTTCCTTGCAGTCCTTCCCGCTATAGCCAAAAGGTGAAAACTTACATTTTCATCGGCAGAGGAGTGGATTTTTAAAATGACATATCCATATAATGGGACATAACTCGGGCACAAGAGAAATGAAGTCCTGACATGTACCAAAACATGAAAGAACGCCCAAAGCATTGTAGGCTAAAGCCACCTCAACAGGACAGAGATTGTATGATCTACTTATATAACATACACAAATATGTAGCAATCAAAGCTTATTACTGGCTACCAGAGGGAAGGGGAATTTTTCCCTAAGGAGTTTATGCTAATGGTGGTAGAGCCATTTGGAAAAAAGACAACGCTAATGTTGCAAACGTGATGCATGTAATCAATGTCACTGGATTTTATTTGTAGGAGTTATTGTTAGTGAATGTTTAGTGGTGAACATTTTCATCAAAATAAATTTTTTTAAATTTAAAAAGGAACAATAAATCCAACTGAGTAGTATAACATAAAAGCAGAAACCAAAAAATAAAACGGAAGCCAGCATTTTATTTAAAAGTTCTCATGGAGATAAACTCTAGCAACTGAGAACCTAGCGTTGCTTTGAGCTTCACGTTTAGTCTTTATCCATTCATCCACTTATTCATGCTTCTTTCTCTACTTCTAAGGGGACAGCCAAGTCCCCAATCTTTTATGGGACTGTGAGCACATCTGTTTGTGATTTTCTTGGGTGTCCTGCAGTTGTTTCAGAACTATAACTTTAAGCAAAATGACAAGAAACATTATTAATCAGATATGGACTTGGTAGAATCCCTGATACTATAGGTCTTAGCCACATTCACCCAAAGGCCAAGTTCAGGAGGGTAGGCAGGAAAGAAGAAGGGAAACAGGAGAAACTGAGAGGCCTGGGATAAATGATGTTACATATGGTCCTGGCAGCAAAGGACATGAAACAACATGTGTATGAACTGTTGGGTGTAATGGATTATCTGCTCTGGAGACCCCCACCCAAGGCACGGGCACAATTCCATCAAGAGAAAAGAGACTAGAAGCCCCAGGTCCGGTCGTATTAGTGAGGTGGGGGAAACTGTGACCCTTCCAATGGTTGAAGAATGCAGTGACAGTGGTTCCAGGTTGTCATTTAGATTCCAAACTAGAACAACTCCTGCTGCAACCGAGGGAGATTCTGCCTCCACCTGTACCATGCGCCGCTGTGTTGGAGTTCAGGGTCACAGCCACTGCTGCCGAGGGTCTTCCCCCTTTTTGTCCACTATGTTACACAGGGTTCTCTAGAGCCTGTCAAACTGGCAGCCTGTGGGCCGCATGTGGCCTCCGAGGTAATTTTTTGTGGCCCGCGATGCTCTGAAATAAAATGTAACAAGGGAATTGTGTGTGCGGTATTGCCTCGATCTCCCCTAAGCACTATTTTCTTCATAACAATTTTTTCTATTTTCATTTTAGTTCAGAGAATCTGGGGCACAAAATATCACCTCAGGGGCCACATGTGGTCCATGGGCCGCCAGTTTGACACCCTTGCTCTAGAGAAACAAAACCAGGACACTAATAATTATATATATATTTAGATAGATAGATAACGTAAGAAATAAGCAGTTAATCTATAAAGCAGTAAAAATGGCTCAGTGCAACTCACTTCCATGAGACAGTTAATACACTGGCAGTCCTTCAAGTCTTGAGGGCTGCTGGGTAGTCCTCTGTAGAGCAATTCAGGCTATCCGGGCACAGGCAGCAAACAGCAAGCAGGTCACCAACAGTCAGCCAGATGACAGGCTCCAACAGTCCCCAGCTTAAGAGATGTAAATTCCAGTAGTGTGGCGAAGCAGGTTTTGAAGGAACCTCAGATTACAGTGACACAGTCCACGGGTTAGGTGTCCCACAGGTAGTGTAGCTTGCAAATTGAGGCACAGAACAAGCTAAGGTAGTCCCACACTGGTCTGATCATCAAAAAGCAAGAGACAAGAAAGGCAAGGTTCGCCAAGCCATTTATCTCTCCGCCCTTCAATTAATCCCACGTGTGCTCATTGGCCAGGTTGGCACAATAGACCTTAACTATTTCATTCACCTGCTGCTTTACCAAGCATGACATCAGCAAAGGAAGGTCTTGGAAACTTTGCTTCTTCCATGTCATTAAGATGACTCTACTTTGTGGAGGTAGGTCTCCCCAGGTCACATTCCCGAGTACCTTCAGTTCGGAAGTGGGTTGCAAGGTCCCTCTTCCCAGTCTGTCTGAGGCTGGCAGCTCTGTTGAAACCTGTCCACCAGGGGTGACCATTGGAAGAACTTCCAGCATTAGAGCAACATGCAAGACACCCTAGCATGATAACCTGAGCGGTGATTGGTGGACAGTGACTAAACCCCATTCTAAGAAAACTTGGTAGAAAGAGTCACCGACTTCACATTACAGAGAGCCACTCCAGTTTTAACAACCAAGAGTGATTTCTGATATGTTGGCGTAAACTAAAATGACAACGGAAATCGCCACGTCGATTCTACCTGAACAGGCGCCCTGGCTGGGCTTCCATCCATATGGTCCTCAAGTCGAAACCACCAGGCGCTCCTCGGGAGAAAGAAGGGGCTTTCTACTCCTATTAAAATTTACAGTAGTGGAAACTCACAGGGACAGTTCTGCCCTGTCCTATAGGGTCACCGTGAGTCAGAATGGACTCAATGGCAGTGAATTATTCCGCCCAAAGGGAGCCCTGGTGTCCTCGCTGGACCGCTAACCACCAGAGGTCTGTGGTTTCAACACATCAACATGTCTGCACAGGAAAGACGAAGCTTTCGGCTCCTGTAAAGTTTAGCATCTACTGTAGCCCACAGGGTTGCTGTGAGTTAGAACACACTGGATGGCAGGGAGTGCGAGTGTGTGTGTGTGTGTGTGTGTGTGTGTGTGTGTGTGCATGTCTTCCATTCTGAAGAATCCATGAGTAGTACAAACAATGAACGGACTAGGCTGTTAACTGGGGTTGGAAGTTCATGTCCACCCAGATGGTCCTCAGACCAAAGGTCTGACACTGACTTTTGAGCACTCAGCCTTCCTCTATGAAGCACAATTTGATTTTGACACACACAGGGCTGCAATGACTTCATAGAAATCAACACCACCCATATCTACCATGCCCCAGTAACCCTCTTCTGAATTGCCATATATAGCTTGTCTTTGAAGGTATACCATCAGTAGTCTCAGCATTTTTGTTTTTTTGTTTTCAGTCTCAGTGTTTTATGTTTTATCAATCCGCATGTGACAAGAGTATGTGGAGAAGGAGTCAGGGGGTGTTGGGTGAGAAAATGTACATATGCTCCTAGGATTTCCTTATCCTCCCAGATTCACTTTGGATTCTACAACGTCACGGGTCATTTTGTGCTACATTCCCCAGTAGGCTGTTTCTTTACAGGTAAAAAATATATAGATATCTTTGTACTATAGGCACCTGTGTTAGTCTGGGTAGTTTAGAGAAACAAATCCACAGAAACTCATGTATAAGAGAGAGTTTTATATAAAGGTTAAGTGCTCATCAAGAAAACATCCCAACCCAGTGCTGCCCAAGCCCCCAAGTCCAACATTAACCCATTAACCCATATGTCCAACACCAATCCACAAAATCCTCCTCCATCTCACAAAACAGACGCAATGCTGCCAACTACAGAGGGAAAGCTGAGTCACTGAATGTGTAAGCATCTCAGCGCTGGCAGGGGTCTCCACACAGCTGCTCCAGCACCCAGGGCTGCACAGGGCTAGGTCCATGCAGCTTCTCCTCGGGGATGTCTTGCAGGAAGTGAGCCTTGCCAGCTGAAGCAGGGAACTGGCTAAGACAGCTGCATGCTGGTCCGACCATCACAAAACAAGAGACCCAAGAACTCGAAAGGCGAGGCTCACCGAGCCATTTATCCCTCCACCCTTCCATTAACCCCACTTGTGTTTATCGGCCAGGTTGGCACAATAAACTAACTACCTCAGCACCACTGGACAAATCCTGAACTTTATTTCAGAGGAACTTAAAGAAGGAAAACATTGGCGTCCTGCTTTTATCTATCAGATCAGATTCTCAATCAGAGAGCGCCTTACACGGGCCTCGGTGCGCTTCTAAAGACTGAACTGTCAGCTCGCATCTGTGGTGCGTTGCTTGCGTTCTAGTACTTTCTTTCCTCTTTGGCAACCTTTTCTTTCTTTCTTCTTTTTAATAAGTGCTCTCCCTAGGGCATTAATTATTACCCTGAAGAGCATTTTCATTTAGTTCCATCCAGATATTTTAAAAATGATCAGATTTCTCACCGACATACTGTGCAGCTTTTAAAAATCATGTAGTGTGCTTGTGGAGTTTTTCCAACTCTATTGAATCAGAAAGTGTTATTTGAGGATGGAGGGCAAGCTCGCTGTCTCCCTCCTCCCTGCTTTGTTAAACACAAACATCAACTCACTGGCCCCAGTGAGCATGAGCAAACGGTCACGGGTTCAACGCCATCCACGACGTGGGAAGGAAAGGCTCAGGGCCGTGAGGACTCATCACCACCTGGACCTGGGCTTGGAGGAGGTTCATTAGAGCTCACTTTGTTTACAGCAACGGAGCTCGCTATTTTAGAAAACTGGTCATCACCGAGCAGACACCTCGCTGAAAAGAAATGTTGCGGCCCTGGTCCATGTTGGTAGGAGGAAACCTAGTTAAATAATGGAAGGTTGCAACCTTTAAGGGCACAGCAGCTGCAGTTCTCCTGCAAGCTTCTCTTCACCCTGAAATCAGCAGCTCAGACCTCATTCTGGGGATAACAGTATGTGGTGACATGCATCAAGTAGGCCGTAATCGCTCAACCTCGCTCTTTGCCACTTAAAATGTGGGCTTATGTGACTACACTCAAGAAGCACAGGGAAGCTATTTCAACAGCTGTTCTCCGGCTTTGGAATAAAACGGCTGGCAGTGCTGTGCAGTAAGACACGTGAGTTTGGCGCAGGGAGACTTTTGAGATTGACTCTCTAGGACAGTGGTTCTCAACCTGTGGGTCACGGCCCCTTTGGGGGGTCGAATGACCCTTTGATAGGGGTTGCCTGAGTCATAACAGTAGCAAAATTACAGTGATGAAGTCACAATGAAAATAGTTTTCTGGGTGGGGGGGTGTCACCACCACATGAGGAATTGTCTGTATTAAAGGGTCGCAGCCTTAGGAAGCTTGAGAAGCACTGCTCTAGGACATTTGCTTGCTAAAGGTCTGACCAGTGTAACCTCTGACCCTCAGTTTCTGGGACTGCAACTATCTGGATATGGTAGCTAAGCCCAGACTGGAGTTCAAAGTCAGTAGTTGTGACTGGACCAGGGGCAGGGCCCTGCTCCCCAGGCACTTGGTTGACAGGTTGTTCTACATGGGGGCAAGGAGACTTGGCAGGGAGAAGACATCTGCTGGAGAGCATGATATCAGGGGAAAGGAAGCTGGGGTAAATTACGTTCCTCAGTCAACCCAAGGCAAGAGAGTCAACAGTCAGAAGCTGAAAACGTTTTAAAGAGTTTCTTTTGTTTTCTTGGCTTTGTTATTTTATGCTTGTTGGACAAGCCCGAAGCGCGGAATGCCAATTGATAGCTGGGGACAGAAGCATCTTTTCTATTTCTGCAAGGGCGTCATTGGGCTTTTCCAAGCTCAGCTGAAGGAAATCTGACACCATTTGCAACACGGGCGATGGAAGGTTCCGCGCTTCCAGCTGGTTCTTCCCGGTTCAGTCAAGATTGATGCAGAGATATCCCATCAGGCCTGCATTTGTAAAATGTGGGTGGAGCTGAACAATAACAAGAACAGGGAAAAGTGTGGTTCAAACCTTCTTAGAAACTTGATCGCTTCCTAGAAGACCCGGGCAGCCTCTGTGATGCCCAGCAACCAAATCTCTTGATCCGCCGACTTGCAAACAGCAGTGTTCAACCATCTCAAAGATGGCAGCTGAGTTGAGTGGGGCACTGTATTGAATGCATGCCCCTCCCCAGACCTGGCAATAATCAAATGTCCTTACTGGACTCCTGAAAGGGCTTATCACACTTTTCTGGAGTCTCCCATTTGCATCTTCCACTGATAATTTTTCCCTTTCCAGTTAAAATCTGGCACAACCACATTTTACAAATTCAGGTCTGTTCTGATTCCATTGAATTGACCATGATTTAACTGATTTGAGTGGATTCAAAGTCCTGATGATATGACAGTAATAGGAAGGGCCTTCAGGCAGAGCAATCAAATTCTTAAGCAGGGCCTTGGCAGCATGGGCAGAGGCCAGCTGGCTGCAAGTACCTTTCAGATTGTTGAAACATGGGAGCTAGCTCCAGGGCCCAGTGTAAGGAAGGAACTGAGGACCTCAATACTGAAGGTGGAACCCATGAGCCAACAAATCAACATGGTCTCATTTGTATCTACAGGCCCCCGGGGTCTTGAGACAGTCCAGTGACATGTAATAATGAGGGTGATATTGAGTAGTTTTAGTAAGGATTTAGGACACAGTGTGTACCACCGTGCTAGCACAAGAACCGAATTAGTAACCCAAACGAAAGGCACTGCCATCCAGTCAATGCCAACTCATGGGGACCCTGCAGAACAGGGCAGAACTGCTCCTGAGAGTTTCCAAGCGACTGCAGCTCTTTAGGGAGTAGAGAGCTTCGTCTTTCTCCAATAGAGCTGCTGTTGGTTTCAAACTGCTTACCTTGCAGTTAGCAGCCCAACTCATGACCACTCTGCCACCAGGGCTCCTGGGATGTAGTAAGCACTCTGCTAATTTTCTTTCCAAGTTTGACCTTATTTAAGGGTCATTCAAAAACATTAGTCTAGAATAGTCATCCTTTTTATGAAGTTTTGCTTTAAATTATATATCTGATCTTTTCACATTATAGAAACAAATGAACCACTTTCTAGCAGGATGCTTGTTATCTTAAGAGCCATTAAGTAGCTTGGGAATAACTAAGTGCACCATTTGAGGCTTTAGACAGTCTTTCAGTGCGCTATGACAGTATTGTATTAACCAAAGACTGTACTGGTTCTGGAGGTGCCTTCTGTGCACCTTTGGACCACTATCTGAGCCTTCAAGAAGATGATTAAAAGGTAAGTTGGAATAAGCAGTAAATTCTCTTAGGCCACACGCACACAAAGGGGTTGGCATAAAAGACTTCTAAAGCATCATATTCTACTTAGGATACATCACTAAATGCTTTTTACACTTGGAAAAAGCAGGCTCAACTTTTTACATGATGCCAGACACTGGTCCTATTTGGGCTAATTTCCAGGATATTGATGAATTTGACACCTTCCTCCTCCTGTCTTTTTTTTTTTTTTTAAACATTTGATTTCTAATACCTTGAAGTTGGCCAGTTCTAGATTAAGGCAGAGCTGGCAAATTGCTCACCTGTGTTTGTGCATGCAGACATCACTAATCAATCACTGTTTGTTTTTGTTTTTTCATGACAAGTCATCTTCTCAGCACGGTGCTATAAGCAGTCACTTCTAGTCAAAGGAGTTAAAACCAATTTTCTCTATCTTCTTAACGCTTTGCTTTCTATGAACATGCAAATATTTGAGGAAGAGTAAAATCTTATCAATCACTGACAACCATATTTTTTCTTTAAGGGAAGGCAACATTTATTATGGCACTAGAGGAGAGAACTCAAGGGCTCTGGAATGGGGGAAGGGAAGACAACAGAGTCTAGGAGCTCCCAGAAGATATACTTCACCTACTTAACAATTTTGCCTAAGGCCAGGGCTGCCAAAAGGACCAGTTTTCTCCAGGGCATCTATTTCAGCCATTTACCATCAAATAAAATGTACAAATGGCATATGAATTCTTAGGCCAAGGGCATTTTTTTTTTTTTTTTGGAAATTTTAGTGCGCTTGTTGGGTAAACGACTTTAAAAATTCAAGAGACATAACAGAATCTCAGAAGCAGAAAGAGCCGGGTAGAGGAAGGTGAGCAAGCTATCTCTTATTACGGCGGGGCCGTGTCTCTGTGTTTCACGCATGTGCAGGTGCTCGTGGGCACACATGTACGAATCGCTACCTTACCTGCAATATTACCCATTCTCTCCACGACACAAGCCCACCAGTGAGGGAAGGCAGAATGAAAGGCCAGTCAAAAGACATGATGGGGTTTGAGCTTCTGGTCATAAGGACTAGATTTATCCTCCGAACAGAAACAAACACAACAACAAAATGCACAGAGACCTGCAGCAGCAGTTAGCAAGACCCTGGGCCTTGGCCAGAAAGGACAGTGACAGTGAAAGGTGGACACAAATGAGGGGACCCTACGTGCTCTTGGGTTTGTTTGGTTTGTTTCCATTTGACTGTCTTGAGATTGTTTACAGGCTATAGTACAGGAAAGAGGAGCCCCTGGCAGAGCCCAAGTCGGGAGAGGAAATTCCACAGAGAAAAAACTCCAGACATCCTCAGGGGCTGCCCCTGGAGAATCCAGCTGAGGACTGAAAGGATTGCCAAGAGAAGACTCGTTTAGAGCCCGTGGAAAGAGTTGCCTGGAAGCACTGCAGCAGTTTGTCAGTCTTGGCACTATGGACATTTGGGTTTGGACGATCCTTGGTTGGTGATGGGCAGCAGCCCTGTGCATTTGGATGTCAAATAATATTCTTGGCTTCTATCTACCAGATTCCAGTAGCCCCTCCTCTCCTCAGAGGTGATGCTCAGAAATGCCTCCAGACTTTGCCAAAAGTCCCTTGAGACAGTTGACTCTACAGGACATCACAGTCCACAGCTACTAGATTAAAATAGTCCCTCTCAGCACCTCCTAGGGTTGGGAATAGAAACATCAGAAGCAATCAGACATTCAGCAGAGTACACCAAGGGTCGTGCCTCAGTGAGGATTAAACATCCATACCCCGAGCACAAAGGAGCACTTTAGATGCAGGGAACAGAAAGATCGGTAGTTCACAACCACCATAGGCTCCTTAGGAGAACGATGTGGCAGTGTGCTTCTGCAAAAGTGGAAAGGACGGGAAACTTCATGGTGCAGATCTGCGTTGCTGTTTAGGGTCACTGTGAGTCAGAATCTAAGCATCAGAAATGGATTTAGACGGAGTTCAGCTCCAGTGGCAGGCACTAAACACAGGTCTGAGATGATTAAATTTTTCCAAATAACTTTAGCTGCATTCCAGAACAAAGCTAAAAAATATTTACAAGAATACAAAAATATCCAATAAGGTTAAACTTCTAATGTCTGGAGTCCAATAGAATTTAACAGAATTATAAGCAAGAAAATATAATTCAGAGTAGAAATAAATCAGTCAATCAAAACTAACCTGAGATAGTTTATTGCGCCAGCCTGGCTGACAGACGCAGGTGGGATTGACTGAGGGGCGGAGAGATGGATGGCTTGGTGAGCCTTGCCTTTCTTGTCTCTCGCTCTGTGATCATTGGACCAGTGTGCGGCTGCCTTGCTTGTTCTGTGCTTCAGTTTGGGGGCTACACTGCCTGTGGGTTGCCTAGCCTGTGGACTGTGTTGCTGTAAGTTGAGGTCCCTTTAAGACTTCTCTGGAGCTGGGGACTGGCGATTGGTGACCTGCCTTGTGATTGGCTGCTGTGCTGACATGGCCTAGCTCTCTCTACAAATAGAGGAAGATCTGGCATCAGATAGAGACTTGAAGGACTGCTAGTCTCTCAACTTTCTCTCACTGACGTGAGTTGCACTAAGCCATTTGTAGTGCTTTCTAATTTAACTGTTTATTTCTTGTATTGTATATTTATCTGTATATGATTTAACAGTTCATTTCTTGTTATATATCTAATTATCTTTATAAATAAATATATTATATTATCAGGAATTTGGTTTTATCTCTCTAGAGAACCCTGTCTAACACATAACCCAATACTGACTCTATATTAAATTATCAGATTGGAACATTAAAATGATGATTAACTTTTTATACCATATAATTAAAAAGCTTTATTTTTCATCCAAAAATTTTATTCCATAAAGTCAAAAATTAACTAATATATATATAATATATATATATAATATATACACATGCCAACTTAAACTCGTGAAAATGAATGTGAGATCAAAGCTACAATGGGTGAGAATTTTGGCAGATGTTTGAAAACAAGAGATTTGTGAACTTGATGATATAGGAAAGAAAAAACAAAGAGAAAAGAGATTTAAAAAAATAATAAACATGAAGGAGTTGTTAAAAAAATAATGTTTTATAAATTTGGTGAAGCCCATAAACTTATAGATCCGAGAAGTTCAAAATCCCTAAGCACAAGTAATATAATAAACTAACTCAAACCAACAAGAAAAAAACCAAGCAAACTAAAAAACAACAAACCCTGGAATCATTTCTGACTCCTTATGACCCTATCGGGCAGCATAGAAGTTCCACTGTGAGTTTACAAGACTGTAACTCTTGAAAACAAAACAAAACAAAAAACACCCCCAAACCTTACTACTATCGAGCTGGTACCTACTCCTAACCACCCTATAGGACAGTTTAGAACTGCCCCTGGGAGTTAGCAGGAGGAGAAAGCCACAAGCGATGGCTTTTACAAACAGAAATGGGCCCAAAGGTTAGAAGGCTCAAGTCTGGATTCAGGGTACAGGTTCTTCTGTACGTGCGTTTTTCTATTGGCTCTGGGAGAAGGTCCTTGTTCTTTGATTGGCTGGTAATTTTCATGTGGTGTGGCACCTGTCTCCCCCATTCTTTATCTGTTTCTTTCATCTTTTATAAGAGATTGCTTGAAGACACACATAACACTAATCTTGTCCTAGTAACATGACAAACTTGGCCCATTCCCCAAAGGAGATATAAAAACAGCATAGAGGTTAGACTTCATAACACATTTTATTTTAGAAGGAAGGAGGACAGACAACATTTAATATGTACACAATCTAAACAAGAAGTAAATGCTAATAGAATTGGGCTTGTCTGCGAAGTGGAATCAGATCACTTATATCTGAATTTCAACTCTCATTCATTGTGTGTGTGACCTGAGATAAATTATTCAACCCCTCTGAGCTGATGAAAGTAAGTTCCACCATGAAAAGACCGTTAGTTTATTTATGTCCGCAACCCAGGGCCTGGTATTGACACTGGCATAGCAATACATGTCTTCAAACTGAAAATGTTAAGAAGGCTTCCTTGTAGGGGAAGCGGTTGATGCTCTACTCACATCCTTTTGTCCCAAGTCTAAGTTTAACTTCAGCACAGGAAATAGTTTCTGGCATGCTAGGCTTCCCACCTCACGCACCAAAGCACAGAAGCCCAGAAACACTGTTCTCAAGACGGACCCTGGCAGCAGGGCCACCTTCTTTCTCCAGGAGGCTCTGGCTGGGTGTGAGAGCTTTCTTCAGGCACCATTGGAAATGCAGAGTGAATGCTGGTTGGTGTCTTTAACTGCTGAGGAGTGGGAGGCAGTGGAACAATGCTCCAGCCTTCCTAGCCTCTCCTGCGGGACAGCTCAGACTTTTTCTTCCACACTGGGTCTCAGCAGGTTCCCTGGGGAACCTTCTCATCCCCTTCCGTGGCTTTGCTCTGTTCCTTCTGTCCTTCACCCAGCCTTTCCCCTTGCTGCCTCTGATCCCTTCCTAAGCGCATTTCCTGCATCGCCACCTTTGAATTAGGGTGTGTCTTTTGGGGAACCCAGAGACTGAGACTAATGATCTCACGTGGGTCTTACAGATATAAAATAAAGTAGGATATGCAAAGTGTTTACCAGTTGCCTGGAGAGAAATGTCAGAGGGTTTTGTTTGTTTGTTTTGTTTTTAATGCCAGTTTCCTCTAGAGACCTAAGGGAAAGAATATCTGAGCTAACACAGAGCTCGTAAGAGGAAGGGAAAAGGAAGTCTGGGCGAGGAAAGACTTCTACCTGCGCCTCAATAAAAGTGCAACGGGAACAGGCCATAGAAGGAGTAGAGAATGGATCTCAAGCACGATAAAGCAAACATCAACCTGACCCAAGAGGCCTGGGGGTTTTCCAGAGCTGAAATTCTAATTATATTATCGCCGTCCATCAAGGAAATAAGAAACGTGGAGACTCTCCCAAACTAAAGTAAACCAAACCAAATCAAGATGGAGGGTTGTCCGACTCAGTGAATAAATGATCATTTCAGATCCACAGCAGTGCTCTTGTAGGATGGATGTGACCTGTGTAACTCTCTGACACACTTACCTGAAATTCAAACTTAACGGGGCAGCCTACATTGGATCTGGTAATTCTATCATTGTGACTATGTAGTCTGTTCTTTGAGGCGCTTAAGATTTGATTAAAAAGTTTATGTATCTATAAATATGTTTGTGTGTGAATCTATGAAAGCAAAGTGGCTCAATTTTGCTAGAATTTTATGAGAAAAGCTGAACAAATGAGCGGAGGCTCTCAAAACCAACTAAATACAAAAGTAATGCCTTTTAAAGCCCAAGAAAAGCAGAAAAAGTATTAGGCCAGCACACAAAGAAGATGGCATACATTTGAATAATGACAGAAGACAGCTGCTGAACTTTTTCTCCTCATTTCACACACACACACACACACACACACACACACACACACACACACTCCACAACCATTTTTTCCCAAAGCAAAGCTAAACACAAACAAACACAAAAAACCATCTGATACTCCAACAGGTTAGGAGTTAGGGAAGATCTAGCTTCTCACCTCCAATATGCTCAGGTTCCAAGATCCAGAAGGTTTATATCCCAAGTTGTGAAAATAAGTTGAAGACATGATTTCATGGAAACCAAACCCCATAGGAGGGTTGCCAGAAAATAAGACAGGCAAATGCTCACATTTTCAGAACGAGGAAGGGGAATAGGAAGGACATCTTTGAGTGGGAATTGGACTAGCTGGAAACATTTCTAGGATGGCTTCCCAAGGGACCAGTTTCTTTGTTGTTACGATTATTAGACTTGCCCATCAGGATCACACAGCTTGATCTCATGAAGACATTTGATGAATATTTTCCACAAAAACCTTGTGGACAAGAGAGGAATGTGGGAATCAGCTTTCTGTGGCTTTGAACTTAAATCTCATTTAACTTGGTTAATAAAATCTCAAATGAAGCTATACTTATCAAACTTGCTGTCAGCACCAAGTGAAGAGGAATCACATATTAATTGGACTCTTCGTGACAAATGAGGAGACTCATTGTGAAATAACAGAAACAGGAATTAATTATAAAGGTATCAGGAATACACAGAGCCTCCAAAACATCGGAAACAAAATATACAGAGACTTCTGAAAGGCTACCCTGTTTTAGCCCTAGGTTACCAGTGCAGGTTTTGCAGGAACACCACCTGTATGCAATGTTGGGCAAGTCACTTAATTGCTCTATACCTCGCTGTACTCAACCCAAAACTGGAGATAATCCGAACTACCTCCTTGGGCTCTTGGAATCAACTCAATCAATATACATAAAGCCTTTCAGGGCCGGTGTAGAGTAATGCCCTACATATGCTATTTTATGTCCTTTTGCTTCAGGTACACTTCTGTCTTCCTTGCTTTTTCAGAGTGTTTTCCTGTTTCCAGGATCTACAGGATAGATAAACTGACTAATGACCGCTCCTGACTCTTTTACCTGATAAACCAGACTCACTTCCCTTAATCCCCTGAGAGGGGGACATAATCTTGTTTGTACCTGGTCTCTTCTCCAGACAAATTCTATGTATTCAAGAATAGAAGTCAGTTATTTACTCAATCCATATTAGTGGAGTTCTTAGTTCTGTCAACCACCGCTCAAGGTGATGAAGGTCAGGAATGGACAACAACAATAAAGACAACAGCACTACTGGAGCCGAGGCGTGGAGAAGGTGAATAAAGAAAGCAATAAAAGTATTATAGTCAGGTGATGACAAGGAAAATCTACAGGAATAAAGTGGAATAAATGGAAGCGGTGGCTTGGATAGGGTTATTTTACAGAAGGTAAATTAGGAAGTTCTCACTAATACTTGAGATTTGGTGTCAATTGGTCTGGGCCAGAATGTTCAGTGGTTTGGTAGCTAAATCCTACTAAACCCCATGCTCAGATCTAAAACAAAGCAATCACCATCATGATGAGATAAGCTATAAGGAGTCAATACACTGAAAAGATCTTGCCTCTGGGGTGTGGTTTGCTTCTAATATAAACGGATATTGTGGAAAAGCTTGCTTGCTTTTCCTGGGTCTAGATCCTGCACCTGTGCCAGGGTTACTTGGACTTGAGCCAATGGCCTGACCATTTTTCTGAAGATCCCAGGAGTTGTCAGTGGCTTGCCATCTGACTGGCCAACCTTGGGTTTACTGGTCTCCACAACCACAAGCCTGTCTTCATCCTGATAATCTTGGGTTCATCCACCTCCCCAATTCTGTGAGGCATAGAATGCCTATAATCTAACATCTGACGACTACTTACTTCTGCAACTGTGTGAGCCATTTTCTTGATATAAATTTCTACACACACACACACACACACACACACACACACACACACACACACAGCATCACTGCTTTTTCTTCTCCAAAGAACCCAGACCAGCGACCCGAGGAATTAAAGAAACCTAGGAGAATGCTCAGGCACAGGGAAGAGGAAGTATAAAACCAGAGGTAAGAGGGTGCTTGGATTCTGATAGCAGAGAGGCTAATGTGACTGAATTTGAGAAGCGTGAAGGAGAAATGGTGTCAACGATATTGTTGGGGCCAGGTCGGAGAGGGGTGTGGCCCTTAAAATAGAATGTGGGTGGTTCTTCTGCATGAGATAGGTGGGAGTCAGCGCAGGGCGTAAGCAGAGGCGTGACACGGCTTGACCTGTGTTTCAGAAGGCTCCCTGAGGCTGTTCGTGGGAAATGACTAGAAAGTAGCAAGACAGAAGTAGGGTGTCTAGCTAGAAAACTTGGAATCATCCATGAAAACATCATGGTGTTTTGGGCTTTGGTGGTAACGACGAAGATGGTTCGAAGGGACGAGTCTTAATGTGGCTGGATGCTACTAACTGTTGAACTTGAGGGAAAGAAAAAAGTCGCAAGTGTCCCCAGAGTTTGTCTCCAGAGTGAATGGAGAAGAAAGTTGCCATTTACTGAGTTGATCTCTCAACTACTGCTTCCACGAGCATTACTCGTGGAACCAAGCAATCTGAAATCCTTGAAATTGTCATTCTTTTCTCATCGATCATGGTGCAACCTACTGGCCCAGTGGTGAGGATTTCCCCTTTACATTAAGTTGTAATCTGCAGTGAAGGCTGCAGTCCCTGATCAACAGCAAGTGATTCAAGTCTCCCTTGCTTTCTGAAAGGAAGGTTGTATTGTGCGCATGTTGCAGGTGCTTCAAAAGCCTGCCTCCGATCTTCTGATAGTTCGATTTCTTTGATTATTTACTCAGCATGGAGATTGAATAAGTCTGGTGAAAGGATACAACCCTGATGAGAAACTGTCTTGATGTTCAAACCGTACAGCATTCCTCTGTTCTCTTCAAACAGCTGCTTCTCGATTCTTGTACAGGGTCCACATGAGCACAAGGAACTGCTCTGGCCAACTGACTGGAAGAGATCCATAGTTAAACCCGTTCCAAAGAAAGGTGACCTCACAGTGTAACACAGCAATGACATAAAACAGCGACCTGTGAAGAGCATCATGACAAATGGAGAAAACGCCAAAGCTGCCAAGGATTTCATTTGACTTGCATTCAATATAATCAATACCAATGGAAGTAGCAGTAAAGAACTCAAGCAACATATGACATTGGGGCAAATCTATTGTCAAAGATTTTTTAAAGTCTTAAAAAGCGAAGATGCCATTCTGAGGACTAAGGTACACCAGACCAAACAATAGCATTTGCAATGGACTTACATACACCTAAGGAGGGGAGGAGCATAGTGGGGTCATCGTTACACTTTCTACTCCCGTAATCTCGAGTTTTAATCTCTGTGGGTGTGGGGATGGGGCAGTTCTACCCTGTCCTATAGGGTCACTCGGACTTGGCATCAACTTGATGGTAGCGAGTTTATTTTTCAATTAAGGGAGGTCAAAGAAGAATTCATACCTGTGACTCATGGGGCTGGCAAAGATTATTGAACATAACCTTGACTGCCAGGAGAATGAGCAGACCGGTCTTGAAGATGGAAAGCCAGAATACTTCTTAGAAACTAGAATGGAAAGACTTTACCTCGTGGGTGTTGGCTGTGTTCTCAGGAGGGACCAATCGATGCAGGGAGACATCAGGCTTGGTACAGTAGAGGTCCAGGGAAAAAGAGGAAGAGCCCCATACAAGATGGATGGACACGGTGGCTATGGGCTTAAACACAGCGGTGATTGTGGGGCTGGCACAGAACCAGCCCAGTGCTTCTTTTGCATTCTGTTGTACAGAGACAGAGGTAGCTGTGAGCTGAGACAGATTCGATGGCACTTCACAATACCACCTACATACATATGGACGAAAGAGCTTGCTTTAATTTACAGGGGAAAAAAACCCCAAGATATTTTGAAAAAGGACTTGAGTTGTAGTAATAAAAGGATATCCTACATGACTGCATGAATTCATCATGAGCAACCTAGAAAGTTTCATGACTAGACATACAGAGAAGGTGTGGGTTGGAAGACATCTTGGAGAACAGGCGAGGGAAAGAGCAACATGAAGCGGCGAGGGACAGAGTACATCCCGGGGGTGGGCGATGAGTTGTGGTGGAGCAAAAGCAAGGAAATATATACTCCACCCTACTTACAAGGTTCGGCAAGTAAGTCAGTTAATTTCTCTGAGTTCCAATGTCTGCATTAGTAACACAGCCACAACGTCTTACTCATAACATTATTTTTCTGGATAAAATGTGCAAGACAATGCATATATGAGGTTAAGTAAAGGAAGTAGTGCTATAAAATCACAGAAACCTTTCTTAAACAAAAACATCAAAATGTGAACCTGTATGTCTCAATCTATCCTTCAGTTCACTCTACACACTTTGGAAGATATTGTTTGCATCTTTCTAATTCTTCCCCGAAGAATTCTGTGTTCTTTGATTTACACACTTCTTCCATTTACACACTTCATTTTACACCAAGTCAAAATGGCTTGGCATCATTGAGGGTTGTGTTAAACAGGGTTCTCTAGAGAAACAAAACCAGGACACTTATGAATATATATAGATATAATATATATAAATATATATATATATCCATCTATATGGATAGATATGTACAGCACAAAGGAATATAACAGCTAATTATTCCACACAGCAGTACAGAGGGCTCAGTTCAACTCACTTCCGTGAAACAGTTAATATACTGGAAGTCCTTCAACTCACAAGGACTGCTGGGTTCAAGGTCAAGGAAGCAAATAGCTGAGTCTTCTGTAGAACAATGCAGGCAGTCCAGCCACAGGCACAAACAGCAGGGCAGGTCACCAACAATCAGCCAGATGACGGGATCCTACAGTCCCTAGCTCAAGTGATGCATACACCATCAGTGTGGCTAAGCAGGTCTCGAAGGAATCTCAAGCTCCAGCTACACGGTCCATGGGTTGGGAGACCCACAGGTAGTGTGGCTCGCAAGTTGAGGCAGAGAACTAGCTAAGGCAGTGGCACACTGGTCTGATCACCAGAGAGCAAGAGAGAGAGACTCGCCTAGCCATTTATCTCTTTGCCCTCCAATCAAACTGCGACCTTATTAATCCCACAAGTTCCTATTGGCCAGGTAGGCACAATAAACCTGCCTATCACAAGGTCTTAAGGTTTCCCAACAAAGTTCGCAAAGGACAGTCCTTGCTATCCTCAAAGAATGAGCAGGTACATTGCTGGGATGAAAAAAATTCCTGAGAAACTTTCCTAACTGTTTTCTCCCCAATGCAATTTTAAACTTTGTTTTATTTTATGTTTCATTGCAGTTTATTTTTTATTATAGTTAGGTGGAGATTTACATTTCAGAGCATCTACTGTGTATTCAATAGTTTAAACTCTGAATCAACAACTCCCAAAGCTTACCCTTGACACAGTGCTTAATTTCTCTTCCTCTGCTTGTGGAATACCATTTTCCTTTTCACTCAAGGTAATACCCATCAAAAATCTAGACCATTCTTCATAATAAGCCCCAATGATTGTCCTGTGCCCTTTGAGAAAATGTATCAAGATGATCTGTTTGTAATCGCCACCAAAACAATCTCGTGAGCCGATTTTTCTGCCTTGAATTTAACCAGTACAGCAGAACCCCTTGTAAGCCACTGCTGTTTTGATTGGACCTTTATTTTTTTTTGAAGGCATGTAAAGAGATTAAAATAACTATATTACCTAGAGAACCTGTCTGCATCTACTTACTGACCTCAGAGACATGTTTAAACACATTTTATTTGGAGTCAGCCCATGACCTGGAACCCTAGTAGCGATACTTTTCAAGGGACCCTTCCTCATTTAGTCTTGCCCTTTAGCCCCCTGTGGCACTTTCTGTGGCCTAGTTGTGTGCAGAGCTCATGAATTTCCTGAATGAACCTGCATTCACAGAAGCTCCCGTGAGCTATGCTGACTTTTCCACAGATTCTATAGGTCTTAGTAAATCAGTGGGGACACTTAAAACAACACACATCCCAGAGCGCAAAGTTTCACTGCCATCCCATCCTATCACTGCCCTTTGAAGTGCTGGCCACTGTACTTATAATGCAAGTGTAGGCAGGACCTTCTCCTAGACCTTCAAAATCTTCAGCAACCCCCAATTTCTATAGCTCAGTTGCAAATTCAAAACAAAGAGCTTATCGCATAGTAGAATCCACCCTCAAACAGAACATGATAAGTTGCACTGGGCACATTTTTAAGTGATGAAGAGTAAGGGTGTCACTCTGAGGACTAAGGTGTGCCTGAACCAAGCCATGGTCTGTTCAGTCGCCTCATTTGTTTGTGAAAGTTGGACAATGAATAAGGAAGACTGAAGTAGAACCGAGCACTGGAATCACGGTGTTGACAATGAATATTGAAAGCACCGTCGACGACTAGAAGAATAAATACATCCGTCTGGGAGTAAGTACAGCCAGCATGTTCCTGAGAGGCCAGATTGGCGAGACTTCCTTCAGGTACTCTGGGCACGTGTCAGAAGACCCCAGGCTCCAGGAAAGGACATCATGCTCAATACAGAATAGGGTCCTAAGGGAAAAAGAGATGGACTGAATAGTGGCTGTAACAATGGCTCAAACATAACAACAGGTGTGCGGACGGCAGGCCCCGTGCCGGGCAGGGTCTCAATCTTTTGTATATAGGATGAATCAGAACCGACTGTGAGTCAGAACTGACAGTGTGTCAGATCCGAGTCGATCACAACACCTAACAACAGCGACAATACTCCTGAGCAAACATTTCTTCCCAGGATGGCTTTTGGGATCCCTACCTCCTTACCTTACGGGACATCAACTTTTTCCCGATAAATACATTCAAGGATCTTCCCTGGAGGGAATGCAGGTGAGGACACTTTTCTATCCAGTTGTAATAGCTGGTTCAGAACTGTCACCCCGTGGCTGATTTTGTTATCTTTAAATATATTGTTTAATTGTAGAGCCGCTGAATGTAGAGGGTTATTTCTGTAGCTCCCATTTATTCACTAGGGCTAATAAATAAGAATAAATTTGGCTCAGTCTAAGACAGATGTGCCCAGAGATTACAACGATGTGGTAACAGAGCAGAAGCTTCTCACAGCGGTGTGTCTTCTGTCCACTGCTTGAAATGTGCCCTGTCAGCCACAGTATAGGAGTCAGTGGCTAGGGATTTGAATAACTTGACCACACACTTCCCGCTGACGTGAAATTGTGGGATCCTACGAAAGGTGCCTGAAGGCAGGGTGGTGGTTGTTGTTTGCTGTCTTTCCTTCCAGTTTCATCAAAATTTAAGATGATATATTTCTACCATAAGCCTGATCCCTTTAAGATCTGTGAGCGTTTTAAACACTGGAGACAGAAAATGCTCTTGGACTGGGTGGAGCCAGTGCAGCAGCTAGTGAAGAGGTTTCCTGTCACCACTTCAAAAGCTTCAGGAGGCTGGGAGAGGCTGATACAGCTGTCCGCGGCCCTGAGATTGTGGGATGCAGATCTGCCATATGTCTTGGGGCCATTCAAGTCTAGCAGATCAATCTCAGAGAAGGGGAAATGGTAACCAGACCCCAGGGCACCCCAGGGGCTTTCAGTATACCTTTCACATTTGCCATTTTCTAATCTTTTCAGGGCACCAAATTAGCTCAAGGTCCTCCACATACCGGTGTGGCTTTCCCTGTAATACAATCTTTTTAGAAAGGTTAAGTTCATCTTGACTTCTACTCTTCCAGCATTTCAACCTGACAAAGCTCCTTGCGCAATCTAATTGGATTTTTATTGGCTTTTATTTAATGAAACGTGTTTAGTGACAATGACCATTTGGATATTATAGGTAGGCCCTGTTGGTATTATACTGAAGAGACACAGAGGGCATGCTGGTAGGCCACCAGGAGAGACTCTAAAAAGGGAGTTATTATCTACGTCTGTGTGCGCACAGACCATCAGGAGGGGGGAAACCCATGCATGTGCTCGTTGATGCTATTGCTCTCCCTGAAAAGGAAAGCAAATGAGTAAGTAAGCCTGAGACCAGCCAAGAGGAGGTTTCATGCGATGTAATGAATAGGTTATGTGATGGCTACGGATGAGTCCGTCCCTTTCAATGGTGAATTGGATACTGGATTGAATTTTTCAGGACTGATAATTGCAAAGTTAGCAGTTAAAACTTACCAGCTGCCTCTTGGCAGAAAGATGAGGGTCTTTGGTCCCTTAAAGATATAATGTGATCAAATATAGGATCATGATGCATCTTAATCGACTCACCAGCAGTGGATTTGGTTTGGGCTTGGATTTGCCCTCAGGGATTAGGGATTTATACTGCCTCGAGTTGTATTCCATCATTGTAAAACAGCTAGACGTCTTCTATGATGTTTGTTTAGCAGCCAGAATTGGGAATTACATTTCTGGCAATAATTCCTCATATTGGTCATTTGACATTTCAGAGGTAACTCCTGGCTTAACTGGTTGCAGGTGAAAATTAGAGGCAAAACTGATTTTAATAGCAGTTTTTGGGTCCACTTACTTCCAAGAGTTTAACTGACTACATTTTTCTCTGCATAATATTGTTAACAATCCATAAGGTACATTTGAACTGATTCTTCTCAATTATTAGATGGTTTTATTTTATTTATTTATTTTTGCTTTATTTTGTAAAACTTAACTCAAGTCTTTCCTTAAGAATGTGCTGCCGGCAAGATATGACAAAATAACAATTTATAAATTACCATGGGCTCATGAGGGAGGGGGGAGCGAGGAGGGAGGGGAAAAATGAGGACCTAATGCCGGGGGCTTAAGTAGAGAAGAAATGTTTTTAGAATGATGAGGGCAATGAATGTACAAATGCACTTTACACAACTGATGTATGCATGGATTGTGATAAGAGTTGTATGAGCCCCTAATAAAATGATTAAAACGATAAATAAATAAATAAATAAATAAATAATAAAATAAATCCATAAAGACAGGGGAAAAAAAGAATGTGCTGCCGAAGAAAATGAGACTGTTATTTTTTTAGGGATTTGAGATTTGGGTTATACTCTGAAACCCTTCATTCTGGGGGCTGATGGAATTGCACTTTGTGGATTTGGGCTATAAAAATATTTTCCCCAGGTATTTCAGATAATGTTCAGAATCATTGAAAAGCAGAGGAAGTCTAGGTCTTGTCTTGGTAGTTCTAAGGATGAAGACATTAGGAAAAGTCGCAGGCTGTGGGGCAGAATAGAATGAGATGTATGGCTCAGAGAACACAAACACGATGGTGCCTGGGTTGTAATTCTCCCTGAGGATAGGGAGAGGAGGAGGGGTACATCAAATCATGATTGGATTAAGGAATGCTATTGCTAAAGCATCATCTTCCCACCCCGCCCCCCACAAAGATCATAGACAGACAGACAGAAGAGTCTGAAAGATGAATCTGTTCCACTTGCCACTGGAAATGCAACCTCCGTCAGGTTCATATAAAGAACACAACCACATGTCCATTAGAAACGTAGGGAGGAAAGTTACATCTTAGAATAGTTTCAGATTTGCAGAGAAGGTGTGAAGCTATCACAAAGAGTATTAGCTTCTAGATCCCACTACTCTGACAGTAGTATAGTGTCCCTGCCACACTAGTGCCAGTTTTTCCTTTTGAATAATGTAGGTATGGCACTTCTGCTACCATTAATGAGCCAGTGCCAATGCTTTATTATTTACTAAAATAATTAATATTACTTCATACTTCCTTCCTTCTACCTAATGTACTTTTTCTGTTTCGGAGTCCCATCAAGGAGACCCTGCTACATTGAGTTGTCATGTCTAAGGGCAGGCGCATCTTCGTCCTCCAAGTGACACTCTCACTCCTCGTCACTTGAAAGATGTCTTGTGTCGTCGATTTGCCCAACGCAGTACTTGAGGAGGCCGCTCTTCCCAGTCATGTTTGGAATGCCATCCACCCTGAGGGGTTCCCCTTCCTGCTGTATACTTGGCAATGTTTTGCCGCTATTAATAAATTTTCAGTGACCAATTCTTCAGGAACAGCTTATTCCTTCCTCATCGTCTGTCCCTGGGAAGTTCTCCTGGAATCTGTTCCCTATAGGTGACCCGACTGGTCTTTGAAATACCAGGAGCTTGGCTTTAATCATCACAGTAACCCACCAAGCACCACGGTTCAACAAACTCACCGACAAGTCAGAGTTCACCAGTGTAGAGAGTTATTGGACATAGCTATTTATTCACCGTGGATATCTGTTTTATATAGTTTTAGGGGTAACCCAATAGTGCTTAATTTTGGTCCTTAAGTTATTTCAACTTTGGCTACGGAGTGGGTTTTTTCGGTTGACTTCTATGTCCCTTTGACTTCCTTCCATCAGGGTGTGGGCACCTTTTTCGGACTCCCTGCGATCCATCACATCCTGTGTGTTTCCTGCTTCCGGTTCTAGAGACAGCCATTTCTCCAAGGACCCCTGTTCTGTTTCATTTTCGTGGAGGATCGTTCTAGAAACTGGTGTGTCATTGCTTCTAGGCCATTTCAGCTGATAGAGCAAAGAAATATGTGTGTATTCCGATCCACACACGAAGGGGCTCAAAAAATTTCTGGGGGAAATGTCAATATTATCTTTTCCTTCCATTTTCCCATGAGCTTTTTGAAGAACCCTCATGCGTGCACACATCATAAATATTTCACTATATAACCATCTGTATATACATTTAGGAAACGAGTTCATGCTGATGTTTTCTGTTCTAATCCATGACTGCATAAATGCCTTCATCCTCTTCCTCTTGTACATTGGTAAACTCCCACTTCAAGATGGAGAAAGCTGCAGCCCACCAATGGCGAGGTATTGAGTTATCTGTTCAGTTTCAGTACAAATAGATAGCAGTCTCAGAAGCACTCTTACCTCCTTATCGTTTGTTGACTCTATGTACAATGTGTGCAATGCTTCACAGTTCCTCTGTCTTTAGTCTTTCACACTCCACTCATTTTTCACAACTAAGCCATAATGTATTTTCCCCTTCAGAGAGTTGTTTCATGTCGTTGGAGTACAATTAGGTTTGTTTGTTTTGTTTTTTTTTGTCACATTCTGCATTCTGTTCTAGGATCCTATGATTACATAAAAGACTTAAAAAAAAATCTCCACATATTCAAGGTTACTCTTTGCACTAGAAAGTTCTATGTGCTTTGTCAAGCATACATTATCATGTTATCTACAATTATAATATTACACAGAAGAGTTTAATGCATTTGAAAAAGCAACTATACTTCACTGTTGTATGGGGCAACCACTGATATGTTTACTGCCTCTATATTGATGGCAAAGCTTTGTCTTGTATACTTTGGGTATGTTAAGAGAGACTAGTTCCTGTAGAAGGATTTGTATGCTTGGTAGAGCAGAGGGGCAGTGTAAAAGAGGAAGATCTTCAACAAGATGGATTGACACATAGGCTCCGGCTTAGAAACAATCGTAAGAATGGTGCAGGAGCAGGCAATGTTTCATTCTGTTGTGCAGAGCAACTCTATGGGTTGGAACTGACCCAGTGGCACCGAGCCACAACATCTGCAATGATGCCTTTTCCAAGATGTAATAGAAATGTAATCATATAGTATCTGTCTACTCCTTATGTGGTTTAATAATTAATTACGTAAGCTGTCTTACAATGATATAATCACCTTTGATTTTGTGATCTGATGTGGTCATCCTCCATTTTCAAAATTTTTTGCCTAACCGCCTGTCTGTGGATTGTAACCATGTCAACACGTGAGGAATGGGTGCATAGCCTTTTACTTCTTCCACTTAGCAGTTTGTATTAAGATTGACCCATGTCTTTGCACGGCTTGAGAGCTCATTCTGATTCATCATTTCATAGGGATCTCATTGAATGATTATGCCAGAGTTTATTTACTTACTCGCGTCTTGAAGGACAGCTTGGCCTTTAGTGATTATTAATAAAACTGCTATAAATATTTGTGTATAAATAGGAGTGTGATTGCTGGTCAGGAGCTAAGATTATTTTTAGCTTTGTGATACCTTGCCCAGCTGTCTTCCAAACTGGTGGTTTGAGTGAGAGTTCCTATTATTTCTCATCCTCACCACATTTGGCATTGTTTTGTTTATGAAATACTTTTATTGGGACCTCTTACATCTCTTATCACAATCCATACATTCATCCATTATGTCAAGCACATTCGCACATAGACTGCCATCATCATTTTCAAAGCATTATCTTCCCACTTGAGCCCCTCTTATTAGCTCCCCATTAATTTCCCCTCCCTCCCCCACCCACTTTCCCTCATGAACCCTTGATAAGTTATAGATTATTATTTTCATATCGTACATCATCCTCCGCCGCCCCTCACCCACTTTTCCATTATTTGTACCCCCTGGGAGGGGGTTCTAGGTTGATCCTTGTGATCGATTCCCCCTTTCTCCCCCCCACCATCCCTAATCCTCCTGGTATCTCTACTCTCCTTGTTGGCCCTGAGGGCTTTATCTCTCCTGGATTCCCTGTGTTGCGGGCTCTTATCTGTAGCAATGTGCATGCTCTCATCTAATCCGGTTTGTAAGGTAGAATTGAGGTCATGATAGTGGGGGGAAGGAAGCCCCAAAGAACTAGAGGAAAGTTGTGTGTTTCATCGGTGCTATACTGCACCCTGACTGGCTCATCTCTTCCCTGTCACCCCTCTGTGAGGGGACAATTGGCACTTTTTGTTTTCATTTGATTTTGGTCTTCATTTTAATTTTTTCAGCCTTCTTCATTGTGTAATGGCCTAAACATGTGTTTACAAGATAGGATTTGCACACATTTTAAATTCCCTCTACCTGGAATTGTCATATTTCATCATTTTTATTATAACCACTCTAGTGGGTGTGAAGTGGTTATCTCATTGTGCTTTTCCTTTTCCTTGATGACTAATGAATTTGAGAATCATTTCATGCATTACTGGCTATTTTATACCTTTAGGTGAATCTCTGTGCTTTGTCTATTTTTAGTTAACTAATTTGTCTTTTTACTTTTGAGTTGTTAGAATCTTTGTATAATCTGAGCACAAGTTTTTTATCAGATAATGATTTGCAGATGGCTTCTCCCATTCTGTGGATTCTTTTTGCTTTCTGGATAGTGTGCATAGACACACATGATCATTTTTGAGGTCTGAAATCAATTTTTTAAGGGTTTTGAAGCAATTCATTCCAGTTTGCCCCCCCCCCCCCACACACACACAGAAGTTGCACTGTCATTCCAGATAGAGTAAATCAGAATCTACATTTTAATAAGATTCTCAGGTGGGTCTCATAGATTACATGCATCACCTGAGGAATCACCTGGGGAATTTTGTTAAAGTGTGGATTCTGATTCAGTATACTTGCGGATTGTGGTGGAAATGCAAATTCTCTGCAGCGGGTCAAATGGAATGAGTCTGTGTGGACCGCTGATTTATCATCACTCTATGACTTGTGCTTTTGATATCATATCTAAGAAATCAATGAGTCATGAAAATTCACTCCTATTTTCTTCTAAAAGTTTTATAGCCCTAGCTCTTGCATGTAGATATAGGATCCATTATGAGTTTTTTTTTTAAATAAAAGGTGTAAGGTCACATAGGTATATTAATTTGCATTTATCTAGGGACACATAATGTTGAGCATCTTCTCATTTGTTTGTTTATCATATTTAAATCTTATTTGGTGGGGTTTCTACGTAAATATCTTGCCTATTTATTAATTGGCTTTTGGTTTTCCAATGTTCATTTGTAAATATAATTGTATTATGGATACAAATCCTTTTTCAGATGTATGCTGTGCAAATATTTTCTCTTGGTCAGTGGTTTGTCTTTTTATCCCACCCCTTTCTCTTGATCTCTTCTTAACTCTTAATAGGATGTTGGGTGAAGATTTACAGAGCAATTCAATTTCCCATTCAACAATCCAGACTCATTTTGTTTCCTGTCATTGATTGCAGTCCCCACAATGTAATATTACTTATCTCGTGTCTTCCCTTCCTTCCTCATTTCCCTGCCTCCTTCTTTACCCCCTTTCCTGCCTCCTGAATTTTGTCTTTGGGCAAATGTGACCCTTTGACCACGAAGGGTTGATTATTCCCAGAAATGCAGACCTTCCTACTATTATTGGTCACCTTAAAGATCTGTTCAATTGTTTGCATGAAAGCTGAACCATGGGCGTGAGTCTCAGCGAACTCCTTTTGATTCTCTTAACAGTGTTTTTCACAGGGCAGAAGTCTGGATTTTAAGAAAGTAAGTCTAGTTTACCATGGTTTCTTCTCTAATGGACTGTGCCTTTGGTGTGGAATCTAAAAATTCATCATGATACCTGAGGTCTAACAGATTTTCTCCCGGCAGTTTTATAGTTGCTCAATTTACATTCATGTCTATGACACGACCACTTTTGAGTAATTTTTAGTGAAAAGTGTAAGTAAGGTCTAGGAGTAGGCTTATGTTTTTAAGCAAACAATTATATTTACTTATGTTATTTAAATACAATTATATTTACAAATGACCACTGGAAAACCACAAGCCAATCAATAAATAGGCAAAATATTTAAACTGTTCCAACAACATTTGTGGAAAAGACTCATCATTTCAATGGTCATTAAAACGCCTTTGCGGTTTGGTAAAATAATCAGTTGAATATAATTGTGTGTATTTTTCTGGGCTCTTTATTCTGTTCTGCCAATACTACATTGTCTTGATTCCTATGTCTGTCTTTTTATTCAAGCATTAACGTATCCATCTGTTTATTAATTTCTGTTATACATATTTACCCACTTTGTGCTACACATTGTGCTAGATCCCACCGACTACAAAGAGGACCCAGACACCATAAACACACCCAAACCCCTGCCTTTGAGTGAATTCTCTCCGTGGCCCTGTGCAGAGACTTGGCGGGTAAAAGTCATTGTGGGAGTTGAAAGTCTTATCTTCCTCCCGTGGAATGGCTGGTGGGTTTCAACAGCAGATCTTGGGGACTAGTAATCCAACACTTACTGGACACCCCTACCAAGGCCCCTTTTAAGAGCTGCAATAACTTGAGGATTATGAGAAATACTACAATGTACACACAACCTGTGTTATTAAAAAAAAAGCTCAAAGCAAAAATGTCTTAAAACAACCCAGAATAAGAAATCATTTCAATGTGAATGAAGGGAAATGCAGTGTGGAGACCCAAAGCCCATCTGTAGGCAACTGGACATCCCCTTACAAGGGTCACAAGGAAGAGATGAACCAGTCAGGGTACAGTATAGCACCGATGAAATGTACAACTTTCCTCTAGCTCTTTAATGCTTCCTACCCCTACTATCATGACCCCAATTCTGCCTTACAAATCTGGCTGGACCAGAGCATGTACACGGGTACAGATAGGAAGGGGAAACACAGGGAATCCAGGACAAATAAACCCCTCAGGACCAATCATGAGAGAAGTGTTACCAGGAGGGGAAGGGGAAGGTAAGGGGAGAAAAGGAGAACTGATCACAATGATCTACGTATAACCCCCTCCCAGGGGGATGGACAACAGAAAACTGGGTGAAGGGAGACATGGGTCAGTGTAAGATATGAAAAAATAATAACAATTTAAAAATTATCAAGGGCTTGAGGGAGGAAGGGTAGGGAAGGGAGGGGAAAAATGAGGAGCTGATCCAAAGGGCTCAAGTAGAAAGAAAATGTTTTGAAAATAATAATGGCAACAAATGTACAAATGTGCTTAACACAATGGATGGATTGTGATAAGATCTGTATGAGCCCCCAATAAAATGATTTAAAAAATATCTTAAGACAAATACATACTAAAGGAGGCTTTTCAAAGAGGAGATTATCTTTGCTGAGAGGAAGGGAATTAAAATGGGGATTTGAAGATAAAGTTTTTATAAGGAAAGATAGGTGAACATAATGAAATGAGGAAAATATGGCAGAGCCGTGCAAAGTCTAACTGAACTGTCCAATAGAAATACAAGAAAAGCTACATGTGTCCGTTTACATTTAAAATGTAAAAAGCTATATTCAAAAGAAACACTTGGAATGAATTTTATTATATATTTTATCTAACCTAATATATCCAAAATACTATCGTCTCAAGAACATGGGGCAATGACGAAGGAGGAATGTATGCAAAGACTATTGCGACTAAGGCGGACAAGAGCAGCAGAAAGAGACTCCCAGATGCACAAGAAAGTCTGTCTGAGAAGAAGTACAGCCACGACGCCCCTTGAAAGTGAGGCTGGAATGACCGTTGAGCTGAGCAAGGTGCTCTTGTATTAGGGGAGTGCGCCTGAGGAGGCCCAATGTCCACCTGCCACCCTACTACCAAACCTATAATTATTTGCACCTAGGTCCATTCCCCCCTTAACCTTAAATATATTTACATATGTACATGTCTGTATTTAGGCTTGTATGCATGCCCTTTGCCTCCTACTTCTTTCCTCTATTTCTTTACGCTTACCTCCAGTCCCAATACCATGTTCAGCCTTCATTCTGGTTTCGGTAGTTCCTCACAGTTGCCTTGTTCCTCGCAGTTGCCTTGCCCTTGGTCACTCCCTACCAGTCCTCCCGTCCCTTCCCTACCATTGGTTTTGAACCAATTGTTGTTCCCTTGTCCCTAGGTTGGTCTACCCTCCTCCCTTCCCCTACCTCCCACACTCTCATGTCCCTCCGGGGCCATCGGTCCCTTTATTTTCTTCTCATCTATTTTTTGTTCAACTTCTCTTATCTAGGTGGGTGTACAGGCATAACAATGTGTGAATAAAATGGGGATTGGCTTTGACAGCACAGCGCCAAAGCGGCTCAGAAGAACCTGGCGATGACGGCTGCAGAACTGACAAGCCAACAAACAAAAAAGCTGCTGACATACTAAATTTAAAAAAAGAGGAAAAAGGAAAAAACAAAACAGATAGGCTGGAAAAAAAAAAAAAAGAAAACGGAAAGAGGAAAAAAACCAAACAACAACAAAAAAGCCTGTTAGTAGATCAAGGTCATTTCATGATATCTACCTTCCCGACATGATCGCTGAAGACAGATGTGTGCATAAGAAAATGTGGTGAAGAAAGCCGATGGTGCCCGGCTATCAAAAGATATAGCATCTGGGGTCTTAAAGGCTTGTAGGAATGGAAAAAGAGAAAGCTACCAAGTTAGGTTGGAGACAATTGATGGTGACATGTGATCCTGGACTAAAACGCTGGTACTGTAACTAGTGACTCAACTCTGAGCCAGTGCCTCTCACTAAGCCAGCTCCTCTTGTTTTGACTGATGCGTCCGGGGGAGGCATGCTACCTATCCATGTACACTGGATAGTTGTCACGCTACCTGAGCAATACTTTGTAGAGATTCATTGGGAATGTATCCAAGAGGACAGAACAGAGGATGACTGCTGCTTCCGTTCTTTTTCTTTAAACGCTGTGATACAGAAACTTTGGGTTGCCTTGTCTTTGGCTTCCCAACACGAGGGAAGTGGCTGCCTGACACATCTGCTGTGTGGCCCGGGACAGCCTCTTGTCGATGTGTGGTACTTGTGGAGGACGGGAGTGTGAGTGAGGCAGGCTTATGCGAGGACAGTTTGGGACTGCTCTTAGGGATGGGGCTGCTTACCCGTTAAAATTACAATGTAAATACATGAAATCTTTCTCTTATGGGCTAGAAGGTAGACACGGGTCTTAACTTGGCTGGGGGGGAAGGGTGTATTCTCTAAGAGGGAGAGGAGAATTCGAAGAGGGACAGGGCGAGTGATGGGGAGGTTGGCTAAGTAGTTTAAGCTGTTGAAGACAAAACTGAGTATCTGAAATGGAAACCCTCATTCAATGCACCATTAATTTCTTTTTAAACAATCAAGGATGTGGATAGAGGGGTGGTACGTTGAAGAGAGCTCTGTTGGGTACTTTTGCGTCTTCTTTTGAGCTGGCTCTCATGACAATCAAAAGCTGTGTGAGTTTTGTCAGTGACCTTAGAATACGCTCTGACTGCTGGCCATCCCATGTAGGCCGGGTACTGGGGCTCCGTGGGGTTTTCAAAGTTGAGAACTTTCTGAAGAAGGACTGAAAAGGCGTGGCTTCTGAAGGGCTTCCGAGTGAATTCAAACCACTGACTCTTTGGTTCATCGTCAAGTGCTTCACCATGTGAGCCACCAAGGGACACCAGTGCAAAGGTAGGATCCCTCCCACATGTGGCTTGTAATGGTGTTAAAATCCCTGCCCTTAGCTGGTTCAGGAAAATCCTCACCAGGGTACTGGGATTTATTGTGACTGGGGTCTGTCAAATCTGTTCTCCCAAACTCACAAGGGGGGGGGGGGGGAGGTGACAAGCTTTCTGGTTTTTATATTTCACTTAAGATCATTTCAGAAGGCTGGTAGAGAAATACCTACCAAGAGGCCATTCTAAAATAGAAATGGAATATTTGCATATGAGCTGTGTGTGGGTGTTGCGTTTAGGCCTGTCAAACTCGACAGCGTCCTTTTAGGCTTTTCAAGAGGGACTCTCATTGTATCAGAGCCACAATTTCCATCAGCGATGACAGATTTCTACATGTCAATACTCAGATTGGGACGTTCTGTCTGTCGCCTTCGTCACGAAGCTCACTTGGTTTTCGGAGACTTGTTTTAAGATGCTTTTAGTGCAATTGGAGCAGCACCAATTTGGATGCTGAACTCTTGGATAAGAACCATTTTTAATGGAGTCAGAAGACAGGTAGACATACCTGATCGGTTTAGGAATACAAGCTCTGGGAAGAGTTGCAGTGGTTTTCTTGCCTGTTTGCATTTATTTATTTATTTTTGAGCACAGTGAGTGTCTATGATCTGGGTCTTTACTGCCAAGTAATAGTTGAAAATAATCAAGTATTACAGGAGATGTGAGATTTTTGAAGATTTGTTTTTATGTGATCAGAAAGGTCAAACAGACTTTGTTATCAAGAGAGACCAGTCCTGGGAGAAGGACTTTGTGCTTGGCAAAGACGGTGAGAAAGAGGGTGACCTTCCCGGCATGAGATGTGTCAAATGATGAGACTGGGACAGTGTCTGCAAGAATGGGTTCTAATACAGCAGTAATGGTGAGGGGGGCGCAGGGCCAGCAGCACTTCCCCCCTTTTTTCTGTTGTACTGAGAGCTGCTATCAGTTGGAACACACTTGAGGGCATCTACCCACAACCACCACCACCCAGAAGCGTGTTCCACTTCGGTCACTGTTCCATCTTGCTGTGGCACTGTGCCCCTGGCATAGGCGCGTGGCAACGCGGGGCTTTCTTTCCAGAAACAAAGTGCCAGGTCTTTCTCTCACGGAGCCCCTCCCACACCACCATCGAGTGGATTCCGACTCACAGCAACCCTGTAGGGCAGGGTAGAGCTGCCTCTGTGAATTTCTGAAACGGTCACTCTTCATGGGAGTAGAAAGTCTCGTCTTTCTCCTGTGGACCAGCTGGTAGTTTCAAACTGCTGACCATGCGATTAGCAGTTCAACACATAACCACTACACCACCGGGCCTACTAGGTGGGTTTGATCCACTCACCTTTAGGTTAGTAGCAGAGGATGTAACCATTGTGCCCTGGGGGCTCTTTGAGTCAATCACTAAGTGAAAATCTCACCCCGTCCCCCAGAAAATGCAGAGTAATGGGCAGGCATGTATGCTTCCCAGCAAGTTTATCAGGTGAGTACAAACATAATTTCAGGAGAGGTTTCCTCTCTAGTCTTGTAATATGAGAAAAGGAAACTACTTTGGAAACTCCCCTGTCTATATTATACCTGACACCAGTCAAGAAAGGATTTCAGAAGAAATCCAATGTCCCATTGTGTATTGGCAATGGGACAAGAAGCAAAGTTTAAATGGCAGTTTTACCACCAGTTGCTGGGTGACCATAATCTCTCAAGACTCAATATCTGCATTTGTAAAATAGATGAATAGTAGTGTCCTGATAGAATTTTTGTGAGGTTAAGACTATCTTCATACTTATCTTCAGCTTCTGGCGCATGCACGCGCAAGGAGCTCTGAGTGTAAAGCAGTGCTATAGCCTGTGCACGATGAGTGGGCCCACAGCTCACCTACTCGGATCCTCTGATTCCCTTCCTGAGCTTACCTAGCAAAAGGTGGGGAGGGGGAAAGAACTATGCTACTCAGATATTTGGTTGCAGGGTGTGTGCTTGGTTGATGGCCTGACCTGCTTGCTTTGGGGAACCCATCACCCTATTTGCATACTTGCCACTGACTACTCCCACTCAAAAAATTGAGGGTGACCAGGGTACGAAGGAGCACCCATTTGGGCAAAAATCATTGCTCCTTCCAGGGACAAGTTTGGCTCAAGGGTGCTGCATTGGCCTGAGCTCCTTTAGAACTCTGCTCGGAAATTCTAGTTGGAAATTTCTCTGTTCCCATCCTCATTCCTTCCCTCTGTCCTTCCACGGGTCTCAGACCGACATCAGGTTCCTCCTTGGATACGTCTCTTATACTTTTACTTATTTATTTCATTGGTCCTGATGGCCGGACCATTTTCATCTCTGTCTCTTTTTTTGAAACTTTGTATTGTGATTTAGGTAAAGATTTATACAACAGGTGGTGACTTTTACCTTCAACAATTTATACATATTTTGTTTCAATTCACCCATTTCAAGCCCCTCAATGTACCGCTGCTTAGCTCATTTCCTTCCAAGGCTGCCTGTTTCCATTTCTCTTTCTTTCCTAACCCTCTGTCCTTCGGTAAAGGCTGCCTTTTAAATGATTCTAACACGGGGATGAGTTTGGCTCCAGACTTTAAGGGTGGCTGGAGATCAGAGTCTTGGGACTTCCACCAGTTTCTCTTGGACCAATAAACCTGGTCTCTTTTATAATTCTCAGTTCTGCTCCACATTTTCACCCATTAGATCCAGGGTCTTCAAATGCGATCCTTTTAGAGCAGTTTGTAGTTGGTAGCTAGGCACAATCTAGGCCCTGGAGGAGAGAGATCGACACCATGGCTGCAGTAACCAACGGACTCAGCCTGTTGTAGCTGGCACAAGACAGAGCAGTGTTTCGTTCTGTTGTGGCGTGGTTTCTACGGGTCAGCACTGACTCAATGGCTCCTAGCAACAACAACAGGGATAGGCAGGAAAGGGAGGGGAGGAAAGTCAAAGGGTAGAGACAGTTGTTAAGTTGGGTGAAGGGGAAGGCAGTGTACAATTAAAAATCTGTTAGAAAAAAGAAGTATAGAGGCCAGGGAAGACAATGAGATGCACAGAGGCAAATACCATTATCTACACAATCCTACAATAGTGGTGATCTACAAGTAGATGTTTAGTTAGACATACAGATTGAATCGGTGTGGGAGGGAGAGCAGGACTTATTTTAAAAGAGGCTATTTACCCCCCAACTACCATGACCCCAATTCTGCCTTGCAAACCTGGTTAGACCAGAAGATGCACAACGGTACAGATGGGAATTGGAAACGGAGGGAATATAGGACAGAAGAACCTCTCAGGACCAGGGGTGACAGTGGCGATACCAGGAGGAAAGGAGGGGAAAGAAATGGAGATTGATCATAGGGATCTACATATAACCTCCTTTCTGGGGGATGGGCAGCAGAGGGGTGGGTGAAGGGGATGCCAGGCAGTGTAAGATAAGATATAATAATAATAATTTATAAATTATTAAGGGTTCGTGGGGGAGGGGGGAGGGGGAAGGGAGGGGGAGAGGAAAAAAGGAAAATGAGCTGATTCCGGGAACCCAAGAGGAAAGCAAATTTTGGGAATGATGAGGGCAACAAATGTATAGGTATGCTTTACACAATTGATCTATGTATTGTGATGAATTGTATGAGCCCCAATAAAATGATTAAATTAAAAAAAAAGAATATCGCTGGAGAGAAACTCAAAAAAAAAAAGAGGCTATTTATAGAAGTACATTCACCGTTGCTGATAATATATCCATAAATGTGAACGATCTTATAAGGAACAAAATTAGGAACACCTCTTATTTATGATTTCTTTTTTTTTTCTTATTTATGATTTCTAATGAAAAGTTTGATATGCGTTTCATAAAACTGCTTTTTGTCCTTTTTCGATCCCTCATAGTTTTTTATCCTAGGGGGACTTGGGGTTTGAGTTGGGGTTTGTTAAAAGGTCTCACTAAAGAAAACGAGAGGTTTAAGGCCTCTGGGAAATTCCCTGGGCCCATCTCCATTGTGGGGGGCTCCCGAGGGCAGCTCCACGGGCAACCGTCTCGAACCGGAGGAAACTGAGTAGCAAGTGTGTCGCTAGTTAAAATGATGTCCCTTCTGCCTCTTGCATGATGGCTTCTGCTCCCATGCAGGCGTACCTGTTTGGCTCTGTGATTAAGCCCTTCCTTGTAGCTCTGGATGGTGGCACTTGCCGTTCCCGAGGTCTAAAGGGTCAACGAGGGAGCGTACGGACTTCACAGGATGAGAGGAGTCACAGTTTCAAGAACGAGAGCGGGTCAGTCGGAAGAACAAACTTGGTCTTGATGTAGCAGTCCGCTTAGGCGAAGGAAAGGTTCCATCTGGGAGATCAGGGGAGGCCAGAGGAGGGCCATGGCCCCAGGGAGGGGGATCGAATGCATGGAGGGCTCCCAGGATCAAAGATGCTTCCAGGGGTGGTCTTTGAGTCATCACAGGTCGGTCATGGAATGAGACATGCCGGTCACCCTGCACTTTGATTCTCTTGCCTCTCTGCTGGCTGGGGGAGTTCTAACCAAAAGTGCACGACAGTGTGTTGGGGGGGTGAGGGGGATGGGAGCCTTGGGGAGGACTGAAGAAAAGGGGCAGAGTAAGCAGGCTTGGACCGCTTCTCTTCCCGGGAAGGTGCTTTCCTTAAAGTCTCTGGTGAAGGACGGGAAAACACAATCACTGAAGACCCAACAACCCTGGGGTTGCACAGTCTCTTTAGCGGCCACTTGATCTCGCTTTGCGACAAAACTGAGTGTGTCTTTCTGAGTCTTCCTCAGCTGCTGGCTCCACAGACTTAGAAGTGTTGTGGCAGCAGCTCAAAAGCTTCCGTTGCCTCGTCCTCTTCCCCTGCCCTCTGCCTCTATTGTGCTCTTTCATGCGGATCTATCTTTGGTCTAATTTAGATGGCAAGCTCCTGGCTACTGTGTGCTAGTGCCAAGCGTACTGTGAGCGCAGGAATGCTAAATGATAAAAATGCTAACAGGAGGGCCCGGTAGGAGCCAGCGGCTTCAGTTCACCCAGAGAAGACGGTTTCCACTACACACTATGGTTAAACAATAAGGGCAGTGGGGAAGGAGGACACACCAGCTTTTCTTTTTTGAAAGTAAAGGAAGAGAGTAGAGAGAAACTAATAGGAGTTATGATGAGAAGAAAGCTTTTTTTTTTTAAGGTCATCAAAAAAAAAAACAAACATAAAACACCCTGGTAGGTAAAACAGAATACTAAGCCTGGCCTTGAGAATCACCCCTTTCAAGCATCTGGGAAGCTAAGGGGGCACCATCCAGAGCTGATGGGCAGAAACCAGAGGGCAGGCCTGGGGAGGTAGAGGTGGGATTGGAACTCTGCCCATCATTGGCTGCTTTTGGACCACTTTGCCTCCGTGCCTCAGTGCTCTCCTCTGTGAAACGCAAGCGGTGGAGGGAGAACGGCCTCAAAGACCTCGTTGAGAGGTGCGGGTTGTAGATCTCGGCAAGCTCCGTGAAGGGCTGTGGGCCGAGGGAAGACGGCCCTGCCGCCCTGGGCGTCCGCCGCCCTGCTCCGTGAGCATCTCCGAGTCCCATGCATGCCGGCCTCACCAGGGAGACCCTCGTTTTCACTAGGACTGTGGTCCAGTGTCTTTCATGGTGGAAATGAGAAGGAAGCAAGTCACATTCTTTCGTCCTCTTGACCCGGGCACGGCTGCGGTTCCTGAGCGGAAGGGAGGCCGTGAGCTGGCAGAAGCAGCAGTGGCAGCCCAGTGCCTCGGACCCCGGCCCCCTCGAGGGTTCACAGCGGGAGGCAGAGACACCGCAGACCCCCTTCAGAGTGTGCCGAGGCCGGCTGAGACGTCGGGTGCCCTCAGTACAGGACACGTGTAGGAAAGTGGGTTTCATGAGCATCCATTGAGATGGTATGACACCCACCCCAAACGGTCTTCGTGGGCCACCGGAGCATGAGAGCTGCAGGGTCACAGAGAAAGATAGGTGACAAATGGCACCCAGAAATGGCCCAGGGCTTCTCACTTTGGCCATGGCATTTCCTTCCTCCCCCTCCCTTCTTCTCTACCTACCTGTCATCTCTAACCCATCATTAAAACAGGTCTATTTTATCAGACAGGTTTTTATATTCTGGTCAAATGAACTTAAAATCAGTTTCTATGCTACAACAAAAGAAAAAGCCAGATGAATAAGAGGGTATAGTCATCCTTTTATTATTGTTACCAAAGGGCATGCATATTTATACGTTTTATTTGTTTGTTTTTAACAAGAAGGCTGCAGGTCCTGGGCAGTGCCCAGGGGTAGGCGGGGCTGTTCCTCTATGTCTATATTAAACTTGAATATGGGGCGGTCTCCTGGACCTTGCCCCTCCCTTCCCAATTGTGTCTCAGTTGCTTGACCCCAGGGAGAGGCTTGTAAGCATGCAAATGAATATGACAGACATAAACACACACACACACACACACACACACACACACACACACACACACACGGAAACGGTTTCTGGAAGTATCAACAAACATGGATACCAACAGTCGTTTCTGGGAGAGGGGACTGGGTCTTTGTCACCATATATCCTTTTGTCCTTTCAGATCCTTTTAACTTCAGTTATTGTCCCCAAAGGATAATTTTTAGAGAAATAAAAAAGCATCCTAAGAGCTCATTTCAGGGGTGGTGGGGGTGGGAAGAGAAGCACTTTTTCATGGTGAAGATTTGATATGGGTACCTGGAACTTCGCTTTGATTTTTAGAGGTATATTAATAGGAGGAAAACACAGTGTGGAAAGAGAGGGGAAAAATCCAATTTCCCAATAACAATCTACACTCCAATTCTGTTCCCGCGGCTTCTTGTTTGCAGGAAGGGGGCCTGCTGCTGGGCCCTTCACGGAGCAGAGGCGGGCTCCCTGCCCCCAGTGCTCCTGGTCACCATGGGTTACAGATGCAGATGCAGGGAAGCCCACAGATGGGGCAGATGGGGATATGATACTAATGAGAATGCAGAGTTCAGAATGAAGTGGGGGCTCACAGATGTGCACCCCTCGTCTGTTCTGGAAGCGTGTCGCCCTCCTCCATTTGGCCTCGTCTCCCTCTGTCCACCTGTCCCCACCCCTGAGAGAGAATGGATGCTTCCTCCACTGTCCAAACAGGTCAACTGAGAAGGCACTCCGGTGCTTGCAAAACAAGATTCTGCAGAGAACGTTTGCTGTCTTGCTTGGCTTTCTGTGTGTGTCCAGTTGAGAGTGGACACGGTGACCGATTGAAGCAAGAAGGTTTTCTGTTCTTGGTTGGAGTCTTTCTTTGAGTCCATTTTTGACTCATAGTGACCTCGTGTGACTGAGCCGAGCTGGCCCGTAAGGTTTTCTTGGCTGTAGTCTTTTGGGAAGCAGTGTGAGGAGAGTGGGGTGAGTTTAAATCACCAGCCTTTGGCTTTGCGATCAGATTCTGTACTACTGTGGTACCCGGACTCCAGGCAGGTCTTGAGCTAAGCCCCGTTTTTGTCTGTATGCCGTTATGGAAAGGCAAGAAGCCGGTCTTCATAAGAAAATAAGTGTGACTTATATCTGGGCAGTGGCTTAATAAATTCGACTTCCCCAGCAAAAGAAGTCCTTTCTGCGCATTCAGGACATACAGCAGAAGTGTGAGCTGAGGGCGGCCCTGGTTGATACACGTGTACATCTGTGTAATCCCATTTCCTGCAAATGTCCCTGCCATGAGCCTGTTCCTTTGCTTTTTTATTCTAATGGATATTCCAGAAACAGACATAATGCTTGGCTCAGGATGAAGATGCTTGGAGGAAGCCAAGCAAGATAGAGAACTGGAAAAAGCCAATGAAGGGAGAGGGAGCCTCTAATCAATGGGAGTGCGTGGACTGTGCACCCCTGACTTGGCTAGATGCCTCTAGAGGGAAAGCAAAGGAAACAGCTAAATGCCTTCCTATCCCCTAGAGTGTTCAAAGGAAGCCTGCAAAGCGGGGCATCAGAGAAGTCCTTGCTGGTTTAATATCTGGCGTGTTTGCATCTGCGAGGTGGAGAGTAAATTAGAATTCCTGTTACGAGAACAGAATTTTAACTGCTGCAAGTTAAGGCCGAGATCAGGAAATCTTATCATCACCTTACCTTATCTCGTGCAGTGTCAGGATGAATACTCCTGGAGAATGGTGTTGCTGATCATTTCCCCCATCTCTGAGAACATTAGGAAAAGTCATAAAGAAACCGCTTCCAAACTTGCCAGCTTTCTATTTGAAAGAAAGTTTCATTCCATCCTCGGCTGCCATCAATCCCTGGTAGGGACTGTCCAGGTTCAAACTGTTAAGACGGTTTAGCTGAAGTCTCGGTGCAGGTACATTGTTCTTTTAATTATTTAGGATGTAATTTCTAGCCCGAAGAAGATGGATAGCATGTCTTAAAGAAAACTGGCTTTTGCCCCCAACACACCACAACTAAATTCTTCTGCAAAACAAAGGCAATGGATTCAATGGTATGTTTTTTAGATATTGTTAACTTTATTTTCAGAGGAAGCACTAGCATCGAGCTGCCTGGGCTTTGGGGATCCACTTGCCGTGGAGACATGAAGTCTAGATTTAATAAAATCATGCAGTGCAAAGTCCACACAATATTATTTTTCTTATACTGGGTTGAGTGCTTTGATTATTATTCACTCTCAAGTTACTCCTGGGACATGAAACCTACAGTTTTATAATGTTTATGCTGTTGGCCAAGAACTTCTCAAATCTGTCAGCAGTTATTCCCCCACTTTATAGATTAATAAAATGAGGCAAAAGAGTTACACCATTGATGGATATATTTGTAATTTTATATACACACTTACAGCCTCATCCTTAACATCTTAAAAATAGATTCTCATCATCCAGAAATATATTTTTCTCCGAGATATGTATGACCTCAAGCCAACATGAAATTCATTCTAGAATGTGTAGTGGGTAAAGTTGTGTGTCAGCTTGCCTGGACCATGATTCTCAGGAGACTGGCAGTGTTGATGGGCCATCCTCAGTGATGAGATCTGACAAAATGTCATAATCATATTCATCATGAGATTGGCTGTGAGCAGCCAGTCAACTGAAATGGAGTTTCCTTTGGGGTGTGGTCTGCTTGCAATATGCATTGCTTTTTTCTGGCTCCTGCTCTGGCATTTGGCTCATCATCAACCTGACCCTTAGTTCTTTAGACTTGAGTCAGCAGCCGGCTGTATGGGTGGTCAGTACTCAGGAGTTATTAGCCTTGGTAGTGTGCGAGTCAGCAGCCTATCATCTTACCTGTGGACTTTGGATTCATTGGCCTCTGTAGCCAGCAGCCTGCTGCCTGACATCCTGATCTTGGGTTTGTCAGCACCTGTAGCTTCATGAGTCAGGAGTGGCCTCCAGTCTGACATCTGAACTATGGACTTGGAATTTGGAAGCTTCTAAAATCACTCAAATCATTTCCTGGAGATCCATCTCAATAGATAGACATCTAGAAAGAAATAGACAAAAATATTACGTTTTTTTCTAATGCATTTCTGATTTTATGTTTCAGAAAATGATAGAGATTTTTGCTTAAAATAATGTAGAACATCTTGAATACCTTTAGAAAAAGATACAATTAAGGAGCTTTAAGTGTGAAAATAATACCATTTGATTGAGATATCCTGAAGAAAACTCTATCCTTGCTAGCAAGTATGTCATTCCAATAAACAATATGCATCTTTTATTTTAAAATGATATGTGTCTTTGGAAATTATTTAGAGCTTGTGTCTGCTGTTTATCTCAGCACTTCTTTGGTGGAGGTTGTAAATACCTTTCCAGATTATTGACTTTCTCTGCTTTGATTTTGATTATTTAAAGTCAGAACAATTTCTATTTATCTCACCAGGATGATTTACAGAGAAGAATGTGTTCTAAAAGAGAGCTAGATTTTTATCTAGGAACCTTCTGTTAGAAAATAGATCGATTCTGTCTGACAGCTACGTCACTACAGAATTATATGTTCCTAGAGTATAAGGGACCTGGTGGTATAGCGGGTGTGCTGACTGCAGCGTTAGCAGTTCAAACCCATCAGCTACTCCTTTGGAGAAAGATGAGGCTTTTGGTTCCCTATAAAGATTTACAGCCTCAGAAACCAAAGGGGCAGGTCTACTCTGTCCTGTAGACTTGCTAATCAGTTAGAATTGATTTGATGCCAGGGAGTTTGTATTTTGGAGAATGTGATAGAGAGAGAGTCTTGGAAGAATGAGCTGCTATGGAACGCCTCACATACTTTGGAACCATGGAGACCTTCCTTTGGAAGGGTTGGGCATTTGCCTGACAGATAAGAAACAGCAGTAGGAGGTTGTCTTTGCGCTGCAGAAATTAGAATGTCTCTACCTGCTATGTGGGGTGACCTTAGTTTATTGGCAGTACACGAGTCAGTCAGAGAGATCAGTAAACACCATTGCCACACAGAGGTCTGGAGGAAGAGAGAGGAAGATTGCATTTGGTTCACTCTCCCTGGTTTGATGGGTAATCACATCCTTTTTCCCCTCTCCCCTGCTGCTGCCCACCTTTGGACTGTTTCACTATTCATTAGCACCTGCAACCGAGGGTGGGCAGAGAAAGGGAGAGAAGATGAAACTCACATCATCCATTGGAGGTGCTAATTCCTGACTTTCACACCATGCTAAACGGCTTGGACACTTTATTGGACAATTGAGAGTTGTTTTTCTACCCCCTTGGGTCTATTGGTGAAATTTGTATGGTATATGTTTTCAAGGGCCTGCGACCTTTGTGTCCAATTTATGTACCAGTTCCGTGAGAAGCTTTGAAAGCCACAAGACTCAAATGCTACATTTCCACACTGTAGATAAAGCTAACTAATATTTTTGTGTGTTAATGTAGGAAAGGGGTAGGACTCAAAAATTAAATAAGTTAAATAAAAAGAGAGAAATATATATGTATACACACACACACACACGCACACCCTCACATCACAGCTTATATCAAGAGCCACTACTGTAGTGAAAAAGATTAGTTTAATTTCACTTACATATTCTCTGGTGGAGATGCTAATAAGCAACCAAATGACCGAAAGCTAGCAAGCAGGAGGGAGACAGAAAAGGAGCAAAGTGCTTGTAAAACTCACACATTGGATCATTAACCCTTGAATAACTGAGAGTTAGTTTCAGATAATTCATGCTGTGTATGTCTGGAAAAGTTGAGAATTGGGCACAGCCAACTGCACTGAACAAGTAGCAATATACTGGCTAAGTGGCTATGTCAATACGGCCAAGTAACACTTATCTGAGATCATAAGGGATGCAGACAACATGGATAATTAAAACACACAAATAATTCCAAAATGTGATATAAAGTGATCGTTGCAACTGGTTTCTTTCTTTAAACCAAGCTGTTGAACGGGTTCAATATTAATTCAATGTCATCCCTTTCCTCATCCCTCTTACAGCACCCAGATAGACAGCAGTCTAAATAAGCCCTTGGATGGCTAAAAGGAAGACAACGGAAGCCAAGGAGAAACTGCATACACCGAAGACACAGACCATCCATATTTTTGAGTTGCAGGCCTTGGAAGGTTGAGAGATATCTGGAATGAGTTTTCTTCATCAACTTATGATACCAATGTCTAGTTTTGCTTTGATGGGACAAAGAAACACCCTAAGCCTCACAGGGGAACAGTTCCCAACACTTTAAGGTTTCTAGGTTTGAATGTTCAAGACCTGGACTCTCGAGACTGTTCATTTCCTCCTGGCTACTTGGCCTGCAACTGGGGTACCCTACAGCCCTCAGACCGGGAGATAAACGGGTGTGAGCTAACTTAGACAGAAATAACATAGAACTTGGCATCCATAGACCCACCCAGGGCCACTGTTTAGGTTAGGATTAAAACAACCGTAACAAAAATCCAACCCGGTGCCATCGGGTCAATTCTGACTCATCGTGGCCCAATAGGAGAGAGAAGAGCTGCCCCCAAGGGTGTCCAAGGTGGTGAAACACGTGGAAGCAGACGGCCTCATCTCATGGCTAGTGGCTTCAAAGCACTGGCCTTTGTGATAGCCACTGTGCACCTTCACCAATGCCTCACCAGGGTTCCTTCTGCTGCGGGCCACTGGGCCTTAATTTACTTATTTGTAAAAGTTGTTGTTGTTATTGTTGCTGTCTAATCCACTCTGACTCATGAAGACCCCGTATGTGCAGAGTAGAACTGCTTTGTCAGGCTTCTTAGGCTGCGACCTTTGGAAGCAGCTGGGGGAGTCTGTCTCCGAGGCACCTCTGCCAATCTTTCAGCTAGTCCAGCCCGTAACCATTCCACCACCCTCCGACTCCTGTTTGCAAAATAAGGATAACAATAATACCCCATACGTTTCTTTTAAGGATAAAATCATACGGTACATAAATGTGTTTTATAAAATAGATGGGCTTATGAATCTCTGTAGATATTAGTAAGAGGAAAAACCATATGCCACAGTAAATGAACTGCTTCAACACTTCTTAGCTTCTAGGGTGCATTTGGGAAATTTGATCTAAAGTAAGTTTCTTTGACCCATCCCAGAGATTTGGTTCAGAAGTTCCACAGCGGGACTCGGACATCCGCATTAAAAAAAAATGTTGTAAGAAATAAATATAATACAACATTCACCCATTCATCACTTTTTACATGATCAATTGAGGGATATTTATGCGATTAATTGTGCTGTGCACCCATTGCCAATAATGATTGCCGAATTTTCCATCAACTCAACAGAAACTCAATGCCTCTCCCATTTTCCTTTTTTGCTCGACCTTGCTAGCTTATAATGAACTGAGTGTAGGGTCTCCACACACTCACCTATTCTAGAAAATTTTGTGTGAGATATTACACAATATTTGTCTCCCTGTGATTGACTTACTTCACTCAATGTAAGGTTTTCAAGTTGTAGTGTGTATCAAGAATTCAGGCATCAAATGAAAAACGAAAACATAACGCAGGCACCTCATTTTACACATTTCCCCAACTGGTTCTCACGGGGTCTTTCTGGCATGGACCACTTTTTGCCAAACATTGCTATAAACCACCAATTGCCATATCCCTAGCCACAAGACAGAAATAAGAGATGGCTCATTGATAAAACTGTCTAGAGCAAGCGCTTCTTTTCTCTCATTCCTCTTAAGAGCTGGTCTACTACCGAATTTGGAATTGTAATCCACAAATCATCCCATCCACTCTTTCAAATGGACGTAGTACTTGGAGTAATATGTATTACATAGCGTATTATATAGTCTTCCATCTCCATTTCGGCCTAAGAACAATAAAGCCCCAAACCCTCTTGCTATGGTGTTGATTCCAACTCATGGCAACGCTGTGTGACCCAGAGTGGAGCTGCTCCTTAGAGTTGTCTTGGCTGTCCACTTTACAAAAGCAGAACACCAGGCCTTTCTTCTGCGGCACCACTGGGTGAGTTTAAGCCACTGACCTTAAGGTTCATAGTTTATCACAAACCATTTGTGTCTCCCAGGCACCTGTGCTGACTTGCAGAATCTCTTATCTCCCCCCCGCCCCCACCAGGCCCTTTGATTTTTTTTTCTTACTTGAAAATGTCCCTTTTCCTTGTGCCAATGACCCAAATTCTGGTTTCCTAAATCTTTCAAGAAGGTGCGCTGGTGACATCGTGGGGTATCAGTTAGGTTGCTAACCACAAGGTCGGTGGTTCAACCCCGCCAGCTGCTCTGTAGGAGAAAGATGGCGGTTTCCGCTCCCTAGGGGCAGGCCTAGTCTCTCCTGTAGGGTCTATTCCAGTGGGAATTGACTTCATGGCAGGGAGTGGAATCTTTCAGGTAGCTATCTCACTCCAAATATGTACCTCATCGCAATTCGCCAGTCTCCTGGGTTTCTCTCATTCTCACGCAATCCTTTCCATTTTTGTGTGAGGGGCTTGTCGATGTCATTGAATTGATGCTAATTAATTAGGTCAAACGAATGATCAGTTGGAGATAGTTCCAAAGAGATAAATGATGCAATCATGTGCAGAAGAGATTGGGGACTCTACAAAAGGAGTCCAAACATGGTCAGCTGCTATTGCTGCCTTTCCTTTCTGGCCTTGCTTCTTGGAAGGTGACATGCTTTACCACAAGATGATGTCCAGGATGTCAGGCGAGCAAGAGAGGAGCACCTTGGTTTGTTCCATAAGTATTAGCAAGTCTCAACCTGAGCATTGTTCTAGGATATTATCTATGATCAGAACCATGCTTTAGGAGCCCAGTGTTGCAGTGTTTAAGTGCTTGGCTGATAACCAAAGGTTCGCGGTTCGAATCCACAGTAACTCTCCAGGAGAAAGAGGTAGCAGTCTGCTTCCTTCTGTAACCTTTACAACTTTAGGAACCCTGTGAGGCAGTTCTAGTCTGTCCTGCAGGGTCACTGTGAATCAGAATTGACTGAAGAGCAATATGTTTTTTTTCTCTTTGACATGACAACTATATTTACTAAAGTGAATTACTCTGTTTGTATCAGCTCGAAGATACCGGCTGTAGCGATTACTTGAAGCTACACAAGGGGCTGTTTTACTACAGTTGGTCAATATCCCTAATTCATTTCCTAATGGAACAAAATTAAAGTTCAAACAGGGCCTGAGTTTCCTTTTCAGTGCTTGTTTTGTGCAACACAAATGTAGACAGAAATGTATGTTTTTCATGGGGAGTTCTCATAAGGCAAGTATGTCCACATAATTCTCTGGACTCGATATTGAACTATTTCTTGATTTTGTTCCCTCTCATATAGAATTCTTTTAAGCTCAAAAGTGGAATACAATATATTGATTTTAATTTTAGTTTTCATTACAGAAACCACATATTTTAGAAAATTAAATCCACAAATTTTAATAAGAGTTCATAGAGCATCAGATCTGTCCTTCCCAACTCTCTGTGCACGGCATCCATGGGAGAGATGCACTGTTTGCCTTTTCCATACGGGTTACAGGCATCACAAAGGACTTTCTGGCTTACTAAAATAAAGTCAATAAACAATCTCCAAATTAAAGCACTTATAGAGCTTTGGTGAGCCCCCACTATATCCTGATATGAAAAGATGGAAAGAAATACCCCCATCTAACACCCTTAATTTAGCCTCTTGGCTCTCAACATCTAAGATGTTTTACCACCTGTCTCTTCACAGAAGATATTTGCCCCTTCCTACTGTAGATTATGTAATTTATTAGCTAAAACCAGATCAATAACCATATTGACAAGTGTTTTTTATTCTTCACTATGCTGACACCATTTAATTCCAGATTATAAATGTCTGTTCTTATTTGTCTCTCCACCCCTACCCCAACCCCAACCCCTGTTCCATATGTGGAGCATCAATATCTTCATGATTGAAATCTCTTCCTGCTCAAGTTTTATCTGCTCATAAGAGTGTCCCATCCTCGTATCAAGTGCTCAAATGTCCTTGCTGGATTCCATTGACTGGCATATTCATCAAACTATCCAGTTGAATAAATGGTATTTCAATTTTCAATGCTGAGAGTAAGTTCCTGTTCTTTATCCCTATCACTAGGCGACTGGCTGTCCCTTTCCTGGGAGCAGAAAGAATCCTCTCCCCGTTGTCTTCAAATGAGACTTATCTCCAGTGCGGCCGCTGTTGCCGCTTATTGATGAAGTGCTTCCATCGTTAATTCCTTGATCAGGCCCTACTCTCACAGTTACTATTATGTTACTCCCACGTGCAGACTCAGTCGTTTTATCAGCTGCCTTAAAGCCTTCCAGAGAAAGATGTGGGTTATAAATTATGGACATAGAAAAAATGTAAATATAAAATGTCTATCTTCTTTCATTTTAACCATGGAGCAACGTAGTTTAAAAATAATTAAAATTCTGTGTCAAAGGAAAAATAGATCTCTTTCCCCAACCTGAACACTAAAGTATCTTCTAACAAGACCTCAAGTATCTCAATATTTTAAGAAATACTTATTAGTTTTTAAATAAATTAGCTAAGCTTCTTGTTAGACTACAGAGCACTTGTTGTTACACATGTCACTCCCTGTTATAATCTGCTGAGTTGCTGGGATAGGTTGTGAGCTAAGCTAAAATTCTGAATTGTACTTTGTGGCTTAAAATCTATCTATCTATCTATCTATCTATCTATCTATCTATCTATCTATCTCTATCTATCTATCTATCTCTATCTATCTATCTCTATCTATCTATCTATCTATGTCTATGTCTATATCTATATCATCTATCTCTATCTATCTATCTATCTATCTATCTATCTATGTCTATGTCTATATCTATATCATCTATCTATCTATCTATCTATCTATCTATCTATCTATCTATCTATCTATCTATCATCTTCCAGTTTAATGTAAATGCTCAGTTACATCAGAAACAGACAAAGGACTCAGTGAGGACCTTCCTTACGACAAACACTCACAATGTTCTCCTCCATCCCTTTGCAGGGGATAGCTGGATTCTCCGACTCTCCTCTTGCTGGGGGAACCCCCTGGCTGCTTACACTTTTTGCTGGGAGCTTCATGGGGTGTCTTACTCTGGGACAGTTGTGGTTTGAGGACTCCAGGCAAGAACCTCGCTTGATTTGAACCTGTTAGCAAAACCCTCTGCTGCTTGGTTTCATCTCTTCAAAGTTGGTGAGACCCATATTCATCTCCCCAGTTGTTTAAGAAGTAAGTGAATGCTGATTGAAAAGCACTGACTGGCATGTCTGGGTTATCATGTGCTGTGGCCAGTGTGTGCTCCACCAGCCACACGTGTCCCAATACCCCAAGCTGCTCATTGTGGTGTCTGACTTTATTTTTTTAGTTCTTCTGTAAATCCCAAATATCCATGTCCTAACGCTTAACCCCTCCCAAATGAGAAAAACCAACTCCTTGTAAATTCAATAATATTCCTATCTCCACCCAACCCTTCCCAAATCAGAGAATTCAATCCCTTGAGATCAGTGGAGGTTCTTGTCCCTTGCCAGCTATTTGGGGTTCATATCAAACATCGGAGAAGGTGACAGACTATGAACTAGACAGGCTTTAGAGATAATCTTGCATGGCCCTGTCATTGTTCAGATGAGGCCCAAGAAGCCACAGGAATTGCCCAAGGTCACAGAGCTAAATTACAGCAGCATTAGTTCTACACTCCCAGCAGTGTTTACTCCACTCCATGATACTGTTGTTTTTGTTTTCTTCCTCTCTCTCCTGCTTTAGCAGTTCTCTCTCTGGGTAATAACACCCTGAAAGCAAATGTCTAAATGTGGTGAATTAGCTAAAATTAAATTTGCACTATCACAGCCCATTCAATTCAAGAAGGTCTGAACTTCAGTTCACTCGAGCCATAGTTGTGTGGACAGAAGTCTGGCCCAAATGGATTCTACGTCCTTCAAACAAGCTAGACCTGTAAGCCTGGCTTACGATTGCCATTGAGACAGCATCCCAGCAGCCACCAGCCCATCCAACGGTGCTGACTATCTCTATGTCTCTGTTCTTCTCTGAAGAGTGCATGTTGACTCTTGGTTGTCAGCAGTGGAAAGAGGCCTGTGGTGCCATGGAGAAGCCTTCATCTGATACCCCATGGGTCTGAGGTCAGAACCCACTCACCTTCCTTGAGGAAAACGATGTGGCTGTCTGCTCCATAAAGATGACAACTTGAGAAACCCCACGGGGCCAGTTCTACAGGGTCATCCTCAGTGGGAATCAATGCAATCGCGATGGGTTTGGTTCAGGATTTGTCTTCGTGGCAGCTCTGAATCTCACCTCCCATGTGGGAGGTCCTAGTTTGTTTTCCAGCAAGTCTCCGCATGCTTAGTGGCCACTGTCTGTCAGTGGAGGTTTGCACGTTGCTATGTGGGTGATGCGTCAGGTTTCAGGGACGCCTCCAGTGTAAGACAGATAAGACAACGGCCTGTGGACCTTCTTCTGAAAAGTAGCCAGCGGAAACCTCTGGACCCCACTGGGAATTGCCTAGGATGGGGCAGCATTTTGTCCAGCTGTGCAGGAGTTCACCAGGAGTGGGGTAGACTGCGCAGCATCGTCAGCCCAACAAACCTATGCTCGTTGATGGTGAGAGTAACTTTAGATGTGAGGGCTTTGCCATTCTTTGATGATAGAGTTTAGATTCCCCATTTGCCATCTTCAATAAATTTCATGTTAACGATTGGGTCTTTCAAACTTTATATTTATTATTTCAGCTGTTAGGATTGCCATGTTCTGGTTTTAAATATAGCTTAATGCTTTTCTATGATGTGTACAAAGAGGTAGGTAAATTTATTCTTATCCCCATGGACTTTCTTACCATACTCTAACTGAATTTACTTTAGAAATAGGAGGGTAAGTCAGAAAGCATTTTCATAAAAATCATAGAAGACTGTATAAAATGAAAATATCAAAATGTGGGACTATTATTTCTCTCCATAGCCTGCTACACACCTCTGAAGTTATTGCTTCTCTCTCTCAACTTTTGCCCTGAGATTCTGTGCCCTTTGATTTGAACCAGGACACGGTGGCAGTTTGGGCATCTTTGGGGCACTCAAGGCATGTTCCTTTTCCCTGCTCTTTCTGTTTGGAACCAAAAAGATACCTGCTGGGCAAGAAGAGGGCTATCACATGCAGGAGAGTAAGGTTCCCCGATGAAATTCTCTTGACCTCTTGCTGCCTTAGAAGTAGGCGCGGGTCTGTTTAAATCTCCACAGGAGAAGGAGAGAGAGACCAGGCTTCAACCAGATGCGCCAAGACGTGAATACAACATACCTGCATGTACCAGGGAACCAACAGAGAAGTCTGTGGGGTCGGCCCCAATCTATGTTGACACCCCTCCCCCTCAAGAATGCACTTCAGAGGACAGCACTGGGGCTACAGCCTGGGGAGAGGGATGCATCGGATTAGAGCACATGGGAGAAATGCAAAGGGATGGAGAGGGAAGGGAGGTCATCCTGGCCCACCAAGCCTGAAGGATGATGTTCCTGCTCGGAGCAGACAATGCACGGGGAGGACTGTAGGACCAGCCCCACCACGGGACACGGCGTCCCTCACTGAACCACGACGCTGTGGGGAGGGCACTGGAGACACAGTGCGGGAATAGTGCATGGTCTGTCCCCATCATGCTGGGGCCAGGCACTGCGGGCATGCAACCTGAGGGCATGAGCGATGAAACCCCTGGGGAATACCACAAATAGACTATGGAGAAAGAGTGTGGCACCCTATCAGACTCAACTGGAAAACACCTGTAAAGGCCAACAAACAGACCTTGAACTATTTATAGGCTTTTCCATTTTTATCAGTGGCTTTCTCTTTGTTACTGTTACTTTGTTTTTGTTTTTTGCTGTTGCTGGTTTTGACTTCCTTTGTTGTTTTATCTGGCTTTGCCTGGCTTTTGCACTTATTAATGTATCTGCATGTTTATCTAGATAAGATAGGCGGGCTAAATAATTCGGAGATGAAATGAATGGGACCAATGGTTCCCAGGGAATACAAGAGAAGGGGAGGTGGGAGAAAGGAAATGGGGGTGGGGGCACGCAACCCAGGGACAAGGGAACGAGAAGTGAACTAAAATCAATGGAAGGAAGGTCTAGTGGGGCTCAATCAAGGGCAATGTAGCAGCAAGGAATTATTAAACCTGAATAAAGGCTGAACATGATGGCGGGACAAGAGGGAAGTAAAAAGGAAATAGAGGAAAGAACCAGGAGGCAAAGGACATTTATAGAGGCCTAAATATAGGCATGTACATATGTAAATATATATATATGATGAGAGGGGAATAGAACTATGTACTCATATCTATATGTTAAGAATTAAGGTTGCAGATGGACATTGGGCCTCGACTCAAGTACTCCCTCAACACAAGAACACTTTGTTCTAACAATCTGGCATTCTGTGATGCTCACCTTCCCGACACGATTGCTGAAGACAAAATTGGTACATAAGCAAATGTGGTGAAGAAAGCTGATGGTGCCCGGCTATCCGAAGATTTAGTGTCTGGGGTCTTAAAGGCTTGAAGATAAACAAGGAGCCATCTAGCTGAGAAGCAACAAAGCCCACATGGAAGAAGCACACCAGCCTGTGTGATCAACAGGTGTCAATTGGATCAGGTATCAGGCATCTAAGACACAGAATAAAACCATACCCAATGTGAATGAGTGGGGGCATGGAGTGGAGACCCAATGCCCATCTGTAGACAATTGGACATCCCCTCACAGAGGAGTCACAGGGACGAGATGAGCCAGTCAGGGTGCAGTATAGCACCGATGAAACACACATCTTTCCTCTACCTCTTTGGTGCTTCCTTCATCCCACTATCATGACCTCAATGCTACCTTACAAGTCTGATTAGACCAGAGCGTGCTACAGATAAGAGCCTGAAACAAGGGGAATCTGGGATAGATAAACAGATAAACCCTTCAGGGCCAACAAGGAGAGTAGAGATACCAGGAGTATTAGAGGAGTGTGGGGGGAGAAAGGGGGAATTGATCACAAGGATAAATCTAGAACCCCCTCTCAGGGGAACGAATAACAGAAAAGTGGGTGAAGGGTGATGGAGGACAATGTAAGATATGGAAAAAATAATCTATAACTTATTAATTAGGTTCATGAGGGAGGGCAGGCTGGGGAAGGAGGGGGAAGAAATGGGGAGCTTATCAGGGGCTAAAGTGGGAAAAGAATGCTTTGAAAATGATGATGGTGATATATGTGCAAATGTGCTTGACACATTGGATGAATGTATGGATTGTGATAAGAGATGTAAGCACCCCCAATAAAAGTATTTTAAAGAAGAAGAAGAAGAAAGAAACGGGTACATTGTCATGATGGGTTGGGGGAGCGGGTGGGAATCCTTGGTGCAAGTTTCCTGTACTTGCTCTCTCTAACGCAGTTTTAAACTTTCATAATATTTCTTCATCAGAGACCTCTGGGATTGACCTATACCTTTTGAGAAAATCTATCAACATTATTCCATTGTAAGTTTTTTTAAGTCACCTTAATCTTCTGAGCTGATCTCTCTTCCTTTAATTTAATGGGCGCAGTAGATCCCCACGGAAGCCATGGTTTTGATTAGACTCCTTCTTAAGGCTCCCAAGAGAGACGAAGTCGAGCATATTACTAAGAACATATCTGAAGCCATCCACTGATCACAGAGACATGTTTAAACAAATTTGTTTGAGAGTAATCCATGTGTGCTAGAACCTGGTAGCAATGCTTTTTGACTTATTAATCCAGCAAGCTCTTGTTTCAGCCTACCCCAAACATGCTGTGCACCCCAGGGGCATCAGTGAAGACCTTCACTGGATGAAGAACAGTAGGTTTCCTCTGCGTATAAATGGCTCCTCCCAAGAGGTAGGCTGTCTCAATTTGGGCAGCCAGCCTGAAGCAAGGTGACTCACTAAGCCACAGCTGTCACCACTCGGTGATTGCATTGCTGGGTGCCTGGTAGATGCCAATTGCAGAGGCTCCCGGTGTAGATGGCTACCAGTGCAGGCCTTAAGCAGAAGTGTTGAGAGCAGCCAGAGAACTGGGGTAAAGGGGTCACTCTGGGTGGGTCTCCAAGCTCACTATGTACCAAAAGGGCAAGGGGGAAGCTTCTGACCTCCTCTGACTTTGCAAGGAGAAGAACTCGCCATCATCAGCATCAGCTGCCCAAGGCCAATTCCTATGAGGCTGAGATCAGACACGCCTCCACCCTCCACCCTTCCTTACCGATTCTGACATCAACTGTTCCTCCCAAGGCACTCCGCTGGGTTCAACAATTCATTACAGTGGCCACACGGAATGCACAGAGCAGGCTCACAGCTGTGGGATTTATTAGGGAAGTTTATAGGTAGCTATCAAGGGGATAACAGGTTACAATTACTCACTGCCATCGAGTCCATACAGCCTCATAGGGACCCCTGGTGGGTTTCTCTCTCTCTTTCTTTTTCATTTTCTTTTATTGTTGTTGTTTTAAATCATGTTACTGCGGGCTTGGACAACTCATCACAATCCACACATCCATCCGTTGTGTCAAGCATATTTGTACATTTGTTGCCATCATCATTCTCAAAACATTTGCTTTCTACTTGGGCCCTTGGTATCAGCTCCTCATTTTCCCCTCCCTCCCCACCCCTCCTCCCTCATGAACCCTTGATAATTTATAAATTATTATTATTTTGTCATGTCTTACACTGTCCGATGTCTCCCTTTACCCACTATTCTGTTGTCCATCCCCCAGGGAGGAGGTTATATTAGATCCCTGTAATCAGTTCCCTCTTTCTCCCCAAACTTGCCCTTCCCCTCCTGGTATCACTACTCTCATTATTGGTCCTGAGGGGTTTATCTGTCCTGGATTCCTGAATTTCCAGTTCCTATCTGTACCAGAGTACATCCTCTGGTCTAGCCGGATTTGTAAGGTAGAATTGGGGTCATGATAGTGGGGAGAGGAAGCATTAAAGAACTAGAGGAAAGTTGTATGTATCATTGGTGCTATACTGCACCCTGACTGGCTCATGGGTTTCTGAGACTGTAACTATTTGTTGGAGTAGAAAGCTTACTTGTTCTCTCATGGAGCTGCTGGTGGTTTCAAACTGCTGACCATGTGGATTGAAGCCCAACGCATAACTACTGCATCACTAGGGCTCCAATTAGGAATCACAACGGTCCAGGATTCAGTTCTTCAATCAGGATAGCCCTTTCTCAATTGTGCCTGCAGATATTCCTCTCTGTGGTTCCAGGCCCCTCAGCAACATGACTCCTTGACCTTGGCCTTTGCTTTGCTTGGGCAAAGTTATAGATCTCTTTTAAGCTTTGATAAGTGTCTGAATGGCAAATCATTCAGTCATAAGCCTCAGCCCAAAGGTGCTCAGCTCCAGCTCCATGGGTCAGCAAGTAATACTGACCAATTACGTGCCTGGAGGCACCCTACTCTGCAAGCAGGCCGCCTGTCTGGGAGTATTCAGCTTTGCTTGCTCCCTGAGCCCAGGGAAGCCCACTACTCGGTCTTGTGCTCTGGCACCTGGTTCTGGTGGTGCCACTTTTCTGCCACTCCTCTGCTGTTTCTCTGCCATCACAACTGCTGTCTGTGAATCAAGGAGGCACGATGTGCAGGGATCCACAGGACACACTCCACTCCTGACCCTTCAGTCTCGATGGTAGGAAACCCCCTTTTGTGCTTTTGAGATGGTTTATTTTAAACTCAGCAGAATGGCCAAACTGTCCAATTAGAATGCTAGGTTTTTACAATAACCATGAACTCTTTGAGCAATCACTCAGAACGGAATCACATAATTCTATCAGGGTCTTCCCCCAACTTCATTTAACTCAGGTCCACCAGGAAAATATTGTTGGGTGGGAATTTCAACGACTACAGCTAGAAGAGCCTCATTACATGATTCTGGGCACTGCACTGTGCTAACAAAGATGCGGGACCAAACGAAAAACCCAGGTCTATAGAGTGAAGAATGCTCTTTCTTTGTTGACACGATGCAATGACTTAAGTCAAGAGATTGAGCAAACGGGATAAGCAAAACCCAGGAGGCCCCAACGTCAATTCTAACTCACGATGACTCCCAGTGTTCCAGAGTGGAGCCGCCCTACAGTGCTTTCTTGGTGGTGATCTTCATGGAAGTGGAGCTCCAGGTCTTCTTCTTCATGGTACTGACGGGCGGGTTCAAACCACCACCTGTAGGAGAAAATGCGCGCAAACTGTTGATGCCACCCGGCATCTTGACAAACAACGGAACAGATAAGATGAGATGCTTGATCACAGCATATGCCAGGGTTACCTACACATGGATCCTAAATTTCAGGGGAAGCAACCAAATCACAAAGCACTAGACCATAGGAACATCCATGGTGTAGATAAAGCGGTCGAGGTAGTGGGAGAGACAAAGATACCTCTACCTTCGAACGTTATGTTGGAGGCGCCGGTTGTTGTTGTTGTTGTTGTTAGGGGCAAGTGAGTCCCTTCTGGTTCAGCTCCACCCTACATAGAACAGAAGGAACCGCTGTCAGGCCCTGTGTCCCCCTCACAGTTGCTCTTGTGTTTGAACCTGTTGTTGTAGGTCTGTGTTGGTCCTCTGGTTGGGGACCTTCCTTTTTTCCACCGCGGATACAATTAGGCAAGAGAAAGTAGTAAGAAGCATCCCAAGTGAAAAGAGAAAGGTAGAACTTTTTAGTGGCCTATAACAAGATTGTGTATTTGATACAAATGGAAAGGAATCGATGACCAACTACTGCAGATGACTACAAGGCTCAGTAGAGATAGAGTTAGAACCTTAACAGGTTATACAATTCTCATTAGCAAATCAATAGCTTTTATATCTACAAACAAACCAACTAAAACAGATCAGGAAAGTCTCCACTTACAAGTGCAAAAGGACCCCTGGTAGTGCTGTTAATTAGGCACTGGGCTGTTAACCACAAGTTTGGTGGTTTAAACCCACTCATTGCTCCATGGGATAGAATTGAGGCTCTCAGAACTCTTATATAGAGATCCTGAGGATCTCAGGATATTGTGAGTTGGAGTAAAACTAATGAGAGTAGGGTGGGTTACAGAGGAATACAAATAAAATTAAAATACCTAGAAGCAAAATTTACAACAACTGTCCAAAACCACATGACTAAAATTGTACAACAGATCTGAAAGAGACAAAAATTAACACAAGGAAAAAAATATACACCAGGTACTTGAACAAGAAGTCTCAACACTATACAATGTCTGTTCTCCTTAAGAACAATGTCTGTTCTAATATCTAAGCAATAAGAATATGGAAGCTAGGATAAGACTGACGCATTTGAATTATGGTGTTGCCAAAGCATGTTGAAATTACCACGGACTGCCAAAAGAACACACAGCTCTGTCTTGCAAGAAGCACAAGACTTTATCTCATGTACGTTGAACATGTTATCAGGAGAGACCAGTCCCTGGAAAAGGCCATCATGCTTGGTGAAGTGCAGGGGCAGCGAAAGACAAGGCCCCCAGTGAGATGGATTCCGCAGTGACAGCCGCGATGGACTGACAGCTCACCGTTGTGAGAATGGCTGCAAACCAGGCAGTGAGCAGTGGTTCCTGCTGCTACACACAGGGCCACTAGGAGTTCTAACGGACTCAACACCACTAACAACATTCAGAAGATGCTCAAGGTTTTTTTTTCCTCTCGGCGTAGAAAACTTGTTGATAAAATTCATCTGGAAGAAGACCCTTGAATATTATGCCAAAAAACGCAAGGAGAAAGCAGGCTAGACATATCAGATCTTATAATAGACAAGAAAGCCCCTAGAATGAAGGCATTTTGATGTCGGCATATAAATAGACATAGAAGCGGGACTGGATAGACAACCCAGAATTAAACTCACTCATCTGTGAAATGTATAGTAAATACAGGCAAGTACAATGAAGATAGCATTTCAAATCAATGAGGAAAAGAAACAATGTTGGGATATCTGGATAGCCATATGGAAAAAGATAAAAATTAGGTCAATTCCTCACAGAGCATTCCAGGATGAATCTCAAATGAATCAAAAATTTCAATGGAAGTCAACAAATCATTGAGAAGCCCTGGTGGCATCATGGTTAAGTGCTTGACCGTGAACCTCCGGCTCCAAAGTTGGAACCCACAAGTTGTTCCCCAGTAGAAAGAGGTGGCAGACCCACTTCCCAAAGGATTACAGGCTTGGAAACCCTACCGGGCAGTTCTGCTCGTTCCTCCAGGGTTCTGTGGGTGCGAGTGGACTCAATGGCTGTGGGTTTGGTTTAGTTTTGGAAGGAAGTAGCTAAATTCCATCATTAGTAGCTGCTAACATCACAAAGAGAAACAACCAGATACTCTGACCCTTCGAATAATGGAGGTAGAGAAACCCCTGTCATGTAGTCAGTCACCGTTTGGGCTGCTCCCTGCAAGGTCTGAAGTTTGAAACCACCAGCTGCTCTGCTGGAGAAAGATGAGGTTTTCTGTTCCCATAAAGACGTACAGTCTCAGAAACCCACAGAGCAGTTCTACTTGTCTTTTAGGGTCGCTATGAGTATGCACAGGGTGTGGTGAAATGAAAGTTAGCAACACAACCTGAGTGTCATAGAATCGATGTTGGATCTGTTTAAACCTCAGCTCTGACTGCCAGTTTATAGGAAATACCTGTTCAATGACCCTAGCAAAATCCACGCTGTGGGAAATTCTGTAGGCAAAACCCCCCCCCTGTTTTCAACAACAATGTCGTAAGAAGAAAAAGAGAGGGAGGGAGCAAAAATCTATACACTAAAGGAGACAAATCAAACCATAGAAATGTGTAGTCCTTATTTGGATTGCAATCCAAACAAATAAAACTTTTAAAAAATTACAAGAAAACCAGGGAAACGTGATTACAGATGGCATGTTACATAAAAGGGTTCTGGTTCATTTTTAAAAGTGTGATCATGGATTTGTGAATATTTTGGTTTAAGTGAATCCTTTTCTTCAGAAATCCATGCTGAAATATTTTCAGATAAAATGACATAATGTCTTGGATTTGTTTGAAAATATCTGGGAGGGGCTGGGAGTGATGAGGACTCAGACAAGCAAACACGGGCACTTTGTGGTTGGAAAGGTTGGAGGAGAGTACAGGGGAAGTTCATTATCTTATTCTCTCCATGTGCATACTATGAAGCATTCTTTAATAAAAACATAATTTAAAAACTATTTTGCTCTGTGGTCCAATGAATTACATTATTTTGAATTTTTGAAAAAAACAACAACAACCTATCCATATTTCCATTTCATTGGGTAAATCTGGTAGACAACACCTCTTTAGAGTGTTGAAACCAAGGAGCTTACTTTGGGACTGAGGTGCTCCTGACCTCAGCCATAGTATTTTCTATTGCCCCATATCCCGGGAAAGTTGGATAAGGAAGACTAAGAAGAAGCGATGCTTTTGAATTATGACACTGACAAATAGTATTGAAAGTACCATGGGCCGCCAATAGAACAAATCTGTGTTGGAAGAAGTATGCTTCCAACAGTCAGAATGCTCCTTAGAGGCAAGGATGGTGAGGCTTTGATTTATACATTTGGACATGCGGTCAGGAGAGACCAGTCCCTGGAGAAGGATATTGTGTTAAGCTAGGTTGACTGGAGAAACAAATGTAGTGACACTCATTCTTACATAAGAAAGAACTTTACATCAAGAAGAGATTACGTATCAAGAAAATATCCCAGCCCAGTCCAACTCAAGTCCCAAAGTCTGATACTAGTCCATGAGTACCTCTTCAGACTCACACAGTCACAAGCAATGATGCAGAATGCAGGAAGATCACAGGCTGGTGGGTGCAAAGTCATGTGGATCCAGGAGCCGTGGATGGACATATCACAGGGCTCTGGCAGCAACCAGGGTCAGCCTGCAGCAAGGTAAAGGCGGAGAGAGAAGGGGAGGTTCTCAGGGCCTTCCTTACAAGAAGGCCACACCAACAGAAGGTATCATCAGGCCTCCTTGTTTGACAGGTTGAATACCACCACTACACTTTTATATATCTTCAGGTTGACGTGAAATTATGTAACTATCATGGGCATCATGCTCGGTAAAGTGTGGGATGGCCAAAGAGAAGAAGGCCTTCAACAAGATGGATTGACACAGTGGCTGCACCAACGGGCTCAAACATAGAAACAATTATAAGGATGACAGGATCGTTCTGCTGTACATAGGCTCACTGAGTTGGAACCAACGTGGAGGCTCCTAAAAACAACATCAATATTTTTTTTGTTTAGATATGATACTCACTGAGTTGGAACCAACTCATATTGTAGATATGAGTTGATATCGTAAATATGACATTTATTACAAACTCTCCCCCGCCCCAACACCAACATCACCACCAAAAATCAAGCAAGCAAAGAGATACGCCAAAACTGTGGTGCTCCATGGTCCTGAGAAACTGCTTAGGTGGCGTGCCACTAGAGAAACCAGAAAGGCTAAAGGCTTGGGCCTACTTACCTCTGTCCCTCCAGCTCGTAGAGTTTGGGATCATGAAGGACCCAGGATCTGCTCCCTGGGCTCTGGGTCTGTATGCACAGATTCCAAATAGGTTAACTGTTGACATCAAAAGGGACTTGGTGGTGCTGTGGGGTAGGTGTGAGATTACACATGACAAGGCCAGGTCAGTGGTTCAAACTTAGCAGCCACCCCCAAGGAGAACGAGGAAGCTGCCTGCTCTGGTGAAGATGTATGGCCTCTCTGAGTCAGAATCCACTGGATGGCAGTGAGTTTGGGTTGCTCCCTCAAGAGGAATGGATTGCTAGAGAAAGATGGCATGTTTGTTGTAGCGGGCTAACCACGGCAAGGCTGAGGTGAGACTGATTGCCTCATAGCTGTAACACTAGACTTGAACAGGCTGGCCGGGCCACCTTTTGCTCTGTTGTACATGGGGCTGTCATGAGTTGAAGTCAACGAGGACAAGGCACCCTGGCGGTGAACATGGTTGAGCACTCAACAGCTAACCAAAAGGTTGGCAGTTCTGACCTTCCCCCGACTGCCCCGCTCAGCTCTGTTGGAAAAGACCTGGCAATCAGAGCCAAGAAAGCCATTCTGAGCAGTTATCCTCTGCCACGTGATCTGCGGGGCACAACAGCAGCAGAGAGGAATTTAGTACAGTGTGAAACTCATTCAGCATGGCAGGTGTGTCTCATGTGCATCTTTTAATAAATAAAGTGAAAAGCAGTCTATTTATTTATAGGTGTACTTTATAAGCATTGGACTGCTTACCACAAGGTCAGTGGCTCAAATCCACCAGCTGCTCTGAAGGAGAAGGATGAGTCTATCGTTTCCTGTAAAGACGTTCAGCCTTAGAAACCCAATGGAGCATCTTTATCTGTCTTGCATGGTCACCATGAGTTGGATTTGACTCAACAATTTGTTTTTGCTGCGACGTGCCACCGAGCTGGTTCTGACTCATAGCGACCCATAGCACAACACACGGAAACACCGTCCGATCCTGCACCATCCTCACAGTTGTTCCAATGTCTGAGACTACTGTTGCAACTGGTCTCTCCTGACCATATTGCTCAAAGTATGTAAGACAATGCTTTGATATATTTATATATAAATATCATAAAAGTGAGATTGTACAGTATTTCTTCTTATGTGATTGACTTATTTTAGCTGACTCATAGCAACCCTATAGGATAGAGTACAACTGGCCCCATGGTTTTCTGAGACTGTCACTCTTCATGGGAGTAGAAAGCTTCCTCTTTCTCCCCTGGTGCAATTAGTAGTTTTGAACTACTAACCTCGCTGTTCACAGCCCAACTCATATCCTCTGTGGCACCAGGGCTCCTGGGAGTTTCGTGGCCCTGTGGCAGCGAGTTTGGTTTGTAGTTTCTTTCTTCCAGCATTACGAGTTTGTTCAAGAGTGGCCTGCATCAGGACCCTGTGAAAACATTGTTTTTCCCCATGTCTGAATAATATTCAACATCTCTAATATGTTGAATTGATGCTGCTGTTGAAATATGGGGCACTGTCTGGGTTACTGTGTGCAAAGAAGTTGTTTTATTTTTTGAAGCTTTATTCTGTGGCACTAATGATTTCTGAAGGAGTTGTCAGGTGATGCGAAGAGCTACGTATTTGACTACTAGCTGCAAGGCTATCTTTAAATGCATCCGGAGGTGCCGCAGAAGACAGGCCTGGTGATCTGCTTCTGAAAGTCACAGCTGTGAAAACCCCGTGGGGCGCATTTCCACTTGGCGGACATGGGTCACATGAGTTGGAATTGACTTGAAACCAGTTCGAAACGCCCCAGGTCCCGTGGATCCTCAGTCTGGCAGAATTGATGGCTTGGGTTACCAGTTCGTGTACACAAAGGCAACCTCCGTCGTCACGTGGGAATGTTTCCAGACTACTGCGACTCTAGGGCAGGTTTTAAAATGGTCCAGAGGAAAGAGAGTGATGAAAATGGAAGGCACATGGAAACAAGAGTCTCCACACCTCGGAGGTCCGAAGAGCTCCATGGCGTCACCACTGCCAACTTCCCCGCAAAGAACTCCAGAGGATCTGGAAGAAAGTGGGACCCAAACGCCAAGTTGTCCAAGTGACAAGTGAGGGGATGGAGAATGGGGACCCCAGGAACAATGGCCCTTAGTCACCTCTGTTGCCCAATTGCTGGCCAAATGATAGACAGGTCGCAAACATCTGAGAATGATTCCCCGTTTGAGACGAAAAGGGAACCATTTATGCCAGTGGTTCTCAACCTTCCTCATGCCGGGACCCTTTCATACAGTTCCTCATGTTATGGGGACCCCCAACTATAAAATTATTTTCATTGCTACGTCATTACAGTACTGTTGCAACTGTTATGAATCGGGCGACCTCTGTGAAAGGGTTGCTTGATTTCCAAAGGGGTTGCGACTCACAGGTTGAGAACCGCTGATTTATGCAAGGATGGAGTTCAGAAGGGTTAGGAGAGAGGCAGGCAACAGCAGGGAGGTAGTTGACTACGTAACGCTGGGGGGACGTTGGGGGGATGGCAACGAGGGCACTGAAACAGCGTGTATGAATTGTTGAAGGTAAAACTGATGATCTACTCTAAACCCTCACTCAATTCACAAAAAGAAGTTAAAAGATAAAAAGCAACGGATGTGAGCCAATTAACACACACACACACACACACACACACTTTATTTAAACGCAAACATTGCCATTTGTCACCGTTTTCTACAAAAAACACTGTATCTAAAACCATTGCATTTATGGAAAGTGGATGACAAAATTTGCTCAGTTTTAGCCGATGTTTACATTTCCTGTTGTCTCTGCTCCGTTATTCAAAGTCTCTTCTTCACCACAGGGCTTCTTCCTAGAAAGCTAGCCATGGAAACAACAGCAACAAAACAAACTAAGACAACAACGACAGTAGGAACAACAACCCCAGCTTCTCACACTGATATTGACAGTGTAAAAATGAGTCAACGGGGAAAGTGTCCCCCCTCATTTGTCACCATTAATATCACCTTTAGAATCATTGGCCCTGACAAGAGCCCCAGCGCCCTGAGAAGAGTTCTTAAGCCAGTGCTGGTTCCAGCATGAGCTACATTACTGACTTTCGTGGTGCCGAGCCACACTAAATTAGAAACTTGAGAAGGGAAGCATTTATTAAATGACTAAAAATAGGGCTTGCTCTTTTAGAGCACCTATTTCATTCAAATCACGGTGAGGCTTCTTGTTCTCCCAAACCCTATAGGCACATGTACCACAGATTAAGGGACGAAATAAAAGCGGCCCGCTTTGTCACTCAGAGCCTCCTGTAATGGCAAACCGAGCTTCACGGCAAATTAGGTTTTCGTTGGACAATTTCCATAGACATTCCCCAGTGACCTTAGCTACGTTTCCCACAAGAAGCCAACATCCTCCTGAAGTGTGTCGTGCTTATTGCGTATGAAGTGATCTAGTCTCCCTGCCCCTTCGCTCCTCAGTTGTTGCTGACAATTTGGTCTCAGAGATGTTTCAAAATGGAGCATCATACCCCTGGGTAACATCTTTTATATTGTGTGCCAATTTGTTATTTCACTAACAGATGACCCCGGGAGTTCATTTAGGTCGAGTTGAATCCCCAGGGGCTTTGATGGCTGATTTTTAGGAAGCAGATCACCAGGATGTTCCATCTCAGTGGACTCGAACTTCCAACCCTCTGGTGAGCAGCTGAGGGTGTGAGATCTCTGCAATACCCCAGATTCCTTCACTGCGCTGACAGCCCTGTGTGCTAATATACGTAGAGGGAGGCTAAAAAAAACCCACACCTCTATTCTGAGTGGTACACAAAACCTAAGTTGTGTATTGTTTTCAAGTTTGCAAGCAAATCAGTCACCACAGAAAAGGGAAAAGCGAAACTGAGCTGAGCACAGAAGTTCTGTAAGCTTTGATATTTTTAAAAGTTAATTAAGGGCTTGGGAAATGCCTCAAATTCAAAGCAATGGGAACTGATGCCATCTAATCACCAACTCACACGGCAGCGGGCACAAGGTTCCCCAGCCCTCCCCAAATGCCTTCAATGTAGATGGGGGGGACCTCCATGAAGGGGGGCATTTCTGTCTCCATGCCCACTCAGCTCTTGGCCTCGTTTCTGAGCCTCCCAAGCAGCATATCAAACAGTAGCTCCAATTGTGAGGGTGGGTTCTTTTTTATTTTTATTTTTTTGTAATTCAAACACCTGTCCACTAGAAACTGGGCTGAGGCCACTAAACAGTTGTCAGCTGGTAACTGTAATGTTTATAGATCCAATCCATAGATCTGCCTCCATGTTGCAGAAAAGTGCCAAAAAGTTATATAGCCAGACATCTGGCAACTGGAAGAGCATCTATCTCTTTAGCACTCTGACTGGCCCTCAAAGTTTTATTTGTGCATGCTACACCGATCCCGGAAACGCAAGAGTTATTTTGAAATGCTTTTCTCCCTCATTTCTGTCCACAGCGTTGTAGCAGCAACTTCTGGTTCCTTACTTCCTGCCAGAACTATGGCCAAACCCAAGATATAAAATGAGAATTTCCAGACTCTTGGCTTCCCATTTCTGTTTCTGCTGAACTCTCACGACTACTCAATCTGGCCAAATACAATCAGACAGGTACTTTATTTCTCCCCAGTGTCATATTCAGAAAGTAATCTGAGTTTTCGGGGGGAGGCATTCAAATTGAGTTAAACTTCCGGGGACCAAAGAGTACTTTACAAAGAACCTGGACAGGCGTGCAGGATGTAATGAGGTGCATCGCCACCTTCTAAAGCTGTCCTGGGTAGGTCCTTAACAAAGAAAGGATAGACTAGGCTGTGTCCCTTGCAGGTGTTTTCCATGAGAACTACCAGCCCGGAGCCTGGCGGGAGTGACAGTGCAGTGACAAAGAGTGGAATGCATGTTAGCTAGTGATGCGCTTTTTTTCTCCTTCTGTTCCCACTTGCTGTCCAGTGGATTCCAACTCGTGGCCAGGGAACACCGAAGCCTGTCGGGGTAGAACGGCACCACGGGGCGTTCAAGGGCTCTGCTCTTTCAGATGTCACTTGCCGGTCTGTCTTCTGAGGCCTCTCTGAGTGGATTCCAACCTCCACCCTTTGGCTAGAAGAGGGGTGAACAACTCTCGGTTACCACCCAGGGATGCTGGTGGGATGCTGGCATCCCACAAATCCACCTCTTCCTCTGTCTCTCTTTTTTAATTCATTCAATTCATTCCATCCAGCAAGCATATTTTAGGCAATGTCTAGCTTTTACGGGTGTTCCTGAATAGTCTCAAGTTGTATGTGTGACAATACACCAGTAAATTATAAGTGATAGATCTATTTTATAGGAATAATCAAAAGCTTATGGGGGAAATCCCTAATTTAGCTTCATCTTTGATTCGTTTCTGGGATTTCATATGTTATCTTTTATGGACTGAACTCTGTACCCTACCCCACCCCCCAAAATTGAAAATACCATGGATTGCAAAAAAAAACCCGACCTCCCCCAAACCCAAGCAAATCTGTCTTAGAAGAAGTACAAGCAGAATGTTCCTCCGAAGCCAGGCTGGTGAGACTGCCTCTCCTGTACTCTGCTATCAGGAGAGGCCAGCCCTGGAGCAGGGTGCGAGGCCTGGGAAAGCAACGGGCGGTGACAAAGGGGCAGGCCTGCGATGAGATGGATTGACACAGGGGCTACCCCACCATGGGCTCACCATGAGACGAGCTGAGAGGATGATGCGGGACTGGGCAGTGTTTTGCTCCACAGGTCACACGTGGGGTCGCTGTGAGCCAGAAGCGACTCTTGGCATCTGACTACATCCGACTGTGTTGCAATGCCAACCCCATACCTGTGGAAGTCATCCCATTTGAGAAGAGGGCTTTTCTTCTTCTTCTTCCTCTTTCTTTCTATTTTTTGCGATCAAATCACTTTATGGAATAGTCATTGGGGGGTGGGGAGATGGGGACAATGAGGTCTGAGTCTGAGGGTCACAGTCCCACTGACTCTCCAGCTTTGAAAGCAGGTTTGCATTCTTTTATTAATGAGGCCATCTAGTGTAGGATAAGACAAACCCACCAAGCTGATTGGAGACCGGCTCTACAGGGTTTGCAAGGTTTGCCATCTTGAAGGACGTCGAGAGTCTCTTCTTTCTCCTGTGAAGAAGTGGGCAAGTTCAAACTGGTGACCTTTGGATGAGCAATCCAAACTTAAGCTAGTGTGTAGGGTGCTCCTCAGCTCTACTCCCATTAGAGCTATAAACAGATTGGGCACAGAGGAGCCAGCGGGGACGGGAAGACACACGCTCTGTTGACACACTAGGGAAGCCAGGCACGCGGTGTCTGCAGGAAAGGAAAGCTATTCCCGAGAGCCGGGACCCTGCATGTGGACTCACAGCCTTCTAAAACAGTGGGAAAAGAAACGCCCGCTCTCTCAACCACTGACAGGTGGGATTTCTCTTACAGCAGTGTAAGGGAACTAAGACATCCTCTTTACTTTGATTATTTTTCTTCCGAACACAGGGCATCATTGAAGCCGTTGCTATGATGACTGGCTGGTCTCCGAAAGCCTGGTTCTTTCTTTCACGTTTCTCAGGCATCTCCGTTCTTTCCCCGCTCCGTCCCTTCAGGAAACACTGATGGAAGCCACGGGCCATCGGCCAAACCTTTTCGGGGCGTGAAGGGTTAACAGCATTTTTAATCACAGATGAGGCGAGCAGGGTCTAGAGAAAATCCCTTCAGGTACCATGGAAGGGGAGAGGTCTGATGATTTGGCTATTTGCCATTAAATCTCATTAAAACAACTCCATGGCTATGTCTAGCTCTAATGAATAATTAATGTTAAAACGTTAAGGGACTGATCAGCCTAACAGTGACGATGACAGAAGGCTCCATCGGGTAGACTCCATGGCTGCCCATTCAGTGTGTTCTTTCTCCTCCCCGTTTCTTGCCCTTAACAACGGGGGTAGACTCCCACGCTGTCCAGTGACAGCTCATGAAGCTTTCTCTACCTGAGTGGCAGAGATGCTAAAGCATCTGCTTGAGAAGGAAGAAGACCAGCCTCATTCACAAAAGCATTGCTCTCGGTACCAAAGGGCCTCAGCCATCCACAGGAATCCCATTCAAGCCTTTTGGTCCCAGCTACGAGACGCCTCAGTGAGTCCATCCTTTTGAATGGGATCAAAATGGAAATGCATTTATTCCATGAAATAAATCAGTGCGCTCGGGTTCACCTATTCCATTAGTAGAGTCTTGGTTTTTCTATTTCCAAATCCGTCATCCGTCTCCAAAAGCAGGCACTTCATCGCCGCTGAAGTCTTGTCCTGATGCAGGGCAGCATCCACACCAGCATCTCAACGCCTCGACTCCGTAGTTGGTGAGACTGAGCTTCCATGACATATTGGTGGTTTCTGTCGCATGACAGCTCTCCCCTCTCTGACAGGGTAGAGCTCTCCCCTAAGGGTTCTAGGTTGTAATCCTTATGAGAATAGGTGGTATGTCTTTTCTACCTGTGGAGTCACCATAATGACTCACCTGTGGTGAGTTTAAACCACCCCCTTCAGTTAACAGTCAGGTGTTTAACCAATGAATCACCAGGACCCTATTCGACATAGCAGGGCTGCAAAGTTTGAACTCAAAAGACAGACACCTCCTAACGTTCTGGGTGTTCCTGGGAACTTTAACTCTCTGTGTGAAAACTTTACTCTGTTTTTATTGATATGTTTATCATCCAAATTATCCAAGTTATCATCCAAATCACACACACACACATGCATGTGTGCACATGAGGGGGCTTTAAAAAGTTCATTTTAAAAATCCATTATCTTTACGTTCTGTGGATGGAGTTTTGGATAAAAGTTTTCTCCAGCAGGGCTTGCACATACGAATATAACGTTTTGATTTTGTTGAATCTTGCCTTTCTCATCCAGTTCCCCTGGACCACATATTCTTTCTCTTCTACACCAGCTGCACTCTGGCTTACCTTTGACCAGGAAGAGAACGTTTAACAAAGCTCCTCTCTGGTTTAAGATTGAGCATGCAGAGAAGTAGTGACCAGTCTGTCTTGGATAACCATGTTCAGGCTTTCAGATGTCTTTTCTCTCTTCCATTTCTCTCCCAAGATGCAGCTGGGTGCTTGACCACAGGGATGGGACCTGCATCCTTCCACACCATGGACACCCATCTAGGCTTTAAACTGAAAGCTCTTCCCTCACCTCTGGCCCCCCGCAGTGATCTCCATCGACTGGGTGCCATTTGCCCTCTTGACACCTGTGTCTGCCATCTGTTGTTGGGGGTAAGACATGATTAGGCTCTCTTCTTGACATCTTCCCAGCCTAGTGACTGACTGACTGACAGGACCCCTGCGCTAGGGAAAGCCCCTCTGTGGTCTGACTGTGACTACCGTGCTTGCCATGGTCACCCCTTCTGCAACCTTGGTACATAGCTACTCGGTCAGGGTGACACTTTATCCTTAGAGCCAGACTCTCAACCACTGCTGGACCCTGTGCTACACCACCATGGAACTCAGAGCGGCTTCACATTCTGGATATTAAGGTCCTTCATCTGGTCCTGGGTGTTGATGCAGCTGTTCCTCTGATAAGGCTTTTCCATCTACCTGTGCATCTAGTTCCTAATTCCAAACTTTCCCACCAGGAGTATTAGTGCTTAATAAACTTCACTTCTAATGGAAAGGTTGGAGGTTCCATTGTATCCATCGGCATTTTGGGAGGAAGACCGGATCATCTAATTCCAAAAATCAGCCATTGAACCCCTATGAAGACCAATTCTATTCCCACATACCTGGAGTCCCTGTGGGTCACAATCTAAGTGACAACTGGTTACCCTTCTTACATTGCCCTAGGCTAGAAAAGAAATAAAAGGGATTTTTCTTTAACTTCTTGGTCAAGGAGTGTTGCAGTTGGTTAAGCATTGGGCTTTGAACAATGAAGTCAGCAGTTTGAACCCCATAAGTTGCTCCTTGGGAAGAAGATGAGGCTGTCTGCTCCTGTAAAGACTTAGTCCCCGGAACCTAAGTAGCAATTCTCCTCTGTCCCAGTGGGTCGCTGCGAATAAGAATCAACTTGGTGCTGGTGGATTTGGGTTTTCCCTTAGGTCATATATTTTCACACTCTAGAATAGGGCTCACTTGACATTGAGAGATAAGGCGGGTTAGCAAATCTGCTCTCCAGAGAAGCGCCTGACTTGTGACGTTTGTTCTGCTTGGCTTTTGAAAAGCCGCCTATTACCTAGATCTTTCCATTCCTTCAGTCAGTGTTATAATCTGCCCCCAGGAAGATGGTTGTCCGAGAAATGCCCTGTTTTCTGGAAGGCAAAGGGGAAAGCAAGAGCATGGATATTTAAAATCCAGCTAACCTGCTACACGTACATTGTGACAGGAAGGCTCACTCGCTCCTTCTTCATTATCAAAAGGACCAGGGAGCATGAGGATGTGGTGCTGGCATGCATTGGAAAAGCATCTTATTTCTCTCGGCTTCTCTCTCTTCGTTTTCAGAGACCTTGGATGACCTATATCTAGCATTCTGTGGAAGTATCAAGGTCGGAGGACATTTTAAAGAAGCAACGTGGAGGGAAGGAGAGCAGTGAGGAATGAAAGAGGTTCTCTCTGATGTTATGGCGACAAGAGCGGCCACATCATTTCCCGGCAACCTGAGCACACGGCACACACACACAGGCACCACCCGGGAGAGGAGAGAGGGAAGGGTAATCACGATGCCCATCTCAGAGATGAAGGTGCCAGTGGAGGGGGAAATGATACTAAAGACAGGAATAAAACACATGAAAAATAAAAGACCCTCAACTATCCAATGATCCTTTTGATGTCTTTATTTAAGAGTCTCCAACTTTATTTAAAATGCTTATTTACTCTGAGTTGATTTAAATGTTTCAAGTCATTATCCAAATCTCTCTCTCTCTCTCTCTCTCTCTCTCTCTCACACACACACACACACACACACACACACACACACACACACA
>NW_022111300.1:11477674-11499002 GCF_000313985.2 Echinops telfairi
CACACACACACACACACACACACACACACACACACACACACACACGGAAAATTCCCATTATCTTTACATTTTATTTTTCGTCAAATTTTTGGAAGCACACACACACACACACAAACACTTACACATCTTTGGATTTTTTTTTTCCTGGAAAGGACCATTGTCTCCTAGGGATAGACAGTTTTATAGAGCCATTTCTGACCTGGATGCAGGCCCGGGGCACTAATGAGCACACTTAAACATCTCATTTAAGTTAATCAAGCCAAACTTAATCACGTGATCCCTGTTGGGTTAGGAAAATATAGAGACTCTTTAATAAACACTGAGAACTAAAATCAGATTCGAGGGGAAAATGTACCTTGCTAATGCTGCTCCCCATTCGACTGTCTCTGTGTACCTGGGCATGGGGAGGGGGAACCAGGCCATACTGACTCCAGCCCGTATGCAGGTAGTCCTATGTGACAGAGCAGGATGATCTCATGCAGTTTGTGAGGTTGTTAATATTCCTTAAAAAAAAAAAAAAGGTTTATTGGCACACAATTCTCATATCCTTCAATTCAATATTATAATCATGTTAAGAAGAGTTGTATAATCGGCACCACAATCAATTTTAGACTATTTTTTCTTCTTGTATTCACTGTTATTAGCTTCCCATTTCTCCCCCAACCGACCCTGCCATCCCTGCACAAAACTATTTATCCTGTTACTGTCTCTACAGATTTCCTCTCCTGAATTTTATATATAGAAAAATATACAAATGAAAAGCAAGCGAGCCAAAAAACTTAGCACAGTCACAACGGGAAACAGAGGAACGTCTCAATTGCAAAGAAAGTAGAAAATAGTGAAAAACTAGAACAAATTCAAAATGGGTCACAGAGGATATCAAAAGATAAGGCGTTAAATTTTAACCTAACTACATCTGCAGTCATTCAATTTCCAGTGCACTCTGCATGATAGCAAGGCAATTCACATCCCTGGTCTATGGTCAGAGGGGATTCACTGGAAGCTTAATTCCAGTGTATCTCCCCCTTTTTAAAAACGGAAACAACCTTAAAATTGGTCAAAAGGGAGATCAAACGAGAAGATATTAATTACATTTTAACCTAAGTATATCTACCATAATCCATTTTACGATGTTCTTTGTCTAATAAAAGTCTACTCACACTCCTCCACTGTCTACAGGGGATTCACTGGAGGCTTAATCTATGTGTGGATGCTGCAAATGGATTTTGGGCTTCCATTGTTGTCCATAGACTTTTGTGAACGGCATGTTCACAATTTTAGCTTCGATACTATTCCCTCCTTCGGATTTGGATGATATTATTTACAATCCTTGGACCACACATGCTGGTGTGCCTCTTCCACAGGGACTTAGTTGACACCTTCCTTAGATGGCTGCTTCTTTGAAGACAAGGCTTTAAGACCCCGGATGTTATTCTTTCTGATAGCTGCACGCCATCTGGTTTCTCTACTACACTTTGCTATAGCACCCCGATCTTCAGTGATAGCTTTATGATGTTCTTAGATTGGGGCTAGAATTAAGTGTGAGTCTAAAATCCATTCATGTAGCTGTGGTTTATATGTGTGTCTGGTTCATTTTAGGGACATCATTGTCATTTCATGTTAGAGAACATTATAACTCAATCACAGACAATATCAATCACTATAAATTGTTAATATTTACAAGAGTAGATAGCTCCAACTTTCTCCTGAGGGGTGATTGGTAGATTTGAACCTCAAAACTGCCCGTTAGCAGCCCACACTTAACCCGGCTGTGCCACCTGCCAGGGGTACTTGAAGGGATGGTTGTTGTTGGTAAGTGTTGTCCAGTCTGATCTGACTCTTAGCAACCCTCTAGTGTGATCGTCAGAATCTCTGTAAGTAGATCTGTGGGTGTGGCTGGTCAATGGGAGGCTTTTGATGAGCACATCACATGCTGTTCTTGGGGAGGATCTTCAAATATTGTTTGACCATGACTGCACTGCCATTCCTCTTGAATGCCATTTGGGAGTTCCATTCCCAACATAGCACACCAGATGATCGTTTGACTCACAATGACCATTACTCGTCCATTTTAGGTCACGAATGTCTAGGCACTATATCGGACAATGTTTTGCTGCTGTTTATAAGGTTTTCAGTGGCTAATCCCTCAGAAGTGGGTCATCTGTTCCTTTTACCTGATATCTCCTTAATCTGGAAGCGCCACTGAAACCTGCTCAACATGGTGACTCGGATGGTCTCTGATACCGGTGGCATCACAAGTCCCCTGCAAGGCACTGAATACCCAGCAGTCCTAAGGTGACCAAGTCGTAGCGTCCTTCACATTTTTCAGAAGATTTAGGATGCCAAGTTTCAACCAAACCAAATCAAAGAAAGACAGCTAACATCACACCCATGGAATTCACGTAACTCAGATGTGTGGTGACTCGGTCGGACAGCACAGAACTGTCTCATATGGCTGCCAAGGCTCTACTATTTACAGAAGCTGCCTGGCACATCTTTCTCCCACTGAGCTGCTGGTGGGTTCGAACAACGTTCTTTCCTTTCACAGCCCAGCAGTTATCCCCCTTCCACTCATCATCAGGGCTTGTCTTTTACCACACCAGGACTTCTCATGGGTAGACCCTCTGAATGTTGTTTGCAGTCGGGGGCACTGAGTTTTTGTTAAGGGTGATGGAAAATTTGGAAGCAGCGAGTGGTGGTGTTGCACATTATATATGTGTGTATGAGATGGGCGTGGAGGGAGAGTCCATAGCTTTCAACGGTTTCTCAAAGGAGTCTGTACCAACTCCCACATGACCAGCTGGAGGTCCATTAGAAAGATGATCGGAGTCACTAAGAACGTTGAGTACCCACTATGTTTCTGTACCCTGCTGAGCCTGCGGTCCCCAAAGTGGGATGTGAACAACCCAAGGGGAAGCAAGACAATCCTTTGAGATAATGGTCGAGAACACTAAACTTTGATTGATGCTTATTTCTTCTGCTGACAATAAGAAATGTCAACATTATTCATATTTAATCTATGCTTTGCACCAGCACCCTCTCTTGGTCTACATGTTAGACGGTATGTCACGAGACCCGAGAGAGGGACATTCTACAGAGAACATGGCTTTTTGGTAGTGGCTCCAACATTAGTTCATTTTTTTTCTTTTGATTTTTTTTTTAGTTAATCATGGCATATTATAGTTTGCACAGATCAAGGGAGATGGATTTATAGGCCCTCTTTTTTAAAAATCATTTTACTGGGGGCTTGTACAACTCTTATCACAATCCATACACACATCCACTGTGTCCAGCAAATTTGTACATTTGGTGCTATCATCATTCTCAAAACATTTTCTTTCTACTTGAGCCCTTGGTATCCACTAGGCTCTCTTCTTTTTAAAGCTTTGGAAAATTTTAAAAAGAAAACTTTGTTATGACAATGAATGTGGATGGGAAAAGGTGTGGCCCGCCCTAGAGCAATGGTTCTCAACCCCTTTGGAGGTTGAAGGACTCTTTCATAGGGGTCGCCTAACACCATCAGAAAACACATAAATATTACACAATATATAATTACATATTGTTTTGTGATTAATCACTATGCTTTAATTATGTTTAATTATGTTCAATTTGTAACAATGAAAATACATCCTGCATATCAGATATTTACATTGTTTACATTATGATTCATAACAGTAGCAAAATTACTGTTATGCAGTAGCAATGAAAATAATTTTGTGGTTGGGGGTCACCACAACATGAGGAACTGTATTAAAGGTGGCAGGAGGAAGGTTGAGAACCGCTGCCCTAGAGGTTCTAAGGTTACCTCCTGGAATTGTAGCCAGAGAGTTGTTGAACTTAATAACGAGTTACAAATTTTTGTTCTTAATATTTACTATAATTTTTAAAATAAAATATAGATAAGACATCTAGTGTCTTGTTGGGGGGGAGATCCACACATTTTACCTGTATCTGGGAGGTAAATGAGAGAAAATAGATGTTTTACCAAAGAAACCTATGATATGGAAGGGGAAAAAAGGTTGTTCACAATGATTACTCTTTTTTTTAGCTGAAAATATTATCTGGCACCTACCAAATTTTTCAAAACTAGAAGTAAATCTAGAAAGAAAATATTATTAACTACTTATAAATCTTGTAAATGAAGAGTTTCCGAGTGTTTTGAACCTGTTAAACAAAATGAAATGATTTCTGATTCTTTTCCATCGACTGCAATCAGAGAAAATGGACATAGGCTAGCTTAATGCCAGAAAAATGTTTTCATAATTGGTGTATATCTTGAAAAAAAAAAGAGAAAATAGCCAGCAATTTACGTCTTTCATTTGTCAATCTTTTCATATTGTATTACTGATATTTACAGTGGAATTGATTCTAACTCCTGGTGACACCAGGAGTGGGTTTGAACTACTAGCCTTTCAGCTACCGATCCAGCATTTAATCCTTGGGTCACCAAAGGACCCTATCTTCCACTTGGGTATTTCTATTTGAATATATTTTAAGTCACTGAAATGATGTAAAAACAATCTTTTAAATTAGCATCTCCGTTAAAAAAAATTTAATTTTCTATCTTTGTGTATGTTTTATAAAGTGCACATATATCAACTTAATAGGATACTATTTAATTTATAAATAGAAAATGTTTCATACATATCTTGAGTATATATGCTAAAATATTTTCACTGGTGAAGAACAATATCAGCAGGCTGAGGACTGATGCTGATACATAGTTTTCTAATTAATTCCTATCATTTTCATTGCCAGTTTACCAGAAAGAAAAGAGGAATATGAAGAGCTCTATGGGTTGGCCATAATCACACAGTTAGTAGGTGGCTGATTAGAAATTCAAACCCTGCCATCTTATGCTAGCGTCCACGTTGTAACAAGGGGCATAGGAGCCTTTCAGGAGATTCCATGCTTACGACCACAGACAAACTAAAGGTTAAGTCAAATAGTGGTTGCTAATAGTTACATCTTGCTGAGGGGCCAAGTTGACTTAGGAGATCATTTTTCAAAAGGAAAGTTACTTTAATTGCATATTCATATTTATTTTATGATTTAGGGGGGGAAATGCATCTGAACAACCAAAGCCATTGCCATGAACTTGATCCCCACTCATATCGACAGTACAGCCTGATTCCCTCTCCTAGTAATGTGATGGAGACCAGATGCAATAAGATGCTTCCCCAGATGTGCATCGTCCTTGCTGCTGTCCACAGATGTGAGGCTCTGTCATTTCCTCTCACCGAGCATCTCCTTCAACTTTTCCTTCACTTTCCCAGGAAGTCCTCCTTAAGCAATGGCCCCTGCCACAGTGACCGAGTCAAACAAGATTCGTCCGGAAGACCTAGCATCTCCAGGAACTCCGATTTCCCAGGGAATCTCCAAGCTCTTCCTTCTCATCTACCCCAGTCCAGAAACTCTGCTGACCTCTGTCCACGAGGGGTGACCTGGCTGGTATTTCAAATACCAGTGGCGTAGCTTTAAGGATCCCAGCAGCACACAAATCACCACAGGACGACAAACCGACAGGGTTAAAAGTTGTGCTAATTATTTCTTCACTTACTCTCCCTTGTGGGAAAGCCTGGAAGATCACAAGGCACTAATCAGAGTCTCCCAGATCAACAACCAGTGTGTTGTAATTGCAAGCTTAAGAGAAAATGGAGTTTGGGCATTACTGCCTGGCTTCATTCGTGGCCTCCAAAGTAGCAACGCTCTGACACCTACAAATCTTATAGCCATTTATGGAATTGCTTGGGGAGGTGGTTGATTAGATCTTTGCTCCATCAAAAACATTTCCACAACCTTTTATCCCGCCCATTTATGTACATAATAGAGGAACTTCTAGAACGTGGGTTACTCGGCGATGGGCAGTGGCGAGTGCCGTGGGGCTACTCATGTCCATTGTCCATCGTGCCAACGAGTGCTCTTTAACAAGGAGATTACTGACTAGATGGAGCATCATGACAATGAGGAAAGTGTTACTATCCATCACGGCAGGCCGCTGTCCAACTGTCTAGGTAGGTTGACCTGTTACAGAATCCTCATAGGCTAGCAAGCGGAGGCCAGGCATCTCAGTGAAATAATCCCATCATTTTATTTTATTCTTATTTTCAAAATATGCCCAAAGGCTGCAAGCCCTCTCATGTGTCAGGACCCGGGCAGCAGTGAATTTCCCCGGCAGTTATAAGCCTCTAAAACAGGGGCTTATAATAGAAAAACTGACAGACCCTTAAGGACAGCTGTACTAACCAGAGTCCCTATGATAAAAGCAAAAAACCTAATAAACTACAATTTGGCCCAATTATGGGGGGCTGGTACAATCCCCGTTAAGCCTGATGTTCATCTTGACCTAATAATTTGTGTACTTCAGATTGTACATATTGGCAGTTTCTAAATGGGCTCCTTCTCCCCGGAATGCAGGCTGTGTGATGAATCCAGCATCCTGGTTTTGACAGCCGGGTCCCTGAGCCTGGGAGATCCAATCAGGGAGGGGGCAGGCAGACTTGTCAGGGAGGGAGGACAGGATCAGTGGTGGTCCGGAGTGAACAGCAGGAGCTTCCCCTGACCTTCCCATGACGATGGAAAGTCACAGGCAACAGGCAGAAGAAGAGACAGTGAAATTGTGACCATTAGAGAAGACGGGCAGTTATAGAGCACTGTCAACTAATACACATCCATAACCCCAGGGGGTCAGGAATGATGCCAAGCCAGAGGGGAACAGAAGTCAATAAGATAAAAGTTCCTTTCTTAAAGGAGCCTTTACATGAATGGGAGCTAAAAAAAAAAATGTCAGCAAATAAACACAATGCTTCTTGTTTTGTTCCCTATTCGCCCAAAATGGGTTTGGAGTCAAGGATAACGGCTGAGCATCTTGACCTCCTTTCATCACTCACCATCCTGTCATCCATGCATACATGCATGCAGCTGGCCACCTCCTTATTTAACAACTCCGGAGAGCTTTTCATATATTGAGTCCTGTTTCCTTCCCAGCACCCAACACCATTCCCTTGAAATTGGACTCTTCTCCCAGCTTCCCCGCCCCGGTTTCCCTTGTCAGCATCCTTTCCACTCCTGCCTTCTGTGCCAGCAACTCCACACGGCGCTGCCAGGCTGTCTTCCCTTACGGTCTTTTTTGCTTCTGTTTCTTTCTTCTCTTTCCCACGGTTGCCACCCCAGCTCGGGAGCGTGGGTTGGGAAACATAGCGCCTTGTACATATCGGAACGCACTTTGTGTTTAGTTTGGAATCAAATTAGCTCACACCTTAAGGATCAATAGTCATATAAGGAGCTTCGCTGCTTCCTGTCATTCGTTAGCCCTCACCTTACTTTTATTTTAGTGTTCTGCATAGCTCATTTCATTGTTGTAATACTTGGTTTCATGGATTTAGGAATCTTGTCTTGTTCTCTGCTGACAGATGGACCCAATGCCTGAATGGATTGGATGCTTTATGAGCCAAACCCAAACTCCAAACTCACTGCCATCGAGTCAATGCTGATTCAGCAAACCTCTGTGGGTTTCAGAGACGAACCGTTTATAGGAGTAGAAAGCCCAGTCTTTCTACTAAGGAGCTGCTGGTGGTTTTGAACTGTCAACCATGTGAAGCACAGCCCAACGTGTCTGGTAGATATTTGTTGAATGAATGGATGAGTAATCCCTCAGAATTCAGCCCAGCCTCTTCTCCTCCAGGAAACTTTCCATGAGTTTCCCCTTCCCAAGAATGAAAGATAGAGACCCCATCACCCCTTACTCTGAATGATCATGATATTTGAGATACTTTTATTCTGAGCCTTCCGCCCTCATAACCTTGAGAGTCACCAAGGATATTCTTCAAAGAAGGAGAAATGTTAAGCGTACGTGTGCACGTTCTTAAGGTTGGAGTTAACGTAGGGGGAGAGGTTGACTCTACTGGGTGGAGGTAACTGAAGACTCTAAGCCAGCTGGAGGTGATGGGCACCCAGCCACAGGCACAGAGGCAGGGGTTGTGTGTGTGTGTGTGTGTGTGTGTGTGTGAATTTTCTCTTTCTTGAACAAATACAGGCTGGAACCTTAGCCTTAGCTCTACCAACCTACCAACTATGTGGTAAATGAGTAAACATTTCTGAGCCTCAGTTTCCTTCTCTGGAAATTGAGATGAGTACTTCCTTGATGGGAATTGAGAATTTAGAGCTAAGATACATAACCTAGCCACACCGTGCACGAATCTATAGCCAAACAAAGCCATAGTCATGGTCATCGATTTGACACTTCTGATTCATAGTGACCCTACAGGACCAAGTAGAACTGCCCCTGTGGCTGTCTGAGACTATAAATCTTTAGAGGAGTAGAAAGCCTCATCTATCTCCTATGGTGCGGCTGGTGGTTTCACATTGCTGACCTTGTTATTAGCTGCCCAATTGTAAACCACTGTGTCACCAGGTTTCCTAATCTTTGGTCAGAGGGGATCAATCCTGCATCTTGACCCATCTCTCTCTTTTTTCTGTGTGTGTGTGTGTGTTGAACTTTTTATTACCCAGCTCTTGCCTCGGCAGTTTTAATCCATTCTAGTCAAACACGGTGCTTCTCTCTCCAAGGACTGTGGGTCAGTCTAGTTCTTTGGAAGAGGTGGAGTATTGAGCTAGTTATGACTGAAGTTGCTGGGATATACCATGAATACTCAAGTATAAGCCAAGTTTTTCAGCACACAAAAAAAATTCCTTTTATTGAGGGCTCGTACAACTCTTATCACAATCCATGCATCCATCCATTGTGTCAAGCACGTTTGTACATATGTTGCCATCATAATTTTCAAAGCATTTACTTTGTACTTGAGACCTTGGTAACAGCTCCTCATTTTCCCCTCTCCCTCCCTCATAAACCCTTGATAATTTATAAATTATCATTATTTTTTTCATGTCTTGCCCTGTCTGATGTCTCTCTCCCTTTACCCTCTTGTCTGTTGTCCATCCCCCCTGGTAGGGGGTTACAAGTAGGTCATTCTGATTGGTTCCCCCTTTCTCCCCTCACCTTCCCTTTACCCTTCTGGTATGGCTACTCCCAACATTGGTCCCAAGGAGTTTATCTGTCCTGTATTCCCTGTGTTTCCAGCTCTTATCTGTACCCATGTACATGCTCTGGTCTCTCCAGACTTGTAAGGTAGAATTAGGGTCATGATAGTGGGGTGGGGAGGAAGCATTAAAGAACTAGAGGAAAGCTGTATGTTTCATCGGTGCTATACTGCACAAGGACTGACCCATCTTCTCCCCATGGCCCTTCTGTAAGGGGATGTCCAATTGCTTACAGATTGGCTTTGGGCCTCCACTCCGCACTCCCCTCACCCTCTCATTCACATTATGATTTTTTGCTCTGGGTCTTTGATTCCTGATACCTGATCCCATCGACACCTCATGATCACACAGACTGGTGTGCTTCTTCCACGTGGGCTTTGTTGCTTCTCAACTAGATGACCGCTTGTTTATCTTCAAGCCTTTAAGACCCAAGAAGCTATATCTTTTGATAGCTGGGCACTATAAGCTATTCTTCAACACATTTTTCAGCATTTTAAATGCAGTTTTTCTGGTAAAATTTGGTGCCTCAGCTGATATTCGGGTTGGCTTATACTTGAGTATGTACGGTATAACATCTCTAATTAAGAGAATGAAACTCCTTTTGATGCTAGTTTCTTCCTTTTTAAAATGTAGTTCAAAAGGCGTTTTATTGGCATACAATTTACATATTGTACAATTTAATAGTCCAATCATTTTAAGAAGGGTTGTGTAATCATCACCACAACCAATTTCAGAACATTTTCTTCTATCTCATATTTGTTGTTAGCTCCCATTTACCCAAACCTTCCTCTGCCAGGGCCCTAGGTAATTGTTGGTCCAGTTACTATATCTACAGATTTACTTGTCGTGGATTTCATCTACATAAAACCATACACACAACAACAAAGGGGGAAAAAACACTCAACAATGAAAAAACAAAACAGAGAAAAATTTCAATCAAAAGGAAAGCAGAAAGTATTATAAACTGGAACGACTTTAAAATGGGTCAAAGGGGAGATCCGATGAGAAGGCGTTGCCTTTGAACCTGTGTAGATCTCCTGTAATCAGCTTCACAGTGCTCTCTGCTCGATAGCAAGGTTATATTTACAACCCCAGACGATGGTCAGAAGAGATTCACCAGAGACTTAATCGATGTGGGGACCCTGCACATGGGCTTTGGGCTTCCTTTGTAATCCATTGTCTTATGCAAAATGGCATCCCAGTTTCTTACAAGGCATTGAAGGCCATTGTGGGAGGACTGGGGAAATTTGGTTTTAAACTGTGCATAGACAATATTTTTAAGAAACTTTAAATGTTTGGGATGGGATAATGGTATTGTATCTAACTATGTGGGTGTGTGGTCCTTAGGAAATAGATGCTGAAACAGTTAGGAGTGTAGTCTCATAACCTGTACAGCCTTCTTTTAAATATATAGAGCAGCAGTTCTCAACCTGTGGGTTGCAACCCCTATGGGATCAAATGACCTTTTCACAGGGGTTGCCCGATTCATAACAGTAGCAAAATTACAGTTATGAAGTAGCAATGAAAATAATTTTATGATTGGGGGGGTCACCACAACATGAGGAACTATATTAAAGGGTTGCAGCATTAGGAAGATTGAGAGCCACTAATATAGAGCAATGTTTTCCATCAGTGAATTAAAATATGTCCAATATGAGTACCATAACTAAAATGGACAATCACCTAATTGATAAAGACAAAATAGAATGCATGATTCTAAAAATGGCATTTTCTGGTCTGAGTATATAGCACTGAGGGCTAGTCCTTGGGCTGCTAACCTCCAGGTCGGCAGTTCAACCCCACTAGTCCTTCTGAGGAAGAAAGATTCAGCTGCAAAGATTTACACAGCATCAGAGACCCTATCTAGGGTCACTATGAGTCAGAATCAACTCTATAACATGATTCTATTTATACTATGACATTCTTGGAAAGACAAAACTGTATGAGGGAGAGAAAAAATCAGCAGTTACCCAGGAGCCAAAGTCTGGGGGAGGGTATGACTGTGAAGAAAGAGCAAAGGGAGTTCTAGCATTTGGATGATGGAACTGTCCTTGTCTAGTTGCGGTGGCATAAAACTCAACATGAGTTAAAATTCTTAGACTTCTGCACAATCAATAATACTGTATGTTAAATTTTAAAGGTTTGAATATAAGCCTATAACCATAGAAATTAAAAAATTTAATATTAACAGGCATTCACTTATGGTAAAAGTACCTATCTTCCAATTACATTAGACTATAACATTATTACCATCTGTACAAGTCATCAAGCTACACATTTATGAATGGTGCACTTTTCTGAATGTTCTACTTCAACCGAGAATTTTAAAATGTAAAGAAATTATTTATTTGCTGTCGTGTTTTTCTAAAGATGAGAGTAACACATTGATTGGTTAGAGAGGAAGTTCACAGTGGCCCCCCGCAAGTCTGGAGCTGAGGCATGAGCGCATTCAAATGTGCTGTACGATTAGTTTTGCTTCCTTAAACTTTCCTTCATTTCCTGGCCGGGGGAAGGAGCATACGCACCTCCTACATTTAAGGCAGAGCCCCATAGATTGTTAAGTAATCTATCTGGTCTTCTCAGCTATTTCTCATGGCAGATAGCACTTGACCTCTCTGTGCCTATTGGTACAGCACCTACCTCTTCCACTTGCCCTTCAAGAAGTTATATTATGGTGAGCTGGGAAAATTGCCCCAGAAGGACTGGACTTCTCAATCTAAGGTTACTTCTAGATTCTAAAGTTCTGTCATACTGCATTGAATCTTGCATTTGTATCTTGTTTTAAATTTCTACTGGGAGAAATAAAGGGCAAATAAATTGTGGTAGTTACATAATCTCCTGTCAACTCGAGGGTATCAAGAGTGAAGGGGTGGAGTTTAGCCTGTTAATCGGGTCACAGCTTGATGACCTCCTTTGGAGGTGCAACAGAGATAAATAGCTCATTGGAAGCCAGACCTACTTACTCTCTGTCTGCCTTCTCTTTCCTGCTGAGGAGACATGCTGAGGAGCTGGAGGAGCTGGAGGAGCTCAGTGGAGGTGCAGTGGATCCACAAGACTTGCTACCCACCGGCTGGTGATCTTCCTGCATTCAGCATCATTGTATGTGCTGAGTGAGTCTCAAGAGGAACTCATGGGCTAATATCAGACTTATGAGCTAATATCAAATTTAGGGACTTGATTCTCGACTGTGCTGGGGTGTTTTCTTGATGCATAATTACTTCTTGATATAAGGCTCTCTCTTACACATATATGAATGTCTCTGGATTTATTTCTCTATTTCACCCAGACTAACATATGAATTTACTGAGTGTGTTTTAAATAGCATTACATTCGCAGCTTTACTTTTGATAATTTATTCAACTATTGCAATTGTATTAGTATGGGTACTTTAGAGAACCAAATCCACAGAAACTCATATGTGTAAGAGAGTATTATATAAAGGGTAAGTGCACATCAAGAAAACATCCCAACCCAGTGCTGCCCAAACCCACAAGTCCAACATTAACCCATATGTCCAACACCAATCCACAAAGTCCTCCTCCATCTCACAAAACACACACTATGATGCCGACTGCAGGAGGAAAGCCAAATCAGTGAACGTGTAAGCATCTCAGCACTGGCAGGGGTCTCCACACGGATGCTACAGCACCCAGGGTTGCATTGGGGTAGGTCCATGTGTGGCTTCTCCTCAGGGATGTCTTGCAGGAAGTGGGCCTGGCCAGCTGAAGCAGGGAATTGGCTAAGGCAGCTGCACTCTGGTTTGACCATCAGAAAGCAAGAGACCTGAGAACTAGAAAGTCGAGGCTCACCATGCCATTTATCCCTCCGCCCTTCAATTAACCCCACATGTGTTTATTGGCCAGGTTGGCACAATAAACTAACTACCTCAACAATTAACAATTCAGGTCTGGATAGTCACCCTCTCCCCTTTTTCAATGGGGAAAATGACCATAGCAATTTTTTCCCCAAGGTCTCAGAATGAAAAAAAAGCAAGCAAGAAAAAAGGTATCAGGAGGATTTAGGACCAGCTTTATTCACAGAACAAACAAACTAATAGTTATCTTATCCCCACTGGTTAGGACGATAAGGTGACCTCTGCTGTTCAGAGAGTTAGACAAGAAGATTAGTACCACCTGTGGGGCTGACAACACCACATCTTCTAACCACACAAGAGACGTGTGGTCCCAATGCCTTCTACCTTCTAGGGAGCACCATGATACTTCACTGTCAGAATTCTCACCTCCAAGCAAGAGATGGATACCATTCCTGGTCCATGTACATCAGGTGCAGCTGCCACCTGTCTGTCAGTGGAGGCTTTTATGTTGCTATAATGCTGAACAGGTATCAGTGCTTCCAGACTAAGAAGGACTAGGAAGAGAGATCTAGTGATATGCTTCAAAAAGTCAGCCAATGAAAAGTGTAGATCAGAATAGTCAGACACCAGTAGATGATGGGCTTGGTATGGGTCGACCAACATTCCATTCTGTTGCAGAAGGGGCCTCCATGAACCGAGGGGCCACTCAATGGCAGTTAGCAACAACAATAAAATAGGCTCCCACATGGGTAGGTACATAGAACTAGGGGGGCATGTTCATGTCTCCAAACTGTGGGACATTCCCTTCCAATAGGGGTTGAATGAGGCTCTTGGTTATCAGCACCGTAGGACCGGCAGCATGAACCTGTATAAGGATCCCATTTCTTGAAATTCTCAGCCCAAATTCCATGGTGACGGAAATTTGCATCCCCAAGCGACAACCTCCTTACCTTACCACAGGACTTAGGAACTCATGTACCTGGATCTCTTCCATGGATCAGTTCCAGCTGTCCTACCTTTTGGCGACTTAGTCCCAATACCTCCCAGGCTTTACCTAGGAACTTCACCATGAAGAGAGAGCAGGCATGCCAGGGAGTTGTCATGGCAACCCCTAGATATCATCTTCAGAATGCCCCCTGGCTGTGGAGTCCAGATTTATCACAATTATCTTTATGTATGGAGGCGAGCTTGTGCCTAGGCAACCAGACTGCAGGTAAATGACTCTAATTTGTAATGATGTGGATGATTCTAACACTCCTTGCAGCAGTGAGATTCTCGGGAACTTCTGTTGAGTATTGGCTTACTGGTGGTGGCTGCTTGTCATATTTGCATGGGCCTCTCATTCAAGGGCCACTGGGAGGGGCTATCCAGCCTTCGTGTTGTGTCAAAGAAAAATCTCAGGGTCTACCCAAGTGGCAGGGAGGCAAGTGATGAGAAATTTCTATCCACTGCCTTCTTCTCTCCAAGTGCAGTGGGTTGGCTGAGCCCTGACTGCAGTCACCCTTTCATTTCCTCTTTGTCCTGTGAGCCCCGTTGGCAACAAGGGCAGCACAGAGCCCAGCTACGCAGCCAGCTTCCAACCAGGATGGCACCGGCTGGCTCTGCCCTGCGTCTTATGCAGTGGGCGTTTGTCTAGCGGTGTCATTGCAATTTTTATTGCATCTTATGATGTGCGCAGATGTGCTGGGTAAGCATCCCAAGAGGGGGAGAGATGCTACTCAATATCCCCATTCCCAAATGACACTACCTTATAGAATTACTTTCTGGGCTACCTCCTTTGGGATGCTGTAACCATTTAAAGTCTCTGGATTTTGGTGTTTTAACAAGGGTTTAATTACTAAGGTAAGTGTATGCACCTGCTAAGGCATTCCTAATTATTTGATAATGGTGCAATCTTTCTCAATACAGCCAGTTTTGTGGTGTAAGCTACACTAATGAAGCACACTGAGAGAACACATTCCCCCAATGTTGGGGAAGCTTATTTAAATTAAATAAATTTGCAAAGGACTGAATTTTACCACTGGCCTCAACAATTATGCCTCATGCTGGAAGCCAGTGGGCACTGTATCCGAATGAGGCTTCCTATTACATGAGCTCTTTGAAGTGTCTTTCTGTGAGATAGTGTCATCCTAAAATGTTATCTTTTCCAAATTGCCTCACAGACTCTGCTTTGTCCCACGCCTGTCTTTCGAAGTCAAACAAAACAACAACGAACAACAACAGAGCTTATCGCTTTTGTTGTTTCGTTGGCAACAACTGACAGAGGAGTGTTTTGACAACGCTGGAATTCACCCCCACCCCCCACCCCCGCCTCTCTTTTCCACCTGAATCTTCCCATTGCCACACGTGGCCTGCGGTGGCATAGTTATAAGATCTTTGTGGTAACATCTGCAAATTAGCACCTTGCATCGCAGCCTCTCTGGAAACTTGCTGATGGTTTGCAATTGCAGGGAAGTCAGAGTTGACACTCTCTCTGAGTGTCTCCAACTTTGTTGTGTGGGAATTAAAAAAAGAAGATTCCAACAGGCAGATGGTTTCCAAACCCCTGGTAGGAGCTGTGTTAGCAAAAGGCAGCCTCTCCTGACGCAGGCACGTGGATTCGCGATGTGTCCCCGACGTTCCTTTGGTCAGAAGAGCAGCTCTTCCCGTGGCGTCCGGTGCTGCCCCCACAGCCCTGCTCAATGGCACTTTCTTCGGAAATCTTTTGGAGAATTGGGTCAGTCCGCCCGTTTTCGGAAGGCCATTAACACATTAAATTTTCCCCCATAAATTTAATGTGTTAAAATTTCCCCCGTTAATCTAACACATTAAATTGATCTTCCCATGAAGATGGAGGCCTTCAAACATCTAATCTCGATCAATTTGGTTTTGTAAAAGAAAATGCCTTTAAAAAAATGTTTTCCAATAAAGTAAGAGAATGCCTTTACATGCACAGGTGATCTGCTATTGAGGTTTTACACTACTATTTACAAATGGCTATCCAGACACGTGAGCAACAGGCCAGAGCGCTGACCAATTGTAAAGTGCCACAAACAAGGGCCAAGGGATTCACCGTGTGGCCAGGGGCGGGCAGGACCCAACTGGGAAGGCTGCTGAACGACAGCTGTGACTCGTGCCAGGGGTCAAAAGCCTCCCATGCCATCATAGCGGTCTCGATTGTGCGGCCCCTGCATGATCACACCAGTACACCGGACTGGTGGTGGAACAATGGGGGGCAGCTAAGAGCAAAGCAGGGGCATGATGGGAGCGGCCTGGGTGTAAGTCGCAGTGCCAGGCAATTCAAAAGGCGAAGGGGGCCTCCCAGCTGATTCCTCAGTGTCCTGGAGATCTCTGTTATGAATGTTGCTGGGGGCATGTACTGCTGATAATTACTGCTAGCTGGAATAATTAATAAGAGTAATTGCTCGGCCTGGAAAGGGAAAGCGAAGCTCTGGGGGGAGGAAGAAACAGGCTTCAGGAGCAAGAGACTCCCCGAGCGCATTTATACAGACAGGAAGTTCAGCGGAAAGCATCCTGAGAATCGAAGAGTTGTCTCGGTGCCAAGGGCAAAAGTTAAGAGAGAGCGAGTGAGGCCGAACTCAAAGAGTCTTTATCTTGGAACCCACCAGAAGAAGCCTGTCATGGCTGTGGCCAGGGCTGACTCCCTTTGGAAGCAGGAGGTGGAAGTTGTGAGGGAACATAACAACAACAGGTGGGAATTAGGAAGTGGCCTTACATGAGCCGGCACATCTGTGTTTGTGGTTTAAACTCAATCGTACCAGCAGGCGAGCAGTCAAAAGGCAGCCGAGAAAGGCATGATGGGCCGAGGAGAGTATGGGAGAGGGGATCCCAGCTTGAACGGAGCAAAGCATGCAGGAGACACCAAGCGTCGGGGTTGACAGTATGTAAATCACCACAAGTTTGATGTTCCAGGGTCAATTTTCTCAACGCTTGGTTGAGTTGCCAACACCGTTCTCAATATTGCCGTTTTCTACTCCTGACACAGTGCTCTCACACATGGGACATTAGTCCAAGTGGGAGTCCCGACTTGAGGACGACTGGCCTGTGTTGGGGCCAGAGTGAACCCTGATTAAAAATAGTTCAACATTTCTCTCATTGCATTGAAAACGGTGATTGGAGAAGTGTGAATAATTACTGGCTAGAGCCGCTCATGTACGTACGCCATGTACATACACATACATGGTGTATGTAGAAGCTGTGGAGCCTTAGAGGTGGGCCAGGGTGGGAGGGGAAAGAGAAAGAGGCTGGAGAAGCCTGATTCAATTCAGAAAAAGGGAGGAAGACAGGCAGTGCCTTTGCCATTCCTTGCCATGGTTTAACATTTTCATTCCCAGTCTGTGCCTTAGGAGGAAGGGCTGATGCACCGAAAGGAAGTTCTATTAACGAGGGTGCATCAGAAAGCACGAGGACCTTGGATCACATTTAGGATAGGGCTGATGCTGGCTCTGAGGCCCAGGCCGGAGCAGCCTTGGACAAGATGCTGGGTTTTAGCTGCTACCCACTGGGCCTCCAGCTCACGGTGAGCTCATGGGCAAGGATGTTGGATCATGGTAATGCCTTGGGATTTTAATGGATCGATTATTTGGAAACAGAGCTTTTCTTCAAGACTAGACCCTTAGCCTATTGTAAATTGTGGACGGGAATAGTTATCTGATAGGACTGGTGTCAGAATTCAAGTAATATATGAGTGCGTCAAGCTCATTTTCTGCCATATATTAGCTACTCAACATATGTGAGCTCCCACTACCCAGACCTTTTCTAGATATTTATGACCCACCTTTCTTGCTCTTTCTATCACCCCAGAAAGGGAAACATAATGTACCTAATTATGCTAAGTTTGATGAGGGTCTCTCGTCTTGAAGGAGCCCTGGCACTGTGATCGGGCAATGTACTCTTAACTGCAAGGTCAGCGGCTCAAGCCTACCACTCTGGGGAGGAAAGATGAGGCTGTCTGCTCATGTAAAGATTTACAACCTTGGAAACCCTATCGGGGGTCATTCTGAGTCAGAATCAACTCCCTGGCAGTGTGGGTGCCTGTCTCGCCTGACAAGGGCTGAGCATCAGGTTATTTCTCTTTTCTTGTCATGGTATCACTAATGACACCCTAGTGCCAGCAAGGCGATGCCCTGGTGGGTGGCTTGAGCATTTACTGATCGTCTTGTCAGAGTCTAGAAGTATGTTCGCTTCCAGTGTGACCGATGCCTGCATCTCCAAAGGCCAGGCCCAGAGGGGTCCCCAGGAGCAATACCTGGGGGTGAATTCCCTGGCACCACCTTATGAAGGGATGCCTATGGATTGTAACACCAGGACCGCGACTTACGGAGATCGTTTCAGAAGACTATCAGCTAGTTTGAAAAAGATCTTATCTCGTAATAGTGAAATACATGACATAGTTATTATATGCCTGGAAATAATAAAGGGTTTTTCCAAAAATATACCACCATATCACCTCATTTAATTCTCATCACAAGTCTGGGCGATGGAGATAATGACCACCAATCACCTTGTACAGATGATGAAAGGGACCACATGAAGGTCTGTCTCCGGAGGTCTTCCTCTTGACCAGTACAATTAGCAATCACGCCAACACCCAGCGATCTCACTTCCATCCTTATCTCGTATGGGAGGTAGATCCCTCTGTCGTCTGTGACCACATTCAAGTTCCCATCAGTGACTTGTCTTACTTCAGAGACAAGTAAGCGGTCCTCAACCTGTGGGTCAAACAACTTGCACAGGGGTCACCCAATTCATGACAGTCACAAATTTACAGTGATGAAGTAGCAACAAAAATAATATTATGGTTGGGGGATCACCACAACAGGAGGAACTGTATGAAAGGCTCACGGCATTAGGAAGGTTGAGAACCAAACCAAACCCAAGCAAACTAAACTCACTGCCATCCGTCAGTGCTGACTGATAGGAGTGTCGGTGGTGCAGTGGTTGCAAGGTGGCCTGTGATCTGCATGGTTGGCAGTTTGAAACCCACAGCACCTCCACCAGACAAACCCTGGGCTTTGTGCTCCGTTATCAGCTACAGTCTCAGCAACCCATGGGGAAGAGGGGCACTGTGAGTATGAGGCTCCTTTGGAAGACTGCTCTTTATGCACATTTGCTTCCGAGTGGTCCCACTAACCATTAGGTCAGCAGTTTGAAACCACCAGCCACTGTGTGAGAGAAAGATGAGGCTTTCAACTCCCGTAGAGAGTTACAGTCTCGGACACCCACCAGGGCAGCTTGACTCTGTCCTGTAAGATCACTATGAGCTGGGATTGACTCCAGGGCAGGGAGGGTGACTGTATTCACTATTACAACGTTGCCTTGGACCAATCACAATGGTCGACACATCACCATACCCCACACCCCAGGGGGCCAAACAACAGAAAGAGGGGTGGGGGAACAGCGGTCTGTGTAAGATGTGAAAATAATAATAATTTAAAATTTATCAAGGGGTCACAAGGGTGGCAGGGTAGGAGAGAGGGGAAAAAGCGGAGCTGATATCAAGGGCTCAAATAGTAAATATTTAGAAAATGATGATGGCAACATATACACAAATATGCTTGATATGATTGATGTATGGATTGTTATAAGAGCTGCTAGAGCCTCCAATAAAATGATCATTTAATAAAAAGATAAAATAAAATGTTGCCTTCTGAGGAGAGGATTCTGTACACTGTTTTTTCAATATTCTGGGGCTGGAAAAACATTTTGTTTAGGTTTTGGTCCAGCTTGATGTCCAGCGAATACCCCAAACAAAGCCATATTCTGACTTACCAAGAGACCATATCCCACAGGAGAATGTCTGCCCAGTTTCAAAGAGCGCTCTTTCCCTGAGATCAGCTTGCAGACTGGTATGGTCTCAGCAAGGCCCTGGTGGTGCTCCTGGCAGGGCAGAGAGGAGAATGTGAAGCTCCCAGGGGCCTTAGCATACATTCCACCGTAAATGGAGCTACAGGGCAATCCACAGTCTTCAGGGAACTGATTCCCAAATATAAGGTTTATTTGTTTACCTTAAACTTGGAACCTCTTACAATAGTTCCCTAGGGATTCTGCCATTGCCACTCAATCTACCCACATCTTCTAGGGTTTTGGGGGCTTATCTCTTCCCAGCTATGTTTAAGGCTGCATTGTTTCCCAAATGCTTCAAATCTGAGCCAAACTGTCCCTGTCCCCCAAGGAACAAACAAAAAACCCTGGCAGGGAAAGGCAACTTTCAAATTTCCTCTCCCCATGGCTCCTGAGGGACCAGGCCACATCAGAGGGGACCAGACCATTAGCCTTCTTGTCTCCCAGTTCAGCAGCCTGGCACAGACCAAATGGACTTGGGTCTATTTTATTTCTGTTTGCTGAATTTGAAACGTGTCTCCCTTACGAGAATGAAGGCTCCTCTTTGCAGTAGAAGAAAAGAGAATGATCATATTATAAATTTAGGATCAAGTCTGTATCACTCATCATATGATCTCTAGTCTCTTGAAAAGTAGGTATTCCAAGAATAGATGGAATCAGAAGACAGACTCCCCCCTGTGTTAGTCCGGGTAGACTAGAGAAACAAATTCATAGAGACTCATGTGAACTAAAAAAGAGGTTTATATACAAGAGCAATTGAATGTTGAGAAAACATCCTGGTCCCGTCCAGATCAAGTCCATAAGTCTGATATTAGCCCATATTTCTGATACCAATCTATAAAGTCCTCTTCAAACTCACGAAACACATGCAACGGTACTGAATGCAGGAAGTTCACAGACCAGTGGGTTGGAAGTCTTGTGAATCCAGTGGTGTTATAAGCATTCAGCACTAACAGAGGTCTCTACATGGCTTCTCCCTCTCCAGAGGTCTGGTTGCATCAGAACTCCCTCAACACAAGAACATTTTGTTCTAACAATTCGGCAGTCTAAGAGTCTCACCTGCCCGGTACAATCGCTGAAGACAATGGGTGCACAAACAAATGTGGTAAAGAAAGCAGATGGTGCTTGGCTACCAAAAGATATATCACCTGAAGTCGCTGAAGACAATAGGGTACAAGCAAACGTGGTGAAGAAAGCTGATGGTGCCCAGCTACCAAAACATATAGCACCTGAAGTCTTAAAGACCTGAAGATAAACAAGCAGTCATCTATCTGAGAGACAACAAAACCCGCATGGAAGAAGCACACCAGCCTGTCCTGACTCGATTGTTGAGGACAAAGGGAGTGCATTAGCAAAAGTGGTGAAGAAAGCTGATGGTGCCTGGCAATCAAATGATATAGCATCTGGGGTTTAAAGGCTTGAAGACAAAAAGGCGGCCATCTAGCTAGAAAACAACAAAGCCCACACGGAAGTAGCACACCAGCCTACCCCGACACAAACGCTGAAGACAAAGCAGTAAGCAAATGCAGTAAAGAAAGCTGATGGTGCCCAGCTGTCAAAATATACAGAATCTGGGGTTCCACAGGCTTGAAGATAAACAAGGGGCCATCTAACTGAGAAACAACAAAG
>NW_022111300.1:11499424-11556318 GCF_000313985.2 Echinops telfairi
GAGAGTGGCGATATCGGGAGGGTGGAGGGAAGGTGAGGGAGGAAGGGGGAACAGATGACAAGGTCTCCATATAACCTCCTCCCAGGGGGACGGACAGTGGAGAAGTGGGTGTGGGAGATGTCGGATGGTGTAAGATATGATAAAATAATAATAATTTATAAATTATCAAGGGTTCAGGGGAGGGGAGAGTGGGGAGGGGTGGGGAAAAAGTGAGGAGCTGACACCAAGGGCTCAAGTGGAAAGCAGGTGTTGTAAGAATGATGATGGCAACATATGTACTAATGTGCTGGACACAAATGATGTATGTACGGATTGTGAAGAGTTGTATGAGCCCCTAATAAAATGATTATTAAAAAAAAGGGTAGGTCCATGTGGCTTCTCCAGCTCCCAGGACTGAGCGCCTTTTCTTGTAAGTATAGCATCTCTCAGGGAGGGTGTAGAGAGTGTGTCTCCCGCCTCTAAGGAGGAAACACAGGAGTTCCCAGACTCCTCAGGAGAAGGCCCTGCCCACACAGAGGCCTCATTGGCTGTGACCCATTGACAGACTAGACTCCATCCACCCCTTCACTTATAATCCTCAAATTGACAAACGATTATATAACTACCACACACCCCCACCCCCAAGGAATAGGGGAATGCACATTTCATATGCCTTATTAGAGATGTAATGATTGGATTAGTTACCTGAAAATACCCTCCCCATTGTGAGGGACAACGATGGGGCTCTTTCTTCCCAGAGCGTTGCAGTCTCGGGAACCCCTGGACAGTCCTCCCTGGTCTATAGGACCGGTACAAGTAAGCATCCCTTTCACTGGCAATACTTGTTTTTGTGTTTTTTAAACTTTAAAAAATGGACTTGAGTATTTTCTATGAAATTAGTACTTGAGGGGAAAAAAAATCTCCTTTTTGACATCTGGGAAACTACTGGTTGTCTGTCCTGGGCATGGATACAGCCCAGTACAGTGAAAACGAGAACAAGATTGAAGTCTTTTGTCCATGGGTCTCTTGCCAAGGTCCCTCTATCCCTTGGGGTCTCACTTGTCATCTCTTTAAAATGGAAGGTTTGGCCCAGATGGCTGCTAACAATGTATCATTTCAGATGTTTTATGGCTCAAGTGCTTGACAAACCACGTTGAGTGGTTTCAGCCAAGAATAAGCCGACCAGAGGCTTCTGATGAGGACACAATGTCTTACTTTTCTGCCATCCACATTCTTCCTTCCATATTCTACCCAGGATGCGCTTCTATCAGACCAGGCCGGGGTAACGGGATAGATTTCTAAGACTGATTTCAGAAATGAAACGTGGTCTTAAAAAAAGAGAGAGAGAAGAAGAAGAATTATCCCCCCATAGTAAAATAGTTACAACTTGGTGGGAGAGAGATGTAAGATGGTTTACGTCCCTGAACTGTCCCAGATGTGAAGCAGAAGGCAAGAGTGTCTTAAAATGGCGAGATGGTGGACATGGTTACAAATGTCTCAGACTTGCATGGCACATATGGTGGAAGAAACTCTTAGGAGCCTAACATTGCCTAATGAATATTTATGATAATGCACAACACAATTATATCCACATTTAACAAGCAAGCCCCAAAAATGTGTTACAGCTAAAAGAGTAGCCAACACCAGTGAGATGTCAAAAGAAAGCAGGCCATCGAAAGGGAAAAAAAGAGTATTTCTAAGTATGGCAAAGAAGGTCAAGAACATTAGACACAGCACAATGGGTAAGACCAGTCAAATCTTAAAGAGCTCGTGAAAATGGAATCCGTGCATCTCCCGGAAGGAAGGGAGGGCAGTGGGCGGCGTCTCCATTCACCTCTCTGAAAGCCACAGCCAGAGGCTCGCAGGAGGCCAGAGCAGAGCCGTCCTGTGGGAAGTCACTCCAGTGTGCACTTGTGAGTCACACACAGTTCGGGGAGAAGAGGGAGAGGCAGGAAGTATTCTAAGGAGAATCCAATTAGTTCAGGGAATCTTAGAAACCAGGTGTCAAATCCGCCGGATATTAAAAGATACCTGAGAAGAGACTTAGAGTTTGCAGCACGTCACATCGATTTGTGAGGAGCTGGCAGACTGGCAGCTGCCCTGCTGTCGCCAAGCCTTTTTCTCACAGGTCCAAATAATTGGCAGCCTTTGACTCTGAGCAAGTGTGACCTGAATCCCAGGGCTCACTCTGCTCCAAGAGGGCCACCCTCCTGGATGCTCAGGACACGGCTGTTGCAGGAGCGGCCTCTGGGGCATTTTCAACCCGCTTGGGAGACAGGCTTCCAGCAGGTGTTGGCCGGCAGTGATGTGATGGTGCAGGGCAGTGGGCTGAATGCAGCAGGAGCTTCCTCCCCGGGCCAGGGGATGAACCCCCCGGCGGAAGCACAATGTCCTGGCGCAGAGAAGTGCTGAGCTGGCCCTGCAGGGCCACTCGGAGGACCTTGGAGGACTTTGTGTCCGCATGATTAGCCAAGATGAAGGGGCCAGCTGCAAACTTTAATTTCCTGATGACACAAAAGAGCCGTGGACAATAGATAGATAGGATTGGCATGTGTAATAAGCAGCGACTTAATCCACCGCAAAGGGGAGTAAAGATGAAAGAAAGAAAGATCTCTCATTAAGTTGCTTACCTCCCCCCTGCCAATCTGTTCTATTGTTTCCCCCTTTTCATCTGATGTTGTTTGTTTGTTTGTTTTCTTCCTATGGTGGCCACCTACATGTAACAAGACACCCGGCATTTTAACCATTGTGAGCTGTACAATTCGGCGACACTGGTTCCAGTCCTCAAGTGGTGCCACCAGTCACCACTGCCCCTGGCAGAGCCGGTGAGCTTCCTGGGCGGTTTCCTGGCAGCAGGCTCTCTTGGAGGTAAACCCTGGGGTCGGCCCTTTGCTCCAGGGTCTGGAATTCAGTCTGGGCCCGCTGAGCCCTCTGTTCTCCCAGCCAGAAGCCAAACTGCTGGGACCACGTGGGTGCACCTGGTCTGAAGACCGGACCCTCTCCTAAAAGGAACGACCACATTCAGTCCCCTGAGAAGAGTTTACCAGACACCAGCCATCTTTGACTCAATTCTGAATCCTGAGACCGGAAGGGGGTTTACAAACGAATCACTGCTTTCTCCATTCTTCCCGGATGAAAACCGAGCATTTGAAGTTGCTTTATTTTATTTTATTTTTCCCCCCTCTCAAGGGCTGTTGCAATCAAATTAGCCACTGGAACAGAAATGCTCCACCTTCGTCTTTGTTCTGAGCCTTTCTGTTTTAATCATCTTGAAGTGTGAAGGTGAATAATAAAGAAAAAGTTTAGGTCAACAGGAAGTGCCTTGCGATGGGGCTGGCTTTAATAGTGCCTTGAAAGCCTGGTACAAAAGGGGCCAGATGTTTTGACAGGGTGCCCCAAGCAGAAGGTCTGGGAAAGGGAAAGAGGCATTTCAACAATTCCCAGAACAGGGGGCCTTTTGTTGTGCAGCTCCTCCAGGGATTTCCTAGCTTGTGTTTCCCTCGGAGCGGCACAAGAGGGGAACTTGGTGCCTGGACGCTTCGAAATTTAAGTTAATCTTATTAATGATGAAAACCACCACTCACGGCGTGAGCATTTCCCCTAGTTCAGTTTAGCTGTTTGCCTGGCCACATGACTCTTCCTGTTTTCTCTCGCCGGAGCAAATCATTTCTCTGAGGTCAGCGGCCCTGTGAAGACATCCCTAGATTGATTGGGAACCCAGGCTGCCTGGCTCCAAAGTGAGAAGCCACAAGAATACCACGTGGTGCCCCCAGAGGGCCGCCCTGTTATTTCCCGGATCTGAAAAAACAAGGCAGTGGAGCCTTCTTGGGGTCCAACTGCTCCTACCCACCACCGTCCCCTCCCTCCAGGAAAACGCGTCGTCTGAAAGGTTTCCCAAGTCCCTGTCTCCATTCTGAACTTTGCGAGGCTTACAAAAAGCCCCCGGCCGGCCAGTCTTGATTGCAGTTCCCTCTGACCCTCTGTGACATTTCTGAAGCTGTCCTTCTTAATGCAAGCCCCGCCCCCCTCCCTGTGGCGCGGCTGCTGAGTTTGAACCACTGTCCATCAGGGCTTGCTGTCATTGAGTCCATTCTGACTCATGAACCCACCCTTATAGGACAGGGTAGAACTGCCCCTGTGGGTTTTGGAGACTCTTCATGGGAGTAGAAACCCTTGGAGAGGCTTGGTTTTGAACTGCTAATCTTGCAGCCCACCAGATAACCCCCAGCACCTCCAGGGTTCGGAGCTGCTGTGCTGTTTACAAAATTCCTCAGTGAATGGGGCTCAAGGGGAGGAAAGCCCTAACATAGCATCCAGGGCTGAGAACCCCAGAGGAAAACTTCCCTGGGCCTTCCCCACCACCCCACGCTTCTTAAAACACAAAGGGACACCAAGCAAATCTTTCAGTGGAATATTTGTGTTCTTGTGAGTCAGTCTTTGGGGGCCCTGGTCAAGTTCTTGTGCTCACAAACTCTATCTTTGTCTTCCTGGCTTTGACAATGACAATGCCTCCAGGCTGGAGCTGGCTGCAAGGAGGCTCACCAGCTGCCAGGATCTGGATCTGATGGCCTTCTGGGCACAGCTGGTGGGGAGATCTGGCTCTATTCCAAGAGGCAGTATCATCACGCAACTGCCTGGGATGGGTGAGGTGCAGAAGTAGGCAGACCCCATCCTCCAGTGCCTTCCTGTTCCTGGAAGATGCGTGCCACCGTCCCCTGGAGTTCTGCTCATCTTCAGCTTCCCCTTGGCTTTGGGTACCAGACTTGCCTTCAAAACTCTGCCTCTCGCTCATCCCTCTGGAAAGATCTCTGCTGCATGGAGGCAGCCAGTGTTTCTGACCTGTAATCTTCATCAGGATGCTAGGAATTATCTCTGAGAGTTGAGGCTTGCTCTAGTCTGAGCTGCCAGAGCCCAGACCTCCCTCTATCCATCCATCCATCCCGTCTGGTACAATTGAGCTAATTAATATGACTGGAGAACAGAGGAGCTGCTAATGGGAGCCAAGAAAGTGTTGGGGTCCAAGACAAATGTCTCTTGGCTCATGTTGCTAAACAGCTTCAATTTCAGTTGTGAAAATTACTTCAGTTTTACTTAAATCATCTTCTGTGCCAGGCAGCCAATTTTGAGAACGGATGCATGACAAAGCCGCCCCATCTGCAGTGAGCATCCTATCAGTTTTATTTGACCCACAGTAGCTGGGGAGGAAGATGATGGGTTCACATTCTGCCCAAGGCTTCGATGAAGGAGGAGGAGGTGGGCAGGGTGTGTGTGTGTGTGTGTGTGTGTGGTAGTTGTCACATGGGTTTGCCCATGGAAGAATGGACAACGTAATCAAGTTAAGGCCACCTTTCAATTTTCTTCCTCTGAAGACTGTGTTCCTGTGTGAATGAATACATCCTTTCTTTTATCTGACAGTCTGTGGTAGCTCCTGTCTTCTGAAAGAAGCATCTGATGCGCTCAGTTTCAACAGAAGTACACGACCAGGCAGTATTTGACAAGTAGGAAAAGTAACCGTATATGGTTTTAGGGATACGAGTTAGACCTATTTCTATATTTGTTGCATTGCTGAAGTAATAATGCTCAATCATGCAGAACGGCAATCGAGTCAGACATACCTGGGTGGGACTTTTCCAGCTGCCATTTGACCCAACCATGCTACTTAATCTAACACTCAGCCTCCCCACTGGCCACGTGAGTGTCATATTAACACCGACCTCCAGGGGCTGTTTGAGAGGAGTCAGAGGAATAGCGAAGGCGGAGAGCACTCCCTCCTGAGTTTGGTTTCCAGTAAATGCTCAATAAACAAATTCTAGCTTCAATCTTCTCTCCCTCCAATCCTGCTACAGCTTAGACATGCCATGGTGTGTTAAGGGACTTGTGTCTAGTAGGTACCAACAACAGGAGTACTCCTTGCTTTATCACTGGGGTGAGATTTATTGAAACATTTTATGCAAGGCCACTCTTCCATTTATGCTCTATCCTTCCAAGTCATGTTATTGAATTATTGTATGGATCTCAGCATTCTCTCCATCTACCACTTTTAAATCAATGTTCCTCCTGAAGGGAGCCAGTCCAACCACAAGCAAATTCAACTGTGGGCACGTTCAGGATCAAGTACGCCTCTGGAGTTCAAAGGTGGATCACCCTGTGCGGGGGGCCTTCGCATAGACCAAGTCACCCAGGCCAGCTCCAACGTGTCCACCTATTAACCAGAACACCTCTGCTTGCCCCCCAGGCCCCAGAAATCTCTTCTAGGAAAGAGTCTATCCACAGGCCTGGCTATATGATTTATAACAGTCCGTATGTATTCCAAGTGCTGGGGATAGGAAGAAGGCACTAAATGCGAAGCTTCTAAAGACAGTGCCTCACAGAAACAACCATAAATAGCAGCTCAGGAGGCCACTGACAAGAAGTTAGGCCCGTTTAGGACCAGGGGCTATTACAGTGTGAGCTTATCATAACTTGATTCAAGGGCAATAAGCGAGAAGTGGAGAAGATGACCAGTCAGTGTGAGAAAGCCAAGTGTAGATCAGATAACCGCATTAAAAAGATTAAAATGTCCAGCCTGCTATAAATGCCTGCTAAAATCCTAAAAAGGAGTCTGGAGAGACCCATAAAATCATAACTAAGAAAGTAAGGGAGCCCTGAAGCTTTAACCAGATGTTCCTGTGATATGAATGACTATGTTAGTAAATTTTCATCCTAGCAATACAGCTTCGTATTGATCTCTTGCTTTTATTAGTCAGTGCTGCTATGCGATTAAATATGGCCGGGAAGGAAATACAGGCTTCCCTCTCTAGAAGGCTCTTCTGAGTACCCAGTGTTGGTTAGCGCCAAGCGCACAAGGGAGTTGATAATGAATTGCTCAACAGAGCAGAGGCTCAAGTCTATAAAACGAGTTATATAAGGGGTAGCCTTATAGAGAATAACCTCATTTGGGAAGCGAGCATTGTGCGCCGTGCCGTGTGGGAAACCTACGGAGGGCTGTCTGGAACAGAAATAGACACGAGTATTTATGGTCAGGACCACCAATCGCAATATACAGTGCTAAACACTTAATCTACGGTTAGATTTTACTCCAGATCCACGCTGAAGTCAGCAGAATTCAATCTAGCCGCGTCGTCTTTCAGCAGCCTTAAATCCTTCTGATACTGTTAGCGGTGGCAGGGTTCCAAAATGCATTCTGTTAATAAGACAGTAAAGTATAAAATCGAGTTATCTCCTTCAAGGAGAAAACAGAGTAAAGGAAACGAGTCTTGTAAAATTACATTCCCAGCATTCAAGTCTTTTCTACCTGAGTTCCTTTCAATTTTTCCTCTTACTGCCAGACCATTCTCCTTGACAAATAACAGAACGGAGTGGGGGTGGGGTGGGGGGGAGTAACCCCCCCCCCATTTTTTTTTAACTATGAAAGGAATGGTACCCCTGCAAAAGGCTTACTATTTTTTTCCTCCTCATCGTTACAAGTCAGAGGAGGTTAAGATTTTGCCAAGCATCCTGTAACCCACAGTCCGGTCTCCTTGAGTGAGTGAGCAAAAGGGATTCAGTAGCCATTACCTTTTCTTTCTCACTTAACATACCTTTTGGTTTACCTGCGGCTAAAGGAAATGTATGCAGCACACTCAGGGATGTTGTTGAAGTCCCTAAGGCAACTCCATTTCCAGGATCGACATCTAACAGCCAGGAAAGCCAAGGAAGAGGAAAACAAAGACCCCCCCTCCCACCCCCACTCCCACCCTCCAACACCACCACCCTCTGATCGCAGGGCATGGAGGCGAAGTGCCAGGCTAGTTCCAAAGAACAAAGCATGAATCTCCACCTTGTCGTCTGCTCTGACATCCCAGAATGTCTGCGCATATGGGATGAGAGACCACCCGCTGCTCTGCGATTCCCGCAGGGCGCCTTCAGTAATGCATTCTATCCTTAACTCAGAATCCCTCTGCTCACCAGTTTCAATCAGACTCCTTCTTGATGTGTCAATGTCGTGATGGGTGGCAATTTTATGTCCTCTGGGCATTTTCTTTTTGCACCTCTAGGGATTCGAATCATGGGCTTGGCAAAGCATATTGACTATGCCATTGACAGACAGAGGAACCAACAAGTTAGTCTTGGAAGGACAGGCAGAATGCTCTTTGGCAGAGGGGGCAACAAGACTTCCCTTTATAGCCTTTTGATGTGTTATCAGGAGACCCAGTTTTTCCCTGGAAAAGCATGGCAGCCTTGGTAAAGAAGAGGGACGGACAAAAAGAGGAAGACTCCCCGTACGATGATTGGCACAGTCGCTGTACCAATGGGTGTCACCCTGACAGCGGTGATGAGGGCAACCCCGGCCGGACACTGTTCTGTTCCCAGGGTGCTTTGGTTCAGAGCCAGCTTGGCATCACTTAACAGCATCAACAACAAAGAGTCAGAGAAAGATAGAAACACTCTTAGATTATGGAACTAATGTGATACAAGAAATTGAGCTGTAGTAATCCATTGGGAAGGTACTAAAACACGTGAAAATATAGATTGATCCAGTACAAATTCGATCTGCTTAGTTTGGGGGTTTGGGGAAAACTATGTTATTGTTAGCGGAAATTTTAGTGAAGTGTGTTCATGTTTCTTCTCGAAGGCAGTTTGGGATTTTTTTTCATAGTTTAATTTGGCTTGGTTTCTTTATTTATGGGTGAAAAATGGTCCAGAATATCTACCTATAGTATTGCATGTATTCAGTGGCACGTGACTTAACATCTTGAAATACTATTGTGCTATATGTATTTGATAGCGCAGAACTTAGTATCTTGAAACTTGAAATATCTATCAAATATATATATATGTGCCTTTGTTCGTATATCAAGATCCCTGGTGGCATCGGAAGTTGCCCATTGGGCTGCAAACCCGCCAGTCACTGTATGGGAGAAAGATGGGGCTTTCTGTCCCCTTAAAGATTCACAGTCTCAAAAGCCACAGGGGCAGAACTGACTCCATGACACTGAGTTTTTGTATATAAGTACATGTACATATACACAAATATATGGGGGGGTAGCCCTGCCCAAAAATCCCAGAATTTTTCTTCAAAGATATGTCTTTAAATTTTTTACAAAACAACCTTGTCAGCTTCGAAGTCCTCTCCGTGATACTTAATACATCCGTCAAATCTGAGATTCCATTCCTGGAGACATTTTCCAAATTCATCTGTTGGGTGGCTGACAGCACCTCCCTCACTTTTGTTCTTCACCTCTGCTACGTCATCAGTCGCTGTCCTTTCATGTCCTTCTTCATTTGCAGGCACAAAAAGAAGTCCCATGGAGCAAGGTCAGGTAAGTAAGGTGTGTGGGCCAAGAAAAGCATGCTGTTTTTTTGCCAAAACCTGGCACACTGCGATGGCTGTGTGAGCAGGTGCATTGTCATCGTGGCAAAACCAGTCCCCTGTCTGCCACACATCAGGCCTTTCTTGTTGCAAACTGTCATGCAATCTTTTCAGAACCTCTGAATAGAAGGCTTGATTAACAGTCTGACCTGCTGGAATGAACTCGAAATTCACTCTCTCCCTCATCAAAGAAAACCAATGAGCCTCACCTTTGATTTCACTTGACGAGCTTTTTGCGGGGCAAGGTGACAACAGTGTCTTCCACTGACTTAATTGGTGTTTGCTTTTAGGGATCATAAGAATAGAACCATGTGTCACCATCAGTAATGACCTTGGGAAAAAGAGTCTGGGTCCTTACAGAGCTGTTCTTTCAAGGTATGGGGTGCTTCCACTTGATGCTCTTTTTCCTGGTCAGTCAGAACCCAAGGCACACATTTCACAGTGACCCTTCTCATTCCCAAATCCTCTGTGAAAATTCGATGAACTGTGCTCCAAGCTAGTCCAGAGAAGTTCCCCGTCTCTTCACCGGTCTGAATCAGTCTTCAAGAACAAGTGTATGAATTTGTCAACATTTTCGTCTGTTCGGGAAGTTGACAGATGTCCAGAATGAGGTTTGTCATCAACTGACATTTTACCTTTTTTGAAACTCCTTTCCCATGGCACTGTCCTTGTGAGCTGGGTTCAACATCACAGCAGTCTCTGTGGCATTTTTCTGGAGCAGGAAACAAAATCTCCCAGTTGCATGCTGTTCTCTTAAATCCCCCATACCAAAAACACGGGGTTTGAGCGAAACTGCTTTTATGACAAAATTCACTGTGATCAGGGAGAACCTACCCAGGTGACGCCACTGGGTGCACTAACTGAGAGTGAGTTGCTCAATGCTCGCCTAGTGGAAAAAATGTGTCCTACGAAAGTTCCACCCAGTGGAGCTTTTTCGTTTTTATTATTTTTAATGTGCCTCTCATTATTAGCTTCCTGTTTCCCCCCAGCCTCCCCTGCGAGGCCTCCTTGGGACCACCCAGCCAGTTACCGTCTCTATCGAGTCATCCAGCCTAGATTTCTTCTTCTTCCTTTTTAATGATTTTATTGGGGCTCTTACAGCTCTTATAACATTCCAGACATCAATTGCATCAAGCACATTTGTACATTTGTTGCCATCATCATTTCCAAAACCTTTTCTACTTGAGCCCTTGGTATAAGTTCCTATTTTTTCCCCTCCCTCCCCAGCCCTTCCACCCTTGTGAATCCTTGATCAATTACATATTGTTATTATCATTTCATATCTTCCACTGTCTATTGTCTCCCTCCACCCATATTTCCATTATTCCTCCCCTTCGCAGGGCGGGGGACGGGACTAGATATCCAATCTGGTGATGGGTTCCTCCCACCCCCCTTTCTCACCGGTGTCCCTCCCTGACCATTCCCCTACCCTCGTGAGGTCATGGACTGTTTTTGTTTTTTTTGAAGACACCCTAAGGAGACTAAGGTGATGAATGTATTGTTGAGATCATTGATCCACTCTAGTCACAGGAGAGTGACTGGAACAGCTTCACTATCAGACAGGTAGCACTGTGCACTTGACTGTGGTGAAGCGAACCATAGTATAATATGATATTTGGTCAGTTGACTTCTCTCCGGACCCAACCTGAATTTGCTCTATGCTCAAATATTTCTCAATTGTTCCAAGAAATAAATTTCTTCTCTGGCTTTTAAAATATTGTTCTTGTTTTTTTCTTTCTTACTCTTTATGTTATTATTACTGCTTTCTTCTTTCTGTTTCTTCTTTTTGTTTTTTTGGTGGGGGATGAGCCTTCACAACTGAATGGGTCCAAGGGGGACCATGTAATTGAAGAGTCAAATAAAAGAATGACAGACAAGGCATGCACCGGCTCACCTATTCCATGGTGACCGGAACCAGAATGAAGGAGGATTGTATTCTCTCACGAGCTTTATAATCTCAGGCATGCAAATCACATCACACACATACATAATAGGAAGGGGCTGGATTAGAGGCATACATGTAACAGGAGGGGGATGAGCTAGGGATATACATGCAATAGTAAGGGGACGTACTAGAGGCATACACGTGGCAGGAAGTACAGGTTCTAGAGTTAAGGTGGCAGCCTAACCTTGGCTGTCTCTGAGCTGACTTGACCTTAGGTATCCCTGAGCTCTTCTCCAGGGGAGCAATCTACGTAGCAACCATGTGCTTGCAAGCAGCACCTTAAAAGTGGTATTATTATGGGGGGACATGGTGGAGATTAATCTTAATTATGAGAATGCGATTGGGACTCATCTCTAACTCACAAGTGTTAAGGCCTCCCTCCACCCAGAAAGCGGGCTTACCAGCTTCTTAAATATGAGAAGAAAGAACTTGTCCGCATACACCCTCTTCCCGGTTCTCAGTTTCCCACAGTGTTTGTTTGTTATTGTTTCTGTTAGGTCTCCCAGCTTAGGAAGCACAGAAGGAGTGGATGCATAGAGACAATAACTGATGCAATGGCTTATCAAGGAGAGGTGGGGAAGGGAAAGGGGAGGGGAATTGGGAAGCATTCAGTGGATGCCGGAGAGGGAAGGAAACATTAAAGCTGATTGTGATGATGTATTTACAACTCTTTTTAGAAGCAGTTTAACTATGGAAGAAGTGTATTACATGTGGCTAGTTTATCAAGAAAACTACTTAAAAAAAAAAAAAAAACCCCACCCCCCCCCAAGAAACCAACCTTTATCTATGGTTACCTAAGTGAAGGAGGAAGAGTTTTTACTTAGGAAGGGATTGAGTTCATTTTAGTGATGGTGGAACAATTTGGAGAGGGATAAAAATAATGGTTGTACAACACGAAGAGTATAATCAATGGCACTGAATTATGCATGTAGAAATTGTTGAACCGGTGAATGTTTTATTGTGTATATTTTTGCCAAAATGGAAAAAAAAACCCATGAATAACAATTGAGTACAGAGAAAAAGAAAATATTCTAACATGAACTGTGGTAAAGATTGTCTAACTCTTCTTGATCAAACCATTGAATTGTATGATACGTGGATGAAGTGCCAATAAAACTATTTAGAAAATTACCTGCAGCCACCCACTAGTCTCAGAGATATGTTTAGATATTTAAATATGTTGTTTGGAAAAGCTGGTACATGTATGGATCGGACCCTAGTAGTAATATTCTTTTACTTGCCCTCGTGTGTGTGTGTGTGTGTGTGTGTGATTGTTGTTGCTTTAGACTTGGTTCCAATTTCAAGACGTCACTTCCTCTTCCATCTTCCTGATGCAGCGCCCGGCTCTCACATGCATAGGAAGTGGCTGAAAACACCAGGTTTTGAGTCTGGTGCACCCAAGTCTTAAAAATGACATACCTGCTTTATGTTACTTTAAAGGACTCTTTTGCAGCATATTTGCCCAATGAGGTTCCTTGTTTGATTGTTGCTTCCTGAGCATTGATTATCGAGCCAAGTAAAATGAAATCCTTGACAATGGCAATCTCTCCTCTGTTTATCGTGATGCTGCTGATTGGTGCAGGTGGGCAGATTTTTGTTTTCTTTTTGTTGCGGGGTAGTCCACACGGAAGGTTAGAGTCTTCGCCTTTCAGTCGTAAGCACTTTGAGTCTTATTCATTCTCAGCAAGCAGAGTTTTTGCATCTCTCAAGTTGTTCAGGAATTTTCCTCTAAGCCTGAAGCTGCCTTCTTTTTCATGTACTTCTGTTTCTAAGAGTTTTCATTGAACATACAAATGGAAAATGCCTAGGAAAAGGACACAACCCTGATGCATCATTCTCCTGGTTTCAAACAAGTCACCATCTCCTTGTTTTGTTCAATCCATTGCCCCTGGTCTGTGTACAGGAGTTCTATGGGTTCTGCATGAACACAATTAAGTCTTCTGGAATTCCCATTTTTATAATGTTGTTTATTATTTGTCATGATCCACACAAGTGCCCTTGCATAACAATTAGACACAGGTAAACATCTTTCTCGTATACTCTGGCATGGTCCATTTGATATCAGCATTGTTGCTGTGGTTCTAGATACTCTTCTGAGTTTCGCTTGAATCTTTGGCAGTTCCCTTATGATGTACTCTTGCCACCATTTTTTATTATCTTCAGCAAAAGTTTACTTGGATGTGATAGCAATGATCTCATTCTATAAGTTTTGCATGCTATTTGATCACCTTACTTTGGAATGGGCACAATAGTGATCTCTTCCCATTGGTTAGGAATAAAATGAACCAAACTTGCTGCTGTTCAGTCGATTCCAACTCATAATGACCCTATAGGGCAGGCTAGAACTGTCCCTACGGGTTTCCATGACTATAACTGTTTATGGAGTACAAAGCCTCATCTATCCCCTGTGGAGCAGCTGGTAAATTTGAACTGCTGACCTTGTGGTTAGCATCCCAACACATAACCCACTACAGCACCAAGGCTCCTCTGGACCGAACTTGTGAGTTTCTTGGCACGAATGAGTGAGCACCTCCAATACTGCATTATTATTATTATTATTATTATTAAACACTGTATTCCTGGAGCCTTTTCCCTAATGTTTTGAGTGCAGCTTGGATGTCTTCCTTCATTACAATTAATTCTTGATCATATGCTATCTCCCGAAATGGTTGAGGGTTGTTTCCCTGTTAAGCAGCTGGTAGTCTCTAACCTCTTACCTTTCCATTGGAAGCCCCAGACTTACCTCACTGTGCTACTAGGGCTCCGTATATGAAGATACTTCAAAACATTTGTGGAACATGGAATTGAAAGGTGGTGGAATTTTTCTATAAACCTTTTAAAGCTCTTGTGATGCAGTTGAGTTATTTCATATGGCTCTTTCAGCACAGCCTTTGTAACTCCCACCAAATGATTGGGTGGTAGGTGATTGGTCAGTTCTGCCACTTCAGTGGTTATAAAGTGAGCCACATCAGACGTAAGAATGGAAGAATGTCAGGTCCACCGAGCAAGAAGAGCCATACGTGGAGGACCCACGATCTCTGTGCAGAGGCATCCGAAGGTATAGCACTATGACCGTGAGACAGAGCTGTGGGCTTCTTAGCCCATGGAATGAATAAAGCTGAGTGTCTTTGGGTAGGAGGCTGGCTTGGCGAGTGGGTTGCCCTTTGAGCATTTATCAACCCTAAAGGAATTTTATAACTTGTGCCGCAACATGGCAGAGGCCAAGGCACTGAACGGTTGAGGACAAAGAGGGATGTGCCTGCAGGCACGGTTGGAAAGAGGTGCTGCTGACAAAGAACTGTATCCTTAGTATTTCTGATTCTGACTTGTAACCTGGTACCTTCCTAATATACCTCATAATCTTGACTATTTTCTGCGATTTCTGTGTGGCCATTACAAAGAACTATTGAACCCAGAAGAGAAGTAGAGTGCACGGGAGTGATGGTTGGTGCCAGAACAGGGTAAAGAGGTTTAGAGGGTGGAGGCATGTGTGACCTCTGTCTCTTAGGAATTATCCTTTGGCAGATGTGGAGGAGATGTAGCTGGAGAGGTCAGACTTGGCCTCCATGCGATTCCTTCAAGCCCCTTTTTACATATCACATGTGTCAGCGTGTATGCATACTTTAGCACAGAGTGATTAAATTGAGGAAAGCAAACACATAAAATTTAATTTCTTACTGAGTCTATAATTAGAACTAAGAGACTAAGAAATCTTAAGATTTATTTCTGTTGAGCTAAATGAGATAGGTAAATGATTTCAGAGACTTTTCTTATATAACTGCCTAAAATAAAACCTGAAAAATTTTCATTTTTCACTTCTAGTTTTGCTAGATTCCATGCAGACCCTATAATTTCATGTCACACCAGAGTTAATATTTACAGACTATGCCTATTATTCACCCAAATTATTTGTGAGTCAACATTTTGAGATTAGGAAGATGTTACAGCTTGTTGATTCTAATCTACATGGAAATGTGAGAGATGCTCTCTTTTAGGATCACCCAAAGGTTGTGGTTAATTTCCACAAATGATGATTTTTAAAATTTTGTTCTTTGCTTCATTTTGAGAGTGTGTTATTTTATAAACCTGTCCTAGAATTCTGAGGTCCTAACTTAGTCAGTGTCTGTCATGGTTATGTTGTGACACATCATAGAAATACCACACGTAGAGGACCTTAGTAAACAGAAGTCTGACTCTTACAATTTGGTAAGTTGCAGTCCTAGTCCAGGGTGCTAGCTCTGGGGCAAAGCTTCCCAGTGCTGTCAGCTCTTGAGGCAAAGCCTTGTGACTTCAGTTGTTGACTGGTTGCTTGGAAATCTCTATGTGACTTGCCATCAATCTCCCCCAACCTCTAATTTGCTTGTTTAATCTCAGAAGAAACTGACTCAAGATACACCATCCATGACCCCTTCTCACTAGCTTAACAGAACAACCCACTCTCAAACTGTACAACCACAGACATGGAGGCTAGGATTTACAATACGTTTGGGGGCGAGCCGATTCAATGTCTAACAGTGCTAGAGTTCTCAGTGCCTGACAACGCCAGTACATAATTTGGGCTTTGCTTTTAAGTCTCAACTCTTAAAAGTCTCCTCAAATCCCATTGGTTGAAATCAGCCCTTTTCCACATCCATCCTCCTGGTTAATCTGGATTGTCATCCCGTTTCATGTCCCCTTCCATGTTTATGACTTGGTGCTAGTTGCCATTGAACTGATTCTGATTTGTCATGACCTTATGTTTCAGAGCCTAAACCAGTTTCTTCACAGACACTGTCCTGAAAGACTGTCCTTTGAACTCAATTGTGGTATTCATCCTCAGGGAATGATGTGAAGATTAATGAGCCAAGGGCAGAAACACACTCTGATGATGTCAGAGATGGAGCAAACACACCTCTTGTCCCAGACCCTTGCAATGGTGTGTGCGTAAAGCCAAATGAACTTTCAGAGAATTTAACAAATGAATGAGTTTCACCCTCCAGGTGACCTCTGGAGAGAGGACAGAAGAGTGGGGAGAGGAAGCGCCCGCTGCCTACCTCGCTGTGAGAAAGAGAGTTTCCCTTCCATCTCCTTTCTTCCCTCCGGCATTGTTTCAGAACAACAGCACCACCAACAATTTAACGTCAATGCCACGGGTCCAGGACCACGCAACTCTTGCCACATCACTTTCCACTGAACAACTCCCAGCCCCATAGTGCCCGTTCCTATGAGTAGCAGCTGGCCTGCCTTTGTTCACACATGCTGCCACCGTCTCTATTTCTCTGCAGCAGAGAAGAGGGTCTGGAACGGCCCCGGGGAGGGGGGCTGAGAATGCACGAGGCCTAGCCAGAGACCCAGCTGCTGCAGCTTGATGCGACCTGAGATGTCTCCATCTCGCTTGCATCGTGTTGAGATCACCCTATGTCCCGAGGCTGCGCTGTCTTACTGCCACACGCCATTGTTTCCTTCTAAGCACTTCCCAAAGGCGGAGGGTCTCCAACTTTAGGTCTTAGGGGATTCTTTAGGAAAATCTTTAAAAATCCTTAATTCTAGGCCTTCTCCCTGAAATTTTGGATTTGGTAAGTTTGGTATGGTCCTTTGGGATCTACGTTTTAAATATATTTCAGTTCAATAAACAAACATATATTTGTTCATCAAAAGTTCTGTGGTAGTTGCTGGGGATTAACAAATTGAAAGAAATGTAGGTCCTGTTCTCAAATGGCAAATAGCTAGGCATGAAAATGACTTACCATCTGTGATGGTTGATTTTATCCACCTGCTCGGGGGAGCTATGGCCCTGATTGTTTGATCCACCACGAGTCTAGATGCTGTTATGCCCTGGTTACATGATCAAATCTGTTGACCATAAGCGAAGTTCATGGCCCTTTGTAATGTGGGTGGACCTTTTCCAATCAGTTGAAGACTTTAAGAGCAAAAAGTAAAAAAGTCTCCCATAATACACTAGGCCTTCTGACTACAAATAGACATTTTTGCTAGAATGCCCTTACTTCCTATCAGCTAAACTAGAGATTTTGAAATACAGGAATCACTAACTTATGGGTTTTTTAATTGACATAATCATGTGAGACAATTTATTAAAATAAATTTTTTTCTATCATCTATCTATCATCTATCTATCTATCTATCTATCTATCTATCTATCTATCTATCTATCTATCTATCTATCAATCTGGTTTTATGTCTCTGTTACCTAACTAAGAATCCATCCTGACTTAGACCATGAATCACACAGCTCAGTTCTTGGTCTTCAAAAGGAGAAAAAAGAACTTGGGTAGAAAGTCATGGTTTTGCCTTGATGTCAGCCTTTCCCAGAAATATCTTGTTTCCAAACAAAGCCTAATTGCCCCTTGTCCATGCAGACACCACTGTTAACAGGGCACAAATGCCCATCAACCACCACCAGCCTTCCCTCTCCACAACACAGATTAAGGAACTGAAGTCCTGAAGGCTAAGGGCTTCGTTAAAGCTCCCTGCTTACTTAGTAGCAAAGTTCACATTAACACCAGGTTATCACATTGTTTTCCCCATGTCAGTATATTGCTAGCTGTAAGGGTGTCCATCTTGTGAATTCCTAGAGGCTTGTTTTATTGCCTACGTCTACAGTGCAGCGTGGACTTCTTCTTTCAACACCATTGGGGATTGATCATATGCTACTTTCTGAAATGATTGAACATCAATCATTATTGCATTGGTGAAAAACAGGCCCCTAGGCACTGACAGGATGCCAACTGAGATGTTTCAATAAGCAGATGACATGCTGGAAGTGCTCACTTGTCTATATCAGGAAATAATCACCTGGCCAACCAACCAGAAGAGATCCATATTTGTGCCTATTCCAAAGAAAAGTGACCCAACAGGATATGAAACTACTGACTATCATTAACATCACACATGAATACAATTTTGCTCAAGATAATTTAAAAATGGTTGCAATAGTACATTGAGAGGCAACGGTAGAATTCAAGTCAGACGCAGCTGAGGGTCTGGATGCTGGGGGCGGGGTTATTGTTGATACTAGATAGATCTTGACTGAAAGCAGAACATGCCAGAAAGAAGGTGACATGTGTTTCCTTGACTAGGCAAAGGGATCTGACCCTGTGGTTCACAGCCACAGGTAGTATTGTGACGAATGGGAACTTTAGATCATCGGAGAAGCTGGACTCCCTGAAGAAGGACATGCCACCCGGATTGGGGCAGCCTCATTAACAACCTGCGATAGGCAGATGGCACCGCCTGGTTTGCTGAGGGCACAGAGGATCGAAGGACCTGGTAAGAAAGGGAATCCAAGACTGGGACTTTCTGCACAAATCACACCGCAACATAAAAAAAACCCAAACTATCCTCACAGCTGGACCAATGAGCCACATCATGATACATGGAGACAAGATTGAAGTGGTCAAGCATTTCGGTGTACATGCTTCGATCCACAATGCACACCGGTGAAAAGAACAAGGGGGACACCATCGGGCCTATCGCACCAGGCAAAACCGCAGCAGAAGGGCCTTTTTAAGCATTCAAAAGACAAGATTCCACCTAGAGGCTCTCCTGACTCCAGCCACAGTCTTTGCGGCCAGCTCGTGTGCGCGCAAAGGCCAGACAAGGGATCAGGGGGATGGAAGAGGCACGGGGGCCTCGGAGTCCTTGTGGGTGAAGATTGTACATACCACAGCCTGCCAGCAGAGCACAGCCATCCATCTTGAAGGAGGCATGGTTAGAACGCTCCTCAGAAAGGAGGATGCCAAGACTTTATCTTACTTTGGGCATGTTCGCAGGGGGATACGCTTATAAACACAGGTTATAGAAAGTTAACTTCCTGGCGTTTTGTTGTCGTTGTGGTTGTTAATACAGCTCTTATATGTGTTAAAGGAAATCCTTTCATTGTGTGCAGGCATGATTTTCAGGCTGAGGTCACATCCGCCTTGACCTTTTGTCTCACTGTCGGATCCATCTGCACCTTCCGCAAGGCCTCCAACAGCACCGAACTCTCTCTCGGCCCCGATTTCCCTTCCCTTGAGAAGACTCCACCGCGCTGCTTCATGAGGCAGTCCAGTGTCAAATACATGCAGCTTTTGCTCTACTTTCTACTTGGCCTTCAGATGGCCCCTGAATCTACAGCAACCCTACGGAAACCTGGCTCTCAGACAGTGTCCAGGTTCCCTGCAGAGTGCGGGCTGATGACAGCGGGAGCACGGATTTCATTGTCCCTACCTCTACCACCTCCCACTGAAGACAAGCAGGCACCTGTGCACACTGTCCATTCACGTGCATCTTGAGAATGTTCTAGAGCGTATCTATTTTCATTTGGCCTTAAAAAAAAATCTTAGTTGCAGTTGTAAATTTGTGATTTTTTTACTGAGGACCCACCCTCTCCTTACCGCCCCTGTCCCCAGAAGAAATCATTTTCTTTCATTTGGCCTTTTTAAATTTTTGCTTTAAGAGAGAATGAGAAGACAATTTTGATGATGGGTCTTCCTGAATTTCAGCCTACCCTGGACTCGCCATGCCCCTTGACAGCTGACTTTATTAATGAGCTCATCTTTTGGCTTAACTCTTCAGCCAAGGCAAATCTGAGGAAGCAAATTGCATTTTACAGCTATAAAACCTAAACCAGTACCCCATGGGAGTCGCAGGACCCTGAAAGAGCTCACATTTTGCTCTTAGAGAAATGCCAGTGGTTCAGGAAAACAACTACTCAAACTCAAAATGAACCACTCTTGTCACCTTCAAGGGTGCTAAATTATTTTGCCCATATGTATATTGCACTTAGTCGTTTTCAAAAACGTGCAGTTTGTCAGCCAAGTTGAGGGCAAATGTTCCTTGAACAGAGATGTCATATTTTATTTTCTCCCAGAGAAACTAATATATACTTGTTGAACACAGCAGATGCATAATAAACGTAATCTAATGATCCATTTTGCCCTTTCAATTCCATTGGTATCAATCAATTACTTGTCGAGTGACTATTATGTGCCTACGTCTGACGTATGAGTTGTGTGGGGTAAATCAGACGCATTTGACATAGTCCCTGCACCCCAGCAGTTTTCAGCGTTTTTGAGGAGAGAAACATATATGTAATAACTGGAATAAGATTCGGAAAGGCCTTCAGGATGAGTTCAATTTTCTTACAGCAGATTTTCCTACTGCTTCCCACCATTTCTGTCTCCCCATTCTGTATGAGCACATGGGAAAGTGCAGTTTCCAACCCCCCTTGAGCTGTAGCTGACTACGTGATTTACTATGGCAAAAAAAAAAAATCTGAATGGAAGTGTTTCTCATATTGATGGACACATTTTTTTAAGATCTGAAAAATGATTCTCCATTCCTCTTCCTTTCCTCTTGTGACAATCATGGGAAGATTTTCATGGCAAAAGGCAGAAAGTCTACATCACGGAGTAGGAGGTTTGGAGAAGAGTTGCCCTGGGGACCTCAGGGAACCTTTGCAGGAACGGGAAAGGCAAGCTTGTTGTTCAGGGTCCTTGCGATTTTAAGTCTATTTGTTACCACAGCATAATCTAACCTACGCTGACTAATGTGTTCTTCATTTTATAAATGGGGGGATTTAAGTAATAAACATGTGGTCTGGGAACTATGGGCTAGAATTGTTGAAGAATGCTTTGTGCAAGATCTCTTTGTAGCTTGTGCCTGGCTAATTCCGGGGAAGTGGTTGTGCATAAACAGTAGTGACACTGATGTTGGTGATGAGATGAGTCAGGAGGAGATGAGAGGGAGAAAAGGAGTACCTAATGGTAGCAACAATGGACATAGTTTGCTAATGGATAATTACTAATTGATGCTAGACATTCCACCCCCACCCCCACCCCACCCCTGTCCTCTGACTTAGCATACTCATTTCTATGAGATCTCTTCCTGCCAGGGGGCTGATTGCACATTGGCTTGCTAATATATGGCTAGCAGTTCAAAACCACCAGCCACTACAAGGTAGGAAGATGAGGACTTGTATAGAGCTAGAGTTTAGGAAAGGCACAGGAGCCAACCTCCTGGGTCCTCAAGGGTCACTGTGTGTCTCTGTGAGAGAGTTATGATTGTCTCTTCAGTCAGCATACTTCACTGATAGATTTCTTCCCAGCATCTGCCCTACATAAGAGCCCTGGTGCCACTGGACTGCTAATCACAAGTTCAGTGGTTCAAGCCCACAAGCCCTCAGAGGGACAAAGAGTGAGCTACATGCTTGCATAAAGATGCACAGCCTCAGAATCCCTCTCTGGGGTCCCTGTGGGTTGAAAATGGATGGGATGGGAGTGGGTTTTGTTTGTTTATTTGTTTGGGTCTTCCCAATTGGAGGTTTCTCTCTTCTTCTCAAGAGTCTTGTCTTCTGTATGCACTCAATCCAATCCCCTCTTTTCTCTGGGCTCTTTCCCCTAATGGTTGTTCCTTTCTTTGTTAGTATTGCTTACTGCTTCATCTCTACTGTTCACATTTTTCCCACCCTATAAATTAGACAAAGAGCTTCTAATTAAAAAGAAAAATATATTTTAAATGACTGTAAAATCCTAATAACCTCAAGTCACCAGACTCTCCTACCATTTCATTTAAAAAGCTGTCTATACTCCCTGTCTTCACTTGCTCAATCCATAGAAGCTTCTCCAGATGAGTTACCACTGACTGTCTTATTGCAAAATTCAGTGGATGAAATGAATCCCCGTGTTTCTGGACCTAATGGCCAAAACTAATTTTGGCTTTTAAGGTCCTATTCTCATCGAGAGTCCTTCTTACTACTTTTCTCCTCTTTCTTCTTGGCTCTGAAGATGTCTCTTTTGCCACTGGCCCCTTGGCTAGCAGCCCCAGTGTTGGATCCTCAGCCCTTATTCCTCTCATTCTTCATGCACTGGGAGGTCAACCTCGTCCGCTCCTAGGGCTGTCACTCTATGTCAGTATGCACAATTCTCTCAAATCTGGCTTAGAAACTCTCAAGAAGGACATAAATTTGTATGTCCTCCCTCCATCCATCTGCCACCAAAGCATCTTGAAATAAACATGTTATAAATAAATAAATAGATAATAAATAAATAAATGTATTTCTTGCCACACTAAATCTGGTGCCTCAAACTGCTAGCCTGAAAATCCTCTTTTCTTTCACCTTGCGCTGTAATCAGATTCTATATCTGAATTTCAGTGCCCACCCCTTGACGCGATCCTTGCCGTTGGTTTTAAGTCACAGCTGTGCCTTCTCTCATCTAACTAGATCCCCCCAATCCTCGTCTAGACTCCCTCCAAACCATTCTGCACACTTCAACCAGAAAATGATTTCAAATGCATACATGCCATTCTTCTGCAGTGTTCAAAGGAACTTCATCACTTTCTGGATGACAATCTAAATGCCTTATCAGAGAGACAAGATTCTGATCTACGCCCAAGTCTCTGGCTTTCTCTGCTGTGACTCACTTCTGCCCGCTCAGCTCCCATGCCCACTCTTGAGCCAAGCTAAAGTGCACTCGCTCTGGAGTAAACGCTGTAGGTCAGTAGTTCTCAACCTTCCTAATGGCGCCTTTAATACAGTTCCTCATGTTATAGGGACCCCCAACCCTAAAATTATTTTCACTGTTACTTCATAACTCTAATTTTGCTACTGTTATGAATCAGGCAACTCCTGTGTAAGGGTCATTCAACCAACCCCCAAAGGGGTTGCGACCCACAGGTTGAGAACCGTTGCTTTAGGTAGTTGCTTCTTTCTTGTCTTTATGATGAAATCTCCTTTTCCCTTATTACCCTTCCCTCTTCCCAGCAGTTTCCACAGGCATTTTTCACCTGTAAAAACTCCAAGTCCCACTCAGTCCCACTCAGGGTCTTGTCTCTTGTGAAGCCTAGGTGGCCCATGTCACTGTCCGTATGAGAGCTGAGCACCTGTCTGTTCTGATCCCCTCATGTGGCATTGTGATTGCATGTGCTCCAGGGAATGCCTTTGGTGTTACAGTCCTCTTGGCGTTCATATCCCTGCCACGGTGACGGGAAAAGCAGCAGGTGATCAATAAAGGTGGTTGAATGAATTCATCCGTAATGAAATATACGAAAATTACTTGAACTCTTGGGTCGAATTTCCTTGTACAAGTAGGATGTTGGTTTCTTGCTGTTGTTCTTCTTCTACATGATCACCTCATCGCGTGGGTCCAGCACTCATCTCGAATATTGTTGAAGGCCACCAGTTTTGATCACTGAAGGTCCCAGGGGACATGATACACAAGTGTAAAGTCAGAACACTGCCATTATGATTGAGGGGATGCCCACTCTAGGTTCCAAGTCTGGAGAAAACACTCAGCACAGAAGCAGACTTCTTTCCCCCTATCTTTTGTTGCTCTGGATCAGAGCTTAGAAGTTGCTTGTAAGTCACAACTGGATAGGAACACCCTTGATCTTCTAGGGTTTCCATTACATCTGAAAGGTAGGTTTTCTAGTCTAACCTGTTTTCTGGAGGACGGAAGCATACCAAATGGTTAAACGTAAGAGGGTTAGATGTTCTTCTGTTTCATAAGAAGACAGCAGCTTGGATTCCACATTTTGATTTTTTTTTTGTCAGAGTACTATAAATTCTCCATTTTCATTTTCTCAATCTCATTAACTTCGTTCTCCGTTGCTTCATTATTTTCAGAACTGTCTTCTTGTAGCTACATTTTTTTCCCTAACCCACTAATCTGTCAGCGGTTACAGTATTTTTAATTATATTTTCCCAATATTTCTTTCCTTGTCATAATTTATTTTTCATTCACTTGAATATATTATCTTTATGATGAAACTTAAGATTGGCTGCATGTTATATGCAATGTATAGCTACCAAACTTTTCATAGGATCTTAGCTTCCTGAGTCTCAAAATATGAAGCGACTTTTTTACTCTGCCCGCATTGAGGCCAAGCAGAGGCCATTAGGAAGAACTTAAGCTAGTGTTGGAGGTTCTGAAATTTGGGCAATTTCAATTAGTCAGGGCCTTACAAAAGCAAACAGTTTTGATTTTGAGCCTTTTTAAGTTTAAATTGCTCCTTTGAGCAGGCCTGGAATATCCCAAAAAGCATCCAGGAGATAGTCTCTTGGTATAGGTTATTTTCAAGGTCACAATTGCAACCAACCAATCCCCTGATACCCAATGACTTCTTCCATGTGTCAGTTGGTTTTGTGTTAACTTGACTGGGCCAGGATTTTCAGTGGGTTGGCAGTTGTGGCCTAGATATCTTTCCTAATGGGACTTAGCAGATATACTCGAGTATAAGCCTACCCGAATATCAGCTGAGGGACCTAATTTTACCACAAAAACTGCATTGAAAATGTGCTGAAAAACTCGGCTTATCCACGAGTACACATGTACTATAATGTAATCAGCTCTGTGGTGGGAACTGCTGGGAGCAGCAGAGCAGTGAGATTAGGGAGGGCTGCAACTCTCTTACTCAGGTCTCAGACCTGAGGCAAATGAAAAGAGATTCCCTTGGAGGGGCGACCTACTTCCTGCATAGAAGTAGATGCTGTGGAAAAGCTCGTTTGATCATGGTTTCCCTCTTTGTCCGCCCTTTCTCCCTCACCTTCCCTCTCGCCCTATTGTTCTTCCTTCTTTGCTGCTGATTTGCTTTGTAACAAGCTGAGTTCAATTGTTTATCACCAAACTATTGGCACCAAAGAGCTCAATAGTTTGTCGTACGTCAATGAGATGAAACTTGGATTCCCTCTTTCTCTGAAAAACTTCCTTTAATGAGCCTTAAAGGAAAGAAATGTGGACCTCTTCCTTGATGGTTCTCTCTCCATGTGCTTTCTGTTTCCTTCGTCTTTAGTCCACGGCATAGTTCTCAAGTGAAGTCATTTCTTCTCGCCATCTCCCTAGGGCTGCCCATGTGCAAACCATCCTCGTTTCCTCTCTCTATCACCACCACACCGCCTGACTGATCTCCCTCTCAACGGACAGTTTACCTATCCTCCACCAGCCAAAGTTAGATTTATGACTGATAGATCACATACCTTTTCTTGGTTTTAAAGTCTTCCTTGTAGTTCCCTTGTTGTTGTTTTTTTGTTTTATTTCCAACGTTTTGGACTTAAAGAACCCTTCAACAACTGATATTTGAATTGCTCAGCAAAGTATGAACAGGGACTAAAGTTTGCATCACAGGTCAAGGGACTCATGCATACTTTGAAACGATCTAGCAAATTATGCCGAGTTTAGAAATGCTGATCAGTGAACCTCGGACTCTCTGAGAGTCAGGCACGGTTCTTCAAGGTCTGGCCGATGCCCACCAGTGGACAGACTCGTGGCCTGCTCCAACTTTTACTCTTCCAGACCTCGCACCAAAGGAAGGTGTCCTAATCCCCTCTGGAAATCAATCATTTTCTCTTCTTCGCCTCCAAAGCGTACGTAGCACAGAGCACATTAGACGAGGATTTCTAGACGTCTTCTTCCCTGGATCGCTCAGGTTTTTGAAGAGAAGAATATTATCTATTTTTTCATGTTTTACCTTGCCCTCACACAGATCTTCAGACATAACAGGTACCCAGCAAATATTTACTGAGTGAGCCTATCAGAGGTTTAAAATAGCAGGAGCAGTGATTTGCCTGTTACAGATGTACACGTCCTGCCTTCCCCTGGTACCTGGTTTCTGGTATCAACAAGATAACTCCATGCGTCTGATCAGAGAGTGATGGCAATTATATATAACCAAGGTCCGTTTTCCCTCAATTCTCAGGCTTGGCGTTACAGTTCTTCGAGCTGATCTTTCGCTTTTCTTACCAGGAATAGGGTGACCTTTTGGCTCTGGTACGCCTTTTAATAACTGGAGGCACAACATTTTACCCAGTTTTGCTGTCTAAACACAAGAAGAGAGAGCTCTGCACCAATCCATCTGCACACAGTCTTTAACTATGGGCTGGCTGAAGCTGGGTTTCTCCTCCAACGGTCCCTGGATGATGACCTACACTTGTTAAAGGTGCAGATTCTGGGCCTGACTTCAAGCCTAGGGAAGAGTACCATTTTTAGGAGAGGGGATAGAAAGATATTCTGGAATCAGCACTGTAAAAATTTCTCAGGGAAGTGTCTTATTCAGTAACATCAGAAAACTAGAAGTCAGGCCTGATGACCAGCTCCTAGAAGATCACCGCTTAGAAACCCGTGTTACACAGTTCCATTTGGACACCCGAGGGGCGGCCATGAGTCAGCGTTGCCTCCACAACAACTGTCCACAACACGTCAGACGACAAGCTCGGTCCATTCCTTTTCTGCTGCATGCATTCTGGACCGAGGCTCCGCCTCGTCCCTCGACCCCTCTTTCCCGAGGCCAGCCTTCAAATGTCAGTGACATGCTCCTCAGAAGCGAGGAATGCCCCCGTCTGATTTTTAGAAGCACGGTCAAGTTTAAGAGAGGATTTGGTTGGGGCGCTAGTCTCTTTGCTCTTTAACGGAAAGTCATAGGTAGAGATCCTGTGAACAGGCGAATTGGTTGGATTGTTCTTCTCATACGTGGACAAGGAGAGGGCAAAACTGGGCATAATTTTCTTTCTCCATGTGAGAAAGTATTCACCTAGTATGAATCTCAACCCACATAAAGTATCCAAAACAGTGATAGTTATTAGCAATAGTAATGATAATGAAGAGACCTGAAATTTGTCATCTTCCTATTAAGATATAAATACATATTTCCAAATTTAGTCATGTTTGCAAATATATATATACACAGACTGCATGCTCATACATATATATGTACAAACATGCACGTGTGTACATTCATGCAAACACACATGCACACCCAAACATATACAAGCGATTTCTGGTTAGCAAATAATTTTCCTTTTCTTGTTGACCTGTTTATTTTGTCCTATTGTCTGGTTCTTGTCTGTTTGCTTAATCTTTTGACTATCAACCTTAGCCTTGTGTTGGAGGTAGCTAAAAATCAAATCTTGTTCGGCACTTGGAGATTTGCTTCATTTTATCAGGATTTTTTTTCTGAGTATGCAGATGAATTACTACGAAGACTAATTTTGAAAACCATGTTTGATCACTGATGCAGTCTTGGTTGATAGCTCTGTTATTCCCAAAAGAACCTGAACATAACATTTTCAAAGAGGAACATTTTGAAGGAAGGAAAGAGTATGGGGGGAGACAAACTTGGGGGAACCACTGTACTTAGTAAGAATTGTTCACAAGGATTCTCATTCATTAAACACGTTTCTGATCTGTGATTCATGTCGACAGAACCTCTATCAACTGTGACCTAACAGAGAGTCTGGAAAGAGCTCTTCAAACCTCTAAGAAAATGATTCAAGGAGATGCTCAAACATTTTTCTCCAGGAAAAAAGAAGAAGAAGTGAGACAGTAAGAACTGTATTTCAAGACAGACATCAGACTTCCAGTCAGACTTACAAGTTAGATGAAAAATCCTGTTAGGACCACAGTCACCCTGATGGTCTCTAGAATTTCTTCATGGCTGGGGATCTCTCAGTGAGAATGAAACTGTAACATGAGTTCCCATTTCTTAGTTTGGAGTTTTCAGCAGGGATTCCATCAGCTCCTACATGGTCATTGTAGCTAGCAGATTACTTTCTGTGGGTTGAACAGACTAGCACAAAGAATTCCCTTATTTGAAAAGTTTCAACTCAGAGTCTGTGAAATACAATTTCCAGTATGCATTTGTCCTTTGCTATACTCTTTAGAGGGAGCCCTGGTGGTGCTGTGGGGTAAGCATTGGACTGCTAACCAGTGTTGGTGGTTCAAACCCACCAACCACTCTGAGGGAGAAAGGTGAGGCTGTCTGTTTTTATAGAGATTTACAACCTTGAAAACCCTGACTAGGGTCTCTGTGAGTCAGAATTGCCTTGATGGCAGCAGGCATTTAATTGTTAATATGAAAGCCCTCCCCTCCCCCATCTAATTTCTTTAATCAGGGTGGTGTGGGGTATGGGTTAAGAAGTGGATCCTCAGGGAAGTGTTTGAAAACCTGGGGGCATTTGTGAGCTATAGTTTCTAGAAGGTACTGGAACACAGTAAGGAGCAGTGGGAGACTGGGTCTGAAATAAAGGAAGCATTGTCTAGTTTGGGGCTGAGACTAGGAAGAGTGGTTGCCTTTGGGAAGATGTTTGATTAGTAGGACAGACTAGTAGGTATATATTTAGTCAATATAATCGTGCTTTATTAATTTTGTACCCAGTTAAACTCACTCAAAGCTGAAATGGTAGAATTCAACACATCAGAACAATATTCATGATTGTTTTTAATATTCATGATCTTACTAAGAAAGCATGTCATCCTAATTTCTAAGGCTTTAAATCCTCAATGATTAGTCTTCCATTGAACCTGATCATAGGATTATTTGATCTCTTTAAATATTTTCTAATGTGAAGCCACCCCTATTGGTTGTGATAGTTTAGCGTTTCTTTGTTTTTCTTTCTTCTCCACTGAGGTATTTGAATGTGCCATTTTATTTAGAATCTTTCCTCTATGGTCATAAATGGGATTCTTTTTCAGTGTTGGGAGGAGGATTATGACTTATAGGCTAGGTTTGGATGGATGTGAAGATTGTAAAATAAGTTTGGAAATTTTTCTATACTTGAAAATTTAGTTAACAAGTGATTCACTTCACTGCCACTCGCTGAGCTGACTCAGGCACACCGTGGCCCTATACAGGGTTTTCCAGACTGTACATCCTACAGAGACTGACAGCATTGTCTTTCTCCCCTGGAGCATCTGGTGGGGCTGAACCACGGACCTTGCAGTGATCACCCCAAGGCCTACCCCAGGGTGCCACCAGGGCTCCTTAAGGGATTTGTCCAGGGATTTAAAAAGCAAAAGAATCCATCAGGAAATCCATTTCTATTGAAAGCTTTTTTGAGAAGAAGCTCAGTAGTTCATCTTTATGAGCCTGTTCAGATTTTCTACTAAGTATCTGTGACTTAATAGTTCTTATGGCTTTTTGGCTTTCTCGGTTTTATTCAAGGCTCAGCCATACTGTGGTCACAAATGGTGAAAGTCCCTATCGATTGAATTTATTAGCATAAAAATGTTTTCTGATTTTTTAAAAATACAAATGTCTTTCTATAAATGGTGAGCTCGTGCTCGTAATGAAAGGGCAAGTCAGTTGTGCATCTGGGAAAACAACGCACATGGTTGCATGTGTCCTTGAGAGCACTCACCACATTTTGCAAATGCTTGGTTTTCTGTTCAGGGTCTGTAATGGTGGGACCCAAGATGAGAAATTTATCTCACTCCGGAGACCAAATCGCTGTAACTCAGCTTTCTCTCTGCCTCTCATGAATCATCAGGTCTGGCTTTACACGGGATAAACAGATCTATTATGTATGTATACCTTCATTTCCTTTATGTGTAACTATATATTTCTTGCTCGGCATCCATTTTTATTTATATGCACCCTACCTCTGATGCTCACAGTGGAGACCTAACGTGGAGCAAGCCAATGAAACCCACCAGTATTCTCTGGGCTGCCTGAGCCTGCTGCTGGATCAACCAGCACATTTACCAGGGCCGTTCCCGTAGTTTCTCCAAAGCAGAGGCAGGAGCTGGAAAAGGGTGTAAGGTGAACATTTGATCAGGATGACAAGCACCCATGGATTCCTGCTGCTCGCTGGCACACAAACCCGATGACATGTATTTGGTGTCATTCCGATGTAGATTCTGACAGAAGCCAATTTATGGTCCAATTTATGTCTTGACTCTCATGCGAAGGCCAAGCAAGCTATAAAATGTAATAAGAATTTCTTCAATCAATGTCCAGAGGAAAAACAAATCATTCAGTTACTGACACAATATTGCATCAACACTCCGGCAAAGTTCTCACAAGTGTGTGACATGCCCCCAAGCTACCAAGAGCATGCAGTGCAAAACAAAAAACAGAAAAATCCAGCACACAACACCCCCTCTGAATGGAGGCACTCCTCAATTTTACAGCTGTTAATAGGTCATTTATTTATTTTTATTCTAATATGTCTCCCCTTTGGGGGCCTGGGGAGAGAGGGGTTTTAAAATAAATAAATGAGTCCCCATTCTCCTCTCCTGATTTTTCAGATTCAGACTATCCCTGACCTCCTTACTCTAACCTCCTCCATTCCTTCCCGCCTTCTCTTTCTAGCAGTCCCCTTTATAGAGAACGAGATTTATGTGTCCCTCGGCAGATCATTCCAACCCGGGCTCCTCGTGAGCTAACACAGATTCCTCCCCGTCACTCTATCCAGGGAAGGGTGGGCTCTGTCTTGTCGCTCGGCCTCTTCTTTTAGATGCGTCCGAGCAGATGCGGGCCATTGAGCATCCTTACAAGTGGGTGCAGGGGAGGAGTTCAGAGAGGAGGGATGGTGGAACGATGTATCCTTGCCATCTCTTTTAATTAATTTTGATTCATGGTCACTGCACCTCAGGCGCACGCACGCACACGTACACACACACACACACACACGCACGCACGCACGCACGCACGCACACACGAGCAGAGAGGTATCCTCCGGGTTGGCATCAGGACACTGGGGAAGGCGCAGGCCAGGTGTCAGGAAAGCACGCACATTTTTGAAAGCAGCGCCTTTTCCTGGAAGACGGAAACGTCGGAGGACGGCAAAGGCAGAGTGCGTTAGAAAGGAGAATTGGAGGCCAGCCGGGGCCCCTTTTGAGGTCAAGCCTAGCTTAGTCCCTAACAGGTTGGGAAGGGCTCAGATTTAGCAGCGCTTCTCTAAAGCCAATTGCTACCATGCATGGGGGAGTCCTGCCTTCATCACGGTTAGCCATAGGGGAGAGCCTGGGCTACACAGTTGGGTGCTCAGCCACTGACCCAAGGGTGTCTCGAAGCCCCCCCCCCCAAACACACACACACTTGCCCCCTCTCTGAGCTCATTGGCAGACGTGGCCTTCCTCAAAATCGTAGCCACTGATGACCCTCTGGAACAGCGGTTCTCAACTTGTGGGTCGCAACCCCTTTTGGGGTTGAACGACGTGTTCGGCAGGGTCTCCTAGACCATCGGAAAACACATTATGATTTACATGACGATTCAGAACAGCAGCAAAAATGACAGTGAGGAAGCAGCAACGAAATACTTTTATGGTTGGGGGGGTCCCCACAACATGAGGAACTGTATGAAAGGGTCACGGCATGACCCTGCTCTGGAACATCGTACTAAGCCTGCACACCGGGGACTTCCAGGAGTTGGAAGAGACTAGTCAGAAACAGATTTGGTTTCATTTTTATTCTTATTCAGTTGCTAAAAGAAATCTGGTTCTAGGCTGCTGTTGTTAGGTACTTCCCACCCAAAGCTGCCTCGTGCACAGTAGAAGGAAGCCTGCCTGGTGCGAGGCCTTGTTCACAAGTGTTCCTGTGCTGGAGCCCAGTGCAGGCTTCAAAGTAACACCCTTGGTTTTCACTACTCTAAAGAGGGGCAATGGGCATTTGTAGAGGTCTAACTACAGGCATGTACATATGTATATACATTTCTACACGATGATGGTGAAATAGAGCTATGTGCATATATTTGTAGGATTAGTATTAGGGTAGCAGATGGACATTGGGCTTCCACTCAAGTACTCCCTCAATGCAAGAACACTTTGTTCTATGAAACTGGCATTCCATGATGCTCACCTTCCCGACACGATCGCTGTAGACAAATGTGTGCATAAGCAAATGTAGTAAAGAAAGCTGATGGTGCCCAGCTATGAAAAGATATAGCATCTGGGGTCTTAAAGGCTTGAAAGTAAACAAGCGACCATCTAGCTCAGAAACAACAAAGCCCACATAGAAGAAGCACACCAACCTGTGATGATGAGATGTCGAAGGGATCAGGTATCAGGCATCAAAGAACAAAAAATCTTATCATTGTGAATGAGGGAGAGTGCAGAGTAGGGACCCAGAAGGGTCATGGGGGAGGAGATGAGCCAGTCAGGGTGCGGTGTAGCAATGATGAAACATGCAACTTTCCTCTAGTCCCTAAATGCTTCCTCCTCCCCCACTGTTATGATCCCAATTCTACCTTACAAATCTGGCTAGACCAGAGGATGGTACAGATACGGAATGGAAACACAGGGAATCCAGGGCAGAAGAACCCCTCAGAACTGGGAGGGTGGCGGGAAGGTGGGGGAGAAAGGGGGAACCGATTACGAGGATCTACATATGACCCCCTCCCTGGGTGATGGACAACAGAAAAGTGGGTGAAGAGAAACATTGGACAGTGTAAGACATGACAAAATAATAATTTATAAATTATCAAGGGTTCATTAGGGAGGAAGAGAGGGAAGGGAGGGGAAAAAATGAGGGGCTGATACCAAGGATTCAAGCGGAAAGCAAGTGTTTTGAGAATGATGATGGCAACAAATATACAAATGTGCTTGACACAATGGATTGTGATAAGAGTTATATGAGCCCCAAATAAAATGATTGAAAAAAAAAGAGTAACAGGGCTTGTGCAGCAGTTACCTAAAGCAATGCTGCTTTTGATCTTGTGGCTGCTGTGCCCCTGAGCATTTGATTGTGGATCCAAGCAAGACGAAATCCTTGACGCCAACCTTTTCTCCATGTATCATGATGTTACCCATTGGCCCAGTTGTGAGGATTTTGGTCTCATTTACATGGAGTTATAATCCATACTAAAGGGTGCAATCCTTTATCTTCATCAGCAAATGCTTGGAAGCAAGCAAGATTGTGTCATCTGCATATTGCAGGCTGTTAATAAGCCCTCCTCCAATCCTAATCTTCTTCAGATAACCCAATGTCCCTGCAGTCAGCTCTGTGCAGTCATTTCTGTACACTCTGAGAAGCAGGTATTAGCTTTGCCTCCCAACCCCTCCTGGCCTGCAGGAGCTCCAAGGGAAGCAGACCAAGGATGACCCTGTAATGTCAGGAGAGATTTAGGTGCAAGGGGACCCCAAACCAATATAACTTGGTGCAACTTAAAGGGAAATGCAAAAGAATGATATTGTAATTCGATGACATCGAGGCAGCATTTGTAATCTTACTGCCATTGACCCAGCCCACTGCGATTTAGTTGATTCTGATGCACAGGGACCTCTGTAGAGTTTCTGAGGCTGGAAGTCGGCATGTGAGCTGAAAATAGCATCTCTCTCCACAGAGCTGTTGGTAGGTTCTAACCTTTCAGCTCCCAGTCCAACACTGTTGAATTGCTTCACAATATCTTTTTTTACTGCATATACATATTTTTAAAAATAACATTTTATGTTTTAAAATTACACTTTTCTCTTTTATCATTTTTCAATTTCTTTCTTTTTAAAAAAAGAAACATTTTATTGGGAGCTCTTATCCCAATCCATCCATCCATCCATAGTGTCAAGCACATTGGTGCATACGGTGCCATCATCATTTTCAAAACATGTTCTTTCTACTTGAGCCCTGATAACACTGAGCAGGAGAAAGACAAGGATTTCTTCTCCTGTAAAGCGGGGAGTCTTGGAACACCCCAGGGGCTGTTCTCCCCTGTCTCACAGGGTGGCTATGAGTCACAAGTGACTGGAGGACAGTGAGCCCTGTTTTTTTTTTTTTTTAATGACACTGAAAATGCAAAGCATGACCTTTAATGGTGAATACTCTCCCATTGTTTCCATCAATTGTCATTTTTTGAAACCATTTATCTAACCTGACCACGTGCACAGTGTCCTATGTAGGACCGGTTTTCCATCAATAAATACAGCCCCCTCATGGGGCCTTTTCCACAGCTGTAGTAGTCCCACATAATTTGTTGAAGGGGTTCGGGGACAGGGAAAAAGGGTTGGGTAGAGGCTGAATATAATATGTACTATTAACATTTATATTCCCACAGAACCAAATTCCCTACACCAAAGAGTTAATTAATCCTATAAAATAAAACTGAAGTAATAATATGGCTCGCCATTCTTAGAACTCTACCCAAATGTTAAGCAGAGATTTAGTGGATAGGGCAATCAATAGATTTAAAAAGTAGATAATAGAATCCATTAGAATAGCACCCAGAGAAATGGTTTACTCAATTAATTGGAAAGATGACTGAGGATGAAATTTAAGCCAGAGCATTCCAGGGACTCTATACCAATGAATAGATGGCTCACTTCACTCGTGTTTATGTCTGGTTTGGTGGTATCCAAAAATCTGTTCAGAAGAATGCCCCATTATATTGCTCCAGCGGCTGTGTCTTTCTGCCCTGCTCGGAATATGGGTAAGTGTTTAAAATGCATGTCTAATACAACTCGTGTCCTGTGTTGGAATCTCGGAATTCTGAGCAGCATCACCAGAAGAACGTGATCTGGGTTTCCAGGATTTGGCCCATGCTTTAGAGGCAGCCTCCCTGAGCAGGCCCAGTTCTAAAACATGTCTTAATGACAAGCACGCCCTGGGAACTAAGTTATGTAGAAACAAGAAGAGACGCAGACTCCGAAGTGTCGTGAAATAAAAAATGATCATTCCAAATGATCTCCTGATCCAGGCTTCAAGAATGGTGCCTGGGAATCTAGCTCTGGAAGAGCGGAGCACGCTGTGTTTCCATGGAGCCTGTGAGGATCGACAGTGGCATGTGGGAGAGGCACTGGCCGGGGACGCCCAGGAGGGCCGAGATGCTCCCCCAGTCAGTTCACTCACCCATCCCTGAGTGGCTGAAGCAAGAACAGAGACGCACTCAACCCTGATTATCGTCAGTCCCTTCCAGCTCCCTCTTCAGAGTCTGAGCTTTGCGGACAGCCTGTCTAGACAGGGCCAGGTTATGTTCACAACAGCTGGCTGGTAGATCCTCATTTCAAAGAAACAAACAAACAAACAACCCCTTATGAACCCAAACAGGATGAACTTGACTAGAACCATTAGAAACGAGACGTAGTCTCAGGACTGATGATCAAGTCCTCCGTCGTTCCCCCAAAGGCACTGCAGCACTCTTCCATGAACGAGCCTGGGCAGCTCTGGAAGGAAATGCATCGGGACAACTGCTGGCAGCCAGCGCCCTGTGCTGAGGGCCTGGGCCATGGGGATACCATGGCCGATGGAGATGGAATACTTCAGGGAGCCCATCAGAACGGATACAGATCGGGAGGAAAGAAAGCAGAGCTCTCCCCTCCTTCCCACCACCCCCACCCCGCCCCGCCCAATTAAGACCATACGAGGAATGGAGAGAGGGCAGAATATGAGGATGGGAGAGGGCAAAAATGCTGCACAGTGGGGTCTGCCATGACCCACTCATCGCCACGAGCCCGTTTTGACTGCGGGAGCCCTCACATCGACAGAGCAGACTTGCACTTTGTAGTGTTTCCAGTGGCCGGGTTTTTCCGTCAGACGTGGACAGCCAGACCTTTCCTCTGAGGCGCTTCTGGGTGAACTCGAACTATCCCACCATTCAGTTAGCAGCGGAGCGTGCTGCTTACAGGTTGTGGATGGACAAAGGGTATCATGGTGGACAGCTGGGCTTTGAAGCCAGGCTGCCCGGTCTGTCAACATAGCTTGGACCCTGATGCGTTGTGTGATTGGGGTGGCGGGGGAGGGTGGAGGTGTCAACATGTTTTGTGAGCATTAAATGAAATAACACATGCTTATCAAATGATCGATATTATTCAAAATGATAATGATTAAATGTTATGATTTTTGCTTATCATCCCGCTATGTGAATCTTCAGTTTGCCACAGTATTTTTTAATCTGGCTTAGATTCTTCTTTAAGAGAGTGCATCAAACTATGTTCCTTATATCAGTGTGATTAAAATATCTAGGTGTTTGTTGTGTTTGATGTTACAGTTTTGAAGTCAGACAGTTGTTTTCATATATGACCCAAACATAAACTAGCTGTATGAATTTGAGAAAGCCATTTAATATTCTAGCCCTCTGCTTACTTATGCATAACATAGAGGGTTTAATAAGGCAACATACAGCCCTGGCGGCATTGTCATTACAGATTAGGCTGCCAAGCACAACGTCAGCAGTTTGAAACCACCAGCCGCTCAGCAGGAGAAAGATGGGGCTTTCTACTCCCGTAAAGAGGTACAGTCTCACCCATACAGGGGCCGGCTTACCCTACCCCATAGGGTTGCTATGAGTTGGCACCACCTCGATGGCAGTGAGCTGAGGTGGGTGAGCACACAGCACGTCTACAGTCCTTAGAAGAATAACCTTAATCGGAGTCAAGCTGTTCTCCTTCTCGTCCGGCTCTTTCCCTACTATCCGATACATTCGTGTTTCTTGCATGATCCAAATGCAGGCAATCAAATTACTTTGATCAGTTCAGCAACTAAGATTCTAGAGGAGAATCGGTCTTCCCACAGTACGTGGGACAGAGAGTGCTAGCGGCTGAAAGGTGCAAGCCGATATTCTTGCAGCCTGGTATGTCTCCTAAACAGAGAGATGATTTTTGCGTTTTAAAAGGAATATGTTACAGAAATCGTCTCCAGGGTTCACCTAGTCTCTCTCCTCTCTCTCTCTCATCTCCTGGCTTCAACTTAGCACTTCCTTCACAAGTACTCCATTTTGCCTTTCATCCCCCCACCATATAAATGCAGAAATAAATTTCTCCAATTTACTGAAAAGTATCTCCCAAAGGGACCAAGGGAGGCAGGAAATTAAACTGTGGTGCTGAAATCATTTCCCCACTCCAGTTTTACCCCACAAATGTAAATTTAGGGAATTCCACTTGTCAAAGTCCTCTTTGAAGCTTTGAATAATTGGATCCCAATTATTCTTAACCACATTATTCGGGCCTATGTTCAACTTAATATCTAAATAGATTACATTTTTTTGCCACCTACTAAAATTCCCCAAAGTGAATATTGCTACATTATGCTCTTCAGTTAAGAGTGAAATTTCTGACTAAAAATGTTTTTACTCATATCCCGAGATGGCTGCAAAACCCTCTGTGATAACGGAAGCCGTGAGAATTGGCATCACATTTGAATCTGTATTACTTTGTAGCAAAAATATGCTCAGGAAGAAGGAATCATTGTACTTTCTACCAATCATTTTAATACCTGAGACATCTTTCTTCTTACTAATAGCCATTCCTAATGGTTGCCAAGTCACAACAGATCGCAAAGAATATAAAGGAAATCACAGTATCTGGGAAGCATCCCGGTGAACAGGCTGAGCACAGTATAAATTACATGTTCCTGCTCGACTTTCAAAAGGAGTTCATGTGTAAAAATGGTACCAAGCACATTTTCTAGGGATAGGATTTTCTTTGGTTTCCTGTTTCATACGGTGATATGGCTACACTATATTTTTGTGTACACTGAATATATATATATAATTTTTCCCTCTCAACTCCAAGAAGGAAAGTGAGGAAATAGCATAAGAACTCCCCTTCAATTGTCAAGAACATAAATTTGTACCTTAAGGGAATACAGATGGTCAAGAACTCATTTGCATTATCTGTAGAATTAAACCTACCATCACTGACCGATCTGGATTAAGTCCTATGTAGGGTAGATACTGCCTGGCTTCCAAGTGTTTAAAATCTCAACTCAACATTATTGTCTTGGATGAATCCACCCAGAAGAGGAGGAAAGAAAGATAACATTACTGTGATCTCTTATGAGCCACACCCCGCACTTGTTGTGCCCCTTTATCTCGAATCTCACTGCATCTTCCCAGTATCTCAAGGTTACAAAGAATCGGTAATGTGCTCAAAGCCCTACAATCAGTGGGTGGTACAGTGGTAATTCGTGCTCAGACCTCTCTTATATCCCAGACCTATTGTATCTCCTTCTACCAGTGGCTCGCAAACAGGGGTGACTTGGTCACAGTACAGCCCTCGTGACACAGTGGTTAGGTATGGGCTGCTAACTGCAAGACTAGCAGCAAGGTCAGCATTTCAAAACCACCAGCTGTGCCTCAGGAGAAAGAACAGGCTTTCTCTGCCCGTAAAGAGTCACCCTCTCGGATGACCCCAGGGACAGTTCTGCCCTGTCACATAAGGCCACTTAAGGTTGGCATCAACTCAATGCCAGTGAGAGGGGACTTTAGGCAATGTCTGGAGGCATTGTTGATCATCAAGACTACTGGAATGCAATTGATACCTAGGGGGCCAGAAATGGTGCTCTCACTGCCACCAAGAAATGCTGCTAAGGGGGAGGGTGGGGGAGGGAAGGGATAAAGGGGAGCTGACATCAAAGAGTTCAAGAAGAAAGAAAATGTATTGAAACTGATGGTGGTAACATTTGTACAATTATGCTTGATCTAATTGAAATATGGATTGTTACAATATCAGTAAGAGCATCCATTTAAATAAAATATATATTTAAAAAGATAAGCTGCTAGTAGTCCAATAATGCATGAAACATCTACACCCCCCCACCCCCTCACACACACTAAAGGATTAGTGTACCCAAAATGTCAATTGAGCTGATTGGAGAATCTATGCCTTACATCACGTCCCAGATGAGGACATGCCAAAATATAACAAAATGTCAAACCAGACAAGGGTAGACAGCTAGGTTTATGTTTTGTGATTACATGAGACAAAATTATTTATGGATCCTAATTTAATATTACAAGCAATGGTGAAGGAAAGAAGTAGAGAAGCACGTTGAGTGACAGAAGCAAATCATTCTGAAATAGTGCCCCCCCACACACCTTTTTAAAATTTAACTTTTGCTATTTTATTTCTTGATTCAAAATTCTATGGTCATCATTATTGGCAGAATGAAGAAGCAGCTTATTCAGTGTATTTGCAGTTCAGGGTCTTTGCATTCAGAAAGTATTAGTTATCATATCCAGTTGAACTTAATACTAATTTTATACATAGTATGATATATAGTCACATGCTATTTATATGCAATAAAAGAGGCAAAAATAATTACTAACTACGGGATGACCTTTAGGAAAGCTTCTCCATTAATTTGCTTAATGCTCCATTGTTTCTCTTGGCCTCTCTGACTATCATAAAAGGCTAACCTTTTTTTTATTCGCCACTTTCTTTCTTCAGAACAAAGTTGGTGTCGAGAGAAGGATCATGGGTCAATTGCAGCCAGTAAATCCATGAACGGTTGGTTGGAATCTATTTCAATGGTATCTCCAGTTCACACGTGAGTTCTCTAGGTCACTTACTCCAGGTCTGTGTTGATGGGCCATTTGCTATATGGCCGGCTTTTACAGCTACTACTACATGCAGGGCCACTTGTTTTGCAGAAGCTACTTAAACTGAAGGTTAATATTTCACCTTACGGAAGGACACGTAAACACATGAAAGATGGGTGACAGCTGAAGGGAAAGCCTACCTTGTCTTCCAAGACACTGCAATGGCCCCCACTGAAGTAAGACTCCTTCTCCCTCACCTCTCAGCTGCCTCTCATTACCCCCTAAGATGTGTTTGGGTTTTAAGCTCTGGAACATAGCAATCAGGTGTCTGCATCTTCTATGTCACTGTGTAAGCTAATAATGAGCACTAATATCCAACTTTCTTTCTCAACTGAATACTAATCTCAGAAAACCTCAAAAACCCAAATTCACAGCCATTGAGTCAAGACCAGATCACAGTGGCCGCCAGGACAGGATGGAAGAGCCCGCTGATTTCGGAGACAATAACTCCTTGTGGGAGTTGAAAGCCTCGCTTCTCTCCCAATCTCAGAGAATGGCAGCTTAAAATATATGTCATCAGCTTTCAGGATCAGCTGAACATATATCTCTAGCAGTCATGGAATCTGGCTCTGCAAAATTGTGGGTAGTTTTCTCCCCTTTCCTTGTAACTTTTGTTCACTTTCAGGTAAATGATCTTCATATCATCCAAACTAGAAAGGGGGGGGGGTGGTGTATGCCTTTGAATCACAGCAGGGATGAAGAATATTGACTAGACCATGGACTTGCAGGAGAACTAGCAATCTGTCTTGGAAGAAGTATAGCCAAAATGTCCCACATTTTTTGGACACGTTTTAAGGAGAAACCAGCCATGGCTTGTAAAATACAGAGTAGAGAAGAGGAGAAAGTTCTTCAATGCGATGAAATGAGACAGTGGCTACACCAATGGGCTCAAACCTAACACCAAGTGCGAGAGCGACAGGCAATATTTTCTTTTTTTTGTATATCAGTTGTTATAAGTCAGAATCAACTCGATGGCACCTTACAACAGCAGCTGTTTTATCCACGTAATGTAAAAATAAACCACAGGGGAAAATTGCATATAATGCTGAGAGACCTGGAATAGCAGGCTGAAGCAACAAAGAGCTATTAGAAAACATACTATGGAAATAATAAACATAAAATTATGCAAAAGTGTTTAGTCCATTTTGCAGTAGATTTTCCAGAACATCATATTTCATTTGCGCAATTAAATGTTCAGAACACACGTGACTCTTACATGTAAGTGAAATTTTTTAGTGGATCAACATTCTTCCTAATAACTGGTCTGAAATGAGAAATTCCAGTTTTATGCATCTTAATTGTTCAGGAAAAAATCTCTTCAAACCCGAACACATGACAGGTTTTCACTACATTGAGAGAACCAGTGTAACACATGCAGATTGCTCAGCGTGTTCGCTCCCGGACTCGGAAGTCTGAATATTTGGGAGCCGAAGTTACAATTAGGAGTCTTGGTGGCCTGATGGTTTTGTGTTGGACTGCTAACCTCAAGGCCAGCAGTTCAAAACTACCAAGCAATTGAAGGAAGAAAGCGAGAAAGCCAAAGCTCTCTACTCCTATGAAGAGTTACTGTCTTTGAAACCAACAGGGGGAGTCACCCCCCACCCCCACCCCCGCCCCCTCCTAGAGAGTGGCTATGAATCGGAATCCCATTCAAAGGCAGTGAGTTGGGTTTGGGTTGGGTTGGGTTGGGTTGGGTTGGGTTGGGTTTGGTGGAGGCCTGACAGCACAGTGGTTAAACACTTGGTTAAACACTTGGTTAAACACAGCCTGGCCGTTTCACTCCATCAGCTGCTCCCTGGGAGAAAGACATGACAGTCTGTTTCCATCAAGATCTACAGCCTCTGAAAGCCTGTGGGGCCGTTCGACTGTGCCCTATAGAGGCACCATGAATCAGAATTGACTTATGGCGATAGGTTGAGTTTTATATCTAAATTACCCTGATGGAGGAAATTTCTGACTTTCCTTGTAAAAGATAGTTCCAATAAGACAGTGAGGGCTCTATAAAAAGCATTTTAGCACACAGACTCACAAAGTAAAAGAATTATCAGACCAGATGCCTTTAAATCTTTTATGCTGGATTCTCTGCGTCAAATAATAGTATATTTATTACACATGCATTATGCACAATACCAATATATGCAAGCACAATGTCTAGCATATAAATAACCTCTGATGCTGAAACTAAAGATAGGTACTGCCTCTGTGAAGTCATTGTCGCAAAATTATAAATGAAGTGACCGCGCTCAACCCATGGGCAAAATACTGGACAGGACCATGTGTCTGTGCTAGGCTTTTTTCTGGTGACATAGCACATGCACGGAGGAAAATAGAAAGATGGTGGGGTGGGGGGGCGAGAAATGTGGGGCTGATGTGTCTGATCAAGGCCAGGTTTACCCTCCCATTTGTAGCAGCCCAAACAAGGATGGAATCTCTGAAATAGCAGCGTGCAAGTTACTGTGCATCAGAAAGCACAGGGCAATATCTTTGAGCAATGCAAAACCAATTAAGCAAGTCCGATGAGAATTGCCAGACCCCCGTGCTAGGAGGGAGAGCAGAGCGAAGGCAGAGAGCAGTGATTTCCCTGCACTGAGAAGACACGGCTGAGGGTCTGGGAAGACCAAGGCATCTAGAGTTCACGGGCAGATAACAAGGAGGAGGGACCTGAAGAGATAAGCCCTGAAGAGACGCAGAGGGCCTTGCAGGAGCACCAAGTGCAGTACCAAAATCGGTGCTTGCCTATCAAGAAACTGCTGAGGCTGGAAAAGAAGAACTTGACCGGCTTGGAGGTAACAGCGGCCAGCGTTCACAGGAGCTGGAAATTGTGCTCAGTTCTAATATTCTGTCTGAACCCCCTCAAGATTTACAAGGTAGCGTGCACTCTGAAGGCTCTTTCCTCAGAACTGAGAAATAATTAGCTCTAGACTAAGCACAACTCTAGCCTTGCTGAAAAATCTGAATATTAAGACCTGAGAGGGCTGATGTATTTCCAAGTAATTTAACGGCATCCAAAAAAAAAAAAAGATTTAGTTTAAAATCTTTGCCTTTGTAAAAGTATAGTGATATTTCATATTTAAAAAGTCAAAACTGACAATGTCTGGCATTTAATAAAAAAATTACAGGCATGCAAAGAAGCAGGAAAACATGGATCACCATAATAGCATGTTCATAAATTGAAACTGATTTAGCCATGAATGAAATGTTTGAATGAGCAGACAGAGACCTTATAACTGTCTTCTATATATATTCAAAGAGTTATGTAGAAATAGTAGAGATATACAAAAAGAACCTATTCAAACTTCCAGAGTTGAAAAGTACATTGTGTGAGAATAAAAATATATTGGATGGGATTAACATTTGCTTAGATGTCAAAGAAGAAAATATTAACAAACTCAAGGAACATTTGAAAGTACAACATCCAGAAGAAATGAATAGGGGAACAGAGGATCAGCAAACTGTGACACCATTTCTGAAAATCTCTATATCCCTATCTGTATGTCACCAAAGTTTTGACGAGGAAGAAAGAAAGCGGGAGCAAAAACATTTGAATGAATCATGGTCAACATTTTTTCCAAATTTAATGAAAACTATAAATTTAAGAAGTTCAGTAAATGCCACACTGAGACAGGAAAAGAAAAGAAAACACACCAAGGCATACCCGAGCTAACTTGCTCACAAGGAACAGAAAGAGAAAATCTTAAAAGCAGTCAGAGGAAAACGATTCATTCCCTGCATAAAAGAGGAGAGGGAGTAGGGTGACAACAGGTCTTCCATTAAAACAAAGCAAGCAGGAAGACGGGACAGCCACAGATCGAAAGTTACATCATAAGAAAATATTCAAGCTGAAATTCTAATTCTAAATTATTGGCAAGACCAGAGGAAATGCATGATTTCCAGCTACTACTATTGACTGCTTTGATAAAAGACTCCATAGATGAGTGTGACCAAATGGTGTGTGTGTGTGTGTGTGTGTGTGTGTGTGTGTGTGTGTAGATGTAGAATAGAATTTCAAATTCTTAGGAAATCCAGATTTCTGGAGACTTGCGAACTGGATGAATCCCAAGACTACTGCCCAAGTTAGCTTTACATTCTTAATTTAAAAAAATCCCATTAAGGCTTCTTAAACCCAAACAACAGTTTAATTTACCTAGTAAAAAGCGGCACTTCTGTACTCTTTTAAGATCTCTCTAAAATAACATGAACAAGAGCAACTGAAGATTAGACAGGAAACCTGAGGGCCGTGAGTTTATGGTAATGAAAAAGGAACAATTGGGAAGAGAGAGTGAAATGATTTGACAACTTGGAAGAACGAAACCAAAGTCTTTTCATTGCATGCATAGAAAGAGTTGCGTCACTGCATACTTCACGGTGTATATTCACAACAGAAAATAAGAAGAAATTGGAAGGGAAAAGGAAACATATGAGGAAGAAATGAAGATTTATCCAGATATAGACAAGCTATCAGGAAAAATCATTGCACTCTAAGAGCTGCTACAGACAATCATTTAAGCAGAAGGAAAATGATCCCAATGTTTCTAAAGAAGTATAATAGCAACAATGAAAAAGAAACGCCAAAAATGATCGCCACACAAATGATATATTTTTTCTTATTAAAAGTTGTTTGAAAAAATTTTAAACAACCTAGCCTGGGGTTTAGAAAATATTTTAAAATTATATGAATAATAAAAATACTACAAAAGTCAAGAGAACAGACGTGGAAATGTAACACTGAACTCCTGTACTAAAATAAAAATAGATCTCAAACTGATGACTACAATTTCTCAAATTAATGACTACAGTTTCCACTGTAGGAAGCAAAAACGATAAGGCAATTAAGTCCAAAGTAAATAGAAAATAGAGAGTAATAAAAATGAGTGAAAATCACCGAGTTCGAAAACGAGACCACACCAAACCAAAACCAGAATACAAAGAAAAGTTTATTCTTGAAAAAGTTAGTAAAATTGATAAAACTTTAGGCAGATGGATTATTAAAATATGAAGGGCTTCAAAAAGTCCATGGAAAAAAGGTAATGAAAAGAAAATAGAATTTTCCCTTGAAATGTTGTAACTCCCTCATAGAACACTTCATTCCGATGAAGCGTGAGATGACACCGCTAGTCTACTTATCATGAAGCACGATCCCGGAGTGCTACAGACAACTGGATGCCGATACTCTTGACAGCTGAAAAGAAGCAGACAAAGCCTTGAAAGAGGCCATCCACTGAATTTCATTTAAAAAGGAAAGGGTGGCCTAGACAGTCTTAGATCTATTTGAAAAATTGAATTTGCAATTATGAACTTTCACAAAGAAAACTCCAGTCCCAGATGATCCAATAGTGGCTTCTACTAATTATTTAAGGTGGAAATGGTGCCAATTTTGACGAGACTGAATAAATTGAGAGGAAAAACTTTCTCGATTTATTCAATTAAATTATCTGGGCTTGATCACAAAACCCAACAATCACAAAGAAAAGACTGATGTCCTTTGTGAGATGGATGTAAAGATTCTAAACAGAACTGTAGCAAATGGAATCCAGCAACATGCGTACATATATATCATTAACTACAGGCTTCATTCAAGGAATGCAAGGCTGGCTTAATATTTGAAACTCAATCAACGTAAGTCACTTTTTAAAGCAAAATTTTAAAAAGAAAAAGAAAACAACAAACCAACTAAATCAAGCATATATGACGTATTCACTCATTCCAGATTTCAAAACCGGGAATAGAAGTGTATTTCTTAGGCTGATGAAGGGTTTCTGTATTATGCTTAATGCACAAGCCTGAATGCTTTTCTGTTAAAATCACAAACAAGGGGGGAAAAAATCACAAACATGAACATGATGTTTTCTCTGATCCCTTCTATTAGTTTCTATTAGAAACTTAAATCAAGCAATAAAAATAAATATGAGGCATTTAGATTATACAGGAAGATTTAAAACTACTTTTACTCTCAGAGGACATAATCAGCTATGTACAATAAAAGATGCAAGAACTAACAAGGGTAGAGGATCAATATACAAAAATCAATTGTAAATCTCTGCAGTAGAAATAATTGGAAGCACAAACTAACAAATTACAATTTACAACAGCATTACAAAATATCTATGAAATGCTTAGGGATGATTTGACACAACATGTGAAAGACCGGGACTCTGCACACTGGAGACCACAAGAGTTCTAAAAATAGTCAGGAAAACCTAAATAAATGGAAATATGTACTGTGCTCTGGATTGTTGTTGTGGGCTGTTAAGTCGATTTAGCACCTTGAGGATAGAGTAGAACTTCCCTTTAGTATTTCAGAAGCCATAATCTTTGCAGGACCAGACATCCAGGGCTTTTCTCCTGTGGAACTCCTGGTAGGTTCAAATCACCAATCTTTCAGCTGCTGCACACCTTACTATTGTGCAACCAGGGTGCCACTGTGTTCTGGGTGGGAAAACTCCATATTGCTCAAGTATCAATGTACTCCACATTGACCTCCATGTTCAATGCTTTCCCGATCAGAATTCAAGCAGAATTTTCTATAGACTTCAAAGGCCTAGAATAACTAATGAATTTGAAGAAAAACAAAGTTAAAGAACTAACACTACCTAATTTCTAGGCTTATCAAGTTTCAGTAATCAAGACAGCATGGTGTCAGTGAAAAGATAGACATATCAATCAATAGTACAAAATAGAGATTTGAGAAATACACATCTGCACCTAATTTACAGCTAACATCTCAACAAGTATTCCATCAGTTCCTGGAGACTGGCTTTTCATCAACTAGTATTACAGCCTGTCAGCTAGGATAAAGTGTGGGTATCTGCTTTTACAGCCCCCCTGGGTGTTTTAATGCCCCCTCCTTGCAGAGTCAATATCACCTACTTTGGGAAGATTGAGCTGCAGAAGCGATAGTTTGAATGGAACAAGGGACACTACACAGTCTAAAATCAAGAAAGGTGTACATCAATGTTGTATCCTCTCACCATACTCATTCAATCTGCATGTTGAGAAAATAGTATGAGAATATGGATTAATTAAAGAAGAATGCAGCATCAGGATTTGAGGAAAACACATGAACAATTTGTGATATGCGGATGACACAACCATGCTTGCTGGCTAGAACTGATGCACTTCTTGGCAAAGGTCAAACACTATACCCTTCTCTATGAATTATACCTCCACCTAGAAAAATCAAGCATCTTCATAACTGGACCAATAAGCAACAACTTCAGGATCAGTGGAGAAAGGATGGACATGTTCAAGGATTTCATTTGACTAAGATTCACAATCAATGCCCATGGAATGAGTTGTCTGGAAATTAATCTCTGCATCACATTAGCATATCTGCTGCAAAAAAATATGTTTTTAAAATGCTACCAAGATGTCATTTTGAAGACTCTGGTGACCTAACCCAAGCTTTGGTAATTTCAATCAATTCACATACATGAAAAAAACTAGTCAATAAGAAAACAGGACTCAAGAAGAATCAATGCCTTTGACTTATGGGGCTAGTGAAGAATATGAATATGAGGGGGTAGCCAGCCCCCCCCCCCAAACAGGTTTCTTTCCCCAAAGCTATGTATTTAATTTTTTTTATAAAACAACCTTATGACATTCAATGTATGCTCCATTACATTTATTACATTAGTCAAATCTGCGATTTCATTTTTGGGAACGTTTTTCAAACTCATCTGTTTTGTTGGCTGAAAGCACCTCCCTCATTTTTTTCTCACCTCTTCTATGTCATCAAATCTCTGTCCTTTCATCTCCCTCTTCATTCACAGCAAGAAGTCTCATGGAGTGACGGAGCGACATCAGGTGAGTAAGGTGTGTAGGGCAAGAAAGACAGGCTGTATTTTGCCAAAAACTGGAGCACTGTGATGGCTGCAGGTGCATTGTGGTGGTGGCAAAACCAGTCCTTTGTCTGCCACCGATCAGGCCTTTTTGGTCACACATGTTTACTCAATCTTTTTCAGAACCTCTAAATAGAAAGCTTGATTAACAGTCTGACCTGGTGGAATGAACTCCAAATGCACTATCTCCCTCACATCCAAAAAACAAATGAGCATCGTCTTGATCTTGATTTCACTTGACGAGATTTTGGGAGGTGAGGTGATGATGGTGTCTTCCACTGTCTTGATTGATGGTTGCTTCCTGGGTTGTAAGAATAGCATCATGTCTGCTCACCATGACCTTGGGAAAAAATCTGGGTTGCTTTGGAGCAGTTCTTTCAAAGCACAACATGTTTCCAGTTGATATTCTTTTTCGTGGTCAGTCAGAACCTGGGAAAAAATTTCACAGTGACCTTCTCATTCCCAAATCTTCCATTCAAATGTGACTAACCGAGCTCCAAGATAGTCCAGATAACTTCCCCATCTCTTCAGTGGTCCCTCTTTGGTCTTCGAGCACAAGTGCATGAGTTTATCAACATTTTCATCCGTTCAGGAAGTTGACGGAAGTCTAGAATGAGGTTTGTCGTCAATCGACATTTCACCCTTTTTGAAATGAGAAAACATTCGTACACTTGAATTTTCCCCATAGCGTTGTTCCTGTGAGCTGTTTTCAACATCATAACAGTTTCTCTGGCATTAATCCCGAGCAGGAAACAAAATTTCACAGTCTCACATCACCAAAAAACGAGGTTTGAATGAAACGGCTTTTATGAAAAAATTCACTTTGACCAGAGAAAACCTTCCCAGGTGATGACACTGGGTGCAGTAACTCAGAGGGAGTTGATAGATGCTTGCCTAGCAGGAAAAATGTGTATTTCGAAAGCTTGGCCCAGAGGAGCTTTTTACCAATTTTTTGGTACCCCCTTGTATACCATGGACTGCCAGTAAAACAGGCATATCTGTGTGGGAAGTCCTACAGTCAAAATGCTCCTTAGACTCAAGGAAGATGAGTTTGTGTTGCATACTTTAGACATGTTGTCAAGAAAAATGAGACCCAAGGGGAACACAACTGTGCTTGGTAAAGCTTATGGTCAGTGAAAGAGTTGAAGAACCTTGAGGAGAGGCATTGACATAGTGACCGTGACAATGCCCTCAAGTACAGCAATAATGAGGATGGCACAGCACTGGGCAGTATTTTATTCTGCTGTACATAGGGTCACTATAATTGAGAATTTCCTCAGTAGCGCCTAACAGCAAGGCCAATTTTTTTTTTTTTTTGGCAAAAATACAGACATTATTATTCAATCCAGAAAGGATCGTTTTTCAATAATGAATGCAGATATTCAATTCAATAATTGAATATCTCTATGTCCCAAGAAAACGAAAAGGAAAAGATCAACACTTGGTGCCAATGCATTCAGATGGAAAATAGACTCAAATATAAAGTATGACACTTTAAAATATCTAAAGGAACACAAGGGGAAAAAATCTTTGTGACTTTGGATAAGGAAAGATTTTTAAAACATTTTAAAAGCATGATTTGAAAACATCAGCCAAAAGCAAATCTCCAGGAATTGATGGCATGTTAATTGAGATGTTTCAACAAGCTGTTGAAACACTGGAAGTATTTACTTGTCTAAGTCCGGAAATTTGGAAGACAGCTAGTTGACCAACTAACTGGAAGAGATCCTTATTTGTACCCATTCCAAAGAAGGGGGACCCAACAGAATGCATACATTACAGAACAATATCATTACTATCCCATGCAAGTAAATTTTTCTGAAGATCATCCAACAATGGCTGCATCATTACACTGACAGGGAGCTGCCAGAGGTTCAGACTGGAGTCAGAAGAGGATGTGGATCAAGATACCATTGCTGATGTCAGATGGATCTTGACTGAAAACAGAGAATACAGGGAAAATATTTACCTATGTTTCATGAACTATGCAAAGGCATCTGACTGTGGATCATAACAAACTACACATAGCCTTGAAAAGAATGGGAATTCCAAAACACTTCATTATGCTCATTTGGAACTTGTACATGAATGAAGAGCCAGTTGTGTGAACAGAACAAGGGTTTATCATATGGTTTAAAATCAGGAAAGGTGTACAACAGGATTGTATCCTTATTTTAGCTGTATACTGAGCAAATGGTCAGCGAAGCTGTACTGTATGAGAAGAATGAGGCACCAAGATTGGAAGAAGGGTTATTAACAAATTCCATTATGCAGATGACATCACTTTGTTGTCCAAAGTGAGGAAGACGTGAAGCACTTGTCCAGGAAGGTCAAGGATTGCAGCCCTCAGTGTGGATGACCACTCAATGTCAAGAAGACCCACATCCTCCCACCAGGACTGACAAGTGACCTCGCGATCAACAGAACAATTGAAGTTGTCAGAATTTTGTCTTCCTTGGATCCATAATCCATGCTCCTGGAACAGCAGCCAAGAGATCAAAATATGGGTTGCATTGGATAAATCTGCTGCACAAACCTATGTAGGGTGTTGAAAAACAGGGAGGTCACTTTGAGGACAAAGGTGTGCCTGACCCAAGCCATAATATTTTTAATTGACTCATATGTATGTGAAAGCTGGGCATTGAGTAAGAAAGAGGAAAGAAGAATCAACGTGTTTTAATCAGGGTACCGGCAAAGGATATTGAAAGGATCATGGACTGCTGAAACAAACATAACAGATCTGCTTTGGAAGAAGTACAGCCAGAATGGCCCTTCCAAGCTAGGATGGCAAGACTTCCATCGTGTACTTGCGATGTATTGTCAGAAGGGACCAGTCTCTGGAGTAGGACATCCTGCTTGGTAAAGTAGAGGGGCGACTTAAAAGAAGAAGGCCCGCAACAAGATGGGTGGACATCACAGTGGCAACAATGGACTTAAGCATAACAACCATTGTGGGGATGATCCAGGACGGGGCAGTGTTTCCTTCTGTCGCAATGAGATGGAAGCAACTCAAGGGCACTTAACCACAGCAGCAGTGACAACAGGGCCTGATCTGTAAAAGAAATTCATTGGTAAACGAACTTCATCAAAATTAAAAGCTATACTCTTCAAAAGGTATAATTATGAGAATAAAAGGATAAATAAGCCATCGGCTAGGAGAGTTTATTTGCTACTCATATATCTACCTGTTAAAGGATTTACAGAGAGAGTACATTAAAATGCTTGAAGCTCAATAGTAAGGAAAGAAAAATTCCAAGGAAAATCTGGAAAAAAACCTTGGCCAGATATTTCTCCAAATAAGATACAAAGATGGTCAATAGACAAATGAAACAATTCTCACTATTTTATTTGTTGTTTCTTTTCTTTCTTTCTTTCTTTCTTAATATATCATTTTATTTGGGGCTCTTACAGCTCTTATAACAATCCATACATCAATTGTATCAAGCACATTTGTATTGCCATCATCATTTCCAAAATACCTTATTTCTACTTGAGCTCCTCTTTTGTCCTCTTCCTCCCCCACCCTCCCATCCTTGTTAACCCTTCATCATTTAAAACATTTATGTTCATATTTTACACAGTCTGCTGTCTCCCTTCACCCACGTTCATCCCCTGGAGGCGGGTGTGTGTTATACATTGATCACTGCAATGGGTTCCCCCTTTCTGCCCCCATGGTACTCCAGTCAGTGGATGATGTTGGTACCCCTGCATTTCAAACAAGGGGCAGTTTCTTGGGTCACGCAGGTTTGGGCCTCAAGGCGTACAGCCCATTTTACAGAGAGAAGCTATTTGGCTTCCGCTGCCATTGGCTGGAGCGAGTGGGCAGGCATCGAGAGAGGAGAGCCCGGCTGCACAGAGGCTCCACCAGTGAGCACTTACTAGTAGGAAAGGTGCTCTCTGCTCAGGAGGAGATAGTTTGGGGGGACCTGAGATTGCTGAAGAAGGCCATTTATTTATAATACGGGGAGTGGAAAATTAGGCCATTGTATTTCTGCACAGGGGAAGAATTCATAAAAAGTCACACAGAATTATTCTTATATAACTGACAATGACATCGTTGTAAGGTGGAAACAGAGCTTTATTTGTCTTACTTAAAATGATATATAGAGCACTTGTCTGTTTATTCCACTGCAAACAGCTTCTGCAAAAACAGCCGTAAATCCCTGGGGGTTCCTCCTGATAGTTATAAGTTACTTGAGCAAAATCTCTCAAGCAAGTTGCTGCCTTGCAGATATCCATTATTCTCAATTCAAGGGCCTTTTTCTTGTTGTTTGTTTGTTTGTGTTGAGTGTGTATTCCCGCCCCCCCCCCAAATTATGTTATATGCAATATTACTTTAAAAAATAGAAAATGTTCCAGAACACAGCTCCTTTTCAAATAGGTAAGTATATGTACCTAAATCAAAACACGCAGAGCCAAAGGGGAAAACCCTCGATAAATAGACTTCATAATCAAATCTGGCTCGGGTTAAAGCGAAGTTAGCTTGATGGATTCCGGCTGGGGCCCTAGTGAAGAACAGGCTGTGTAATTAAGCTACCTCAGCTCAGCCGCCCTGGAAGCTTACGGGCAGCTCAGAGGTTCCAGGGTGACAACCAGAGGCAATCTTCAGAAATGAGTAGACAGCCAGCCCACCCACGTGCTCGCCCCTCAGCTGTGACCTGTGTCAGGGGACGCCACTGTTCTTCAGTACACACCCAACTGTCCATGCCATTGACTGGCCAAGCCCAGCTTTGGGATTGGGAAATGAACAAGCAAAAAGCAACCAATGGTGCAGCCACAGGCCCTGTTTTCTGCTCGGAAATCTGGAACCTGTCATTTCTGGTCCCCCCTGCCCACCCCCCCACACATGGCATGTATCCACACATACATATATTCCATATATTATGTACTGTAGCAGAAACAAGACGAATGGCTTTTCAGGAAGGAAAAAAAAACCCTGCGTTGAAATTTTGCTAAGTCACGTTTGTAGCCTATGAACTATAGTTTAAGACTAAAAAAAAAATTTTTTTTAAGAATCACGATGTGCCAGAAACATTGGACACTGGGGACCCAAAGATGAATGTGACCAGTCACGGCCACCAGGTGCTCACTACAGAGTGGGATGGAACAACACTTAGACAAGTTCGCTATACTATGTGCAATGCTCAGCTAGAAACAAGCACGGCATTGTGATCACAGAAGGATGAGGGGGCTCAGAGTTGACCTCCCAAAGAAGAAAACGGAACTAACTTTTATGGAACCAGGAAACCACTTGACCTTCCTGAGCCTCATTCTTCTTTTTTGGTTCAGTGGGGTTTATAGTATGTGCATCGATGGAACAGATATGAGAAATGAAGCCAGAAACCTTGACTCCTGCCCTCGCTGTCCTCTTCTTCCCCCTCAAATCATATGAAGGAAGGAAGGAATAGAAACAATCTTTTGCCAAAACTGTACCACCACAAGTGACTGCTTTACATAGGACGGGAAGGAGAGAGTATCAAGAGAAGCATTTTGTATTTCTTTTCATTGTGGTACATGAACCCATAATACAGAAGGGCGAGAAGAGCAAAAGTTTTGCTACGTAGTCCAAACTCCCTCCTTCATTTCTTCCCTCATCATAGTTACGGGGGAAGGAAGATCTCAAGAGGAGATCCTATTTCCCTCGGGGTTCAGGGCGTACCTTGCACCATCCTGCCAACGCCTGATGTGGCTGACAAAGAGAGGAGCCGGACTCTGGGCCCACCTTGAAGGAGTCTGTTTGGCTCGCAGCCCCAGCTGTGGGCTCCTGCAGAGCCTGTCTGGAGATTGGAGTGGGCGTCACGTTCTCCTCAGGAGAGTCTCTAGCCACGGGTATTCTGGAGCTGGTCATAGCACCTGGCCAGAGAGCTCACCCTAGGCACTTCCCTTTCCATCTGCACATTCACTGATGTCATGCTTGTAGCTTGAAATCAGCCACAAGGTAAGCATTTCACCAAAGGAATAGCAAAAAGCGCAAATTAGGGCTTTCCCTCCTGTGGATCTCCGCGGAGATCCAGTAATAAATACTATTATCCCCAGCCAAAGACTGAGCGACGCAGTGGCTCTTGTCATTTCTCCTCAACTTGAGGCTCTTCTAACAAGTAGTCTTTGCCTCCACATTCTTCGCTGAGCTTGCCAACACTATGCTGTCTGGATCTTGGGCGGATGCATCCTCCATCCAGCACTACTTCCTCCCATTTCCTTTCACAGGTGTTATTTCCTAATAAACTTTGGCACTCTTGATTCCATCTCACCACCTGCTTCCTGAAGAGCCCATTCAATGTGGGACAACTGGAACCAAGAACAATCTGCTAGGGTTTTGAGACGGAGTACTCACCTCCTGGTTAATCCTGAAAGTGCTGCTCTTGTACACCAAGGTCAGTGTGATAGCCAAGGGCACCGGCCAGAGAGTTATGCAGATGGTTAACAGAACAAAGCTTCCCTAGGGGCGAAATAGATAAGCGGTCAACAAAGCTACAGATAATTGCTGTTGATCCTTAGTATTTGCAGATTCTGTATTTGTGAAATCGCTTACTGCCTAAAAATTCATTCTACCACCCCACCCCTCAAGATGATAACGTGCAGTGTTTTCAGTTATTGGGAGATATGTACATGCACAGATGATGGACAAATTTGACTTACTTGATGTGCACATTCTCAGCGAAGGTTAAACAAGGTCGTTTGGGCTAAGTCAGTGTTCATGATGAGTTTATAGAACATAATACAATAAAATAAATAAATGGTTGTCCAGTCAACTTTGCCTTGTAGCAGCCCCATGCTTACAGAGTGCCATGTGCCCCATAGGTTTTAGCTGGCTCTAATAGTGCCAGCCTTGGTTCCATGTAACTACTTGGTGCCTATGAATTGTCAGCTTTTAGGCTAATAAGTGACTGCAAACCATTTGTGCTACCCAAGGACCTTTATAGGACATAACAACCATGGATAATGAGAATGAGTGGGAGTTGGAAGGTGGGTGCGCCATCAACAAATCAGACAGTTAAGGGACTGGACCTAGTCTTTGCATCAGAGCCAGCATTCAGACCTGCGGTCTTCTGACTGAAGAAGCGGACGGAGCTCTAGGAGAAAGAATACTGTAACTCCACAGCAAGCCCACACTAGTGGTTTCCTGAGTCCTCCCCTAAAGGGACGCACAACCACTCACATGCTTGACACGGGAGAATATTTATATCACATGTTAATGCCAATGCCCAGCAGAAAGCACCACAACCACATAGAACGATTGGCATAGTTGATGTTAGTTTGTGTGCTAGTCCGGGTAGACTAGAGAAACAAATCCATAGACATTCATATATATGTAAGAGAGAATTTTATATCAAAGAGTAATTCCACATTAAGAAAACATACCAGCCCAGTCTAGATCAAGTCCATAAGTCTGATATTAGCCCATATGTCCGATATCAATCAATAAAGTCCTCTTCAGAATCACGAAACACATGCAGTGATGCTGAATGCAGGAAGATGACTGGCCAGTGGGTGGAAAATCTTGTGAATTCTGTGGCACTGTAAGCATCTCAGCGCTGGCAGGGGTCTCCATGTGGCTCCTCCAACTCAGGGCACTAACGAAAGCTCCATGTGTCTCGTCAGCTGCAATGTCTCCCAGGGAGTAAGCGAGTGTCCCTCCTCCAGCGAGCTATGCATCCCTGTGGCACCTCCCAATGAGGTCACCAAGCTGCGACTTGACTGACAGGCTAAACTCCACCCCTTCGCTCTCAATCTTCTCAAACTGACAACAGATGATGTGACTACCACAGCTTGGCTTCGTCAGTAGCGACCCAGTGCAGGTAACCTCTTCTGGTGCTTCGGCCTCTCTCGGGAGCTCCTCGTTGAATGGAAGGACCTTGCCATGGTTCAATTGTGCCTGCCTTCCAGGATGCATCCACTTGGCTGGGTCATGATTCTCTTTGGCAGTGATGAAATGATGTCCTATAGTAGGTACATAATCATGTAATCCCTTCTCGAAAGTAATTTTCATCTGATCAGCCAATCAATTGTAAAGATGCATGGGGTAGGACACGACTCTGAGCCAACGTACGGGGAATTTCCCTGAGGTCTGCCCTGCCTCACCTTTTATCTCGCAGGAATGAAAAGAAGCGAGACGCAAGCCATGAGGCAGGACTCAGTACCATCAAGGATGAAGAATTGGGAGCAGAGTGTATCCTTTGGACCCAGGGTCCCTGCCCTGTAAATGTTCCAGTCCCGGGGGAAGATTGATGCCAAGACACCCCAGAGGTCCCCGAGGCTTGGCAAGACCCCAGATGTTGGCAGGAGTCAAGGAGGTCCCGCCAGAGCGTCAGAAAGAGGAAGTCTCCTAGAGGTGCTGCTCTCAATGGGAACGTCCAGCCGGAAAACTGCGAGAGAGCACATCTGTGCGTTACAGCCATCCTCTAGAGGTGGTTTTATTACAACAGCCCTAGCTAACTAAGGTGGATCCCTCGCCCAAGCCTGCCTCCCCCCTTTTCCTTTCACACGTGTTTCTTCCCAGAAAACCTTTTATACGCTGCTCGGCAACAGCTGCTTCTCAGAGAAACCAAACTGGGACAGGGAGGGCAAAACCAAGTCAACAGGCACCAGGGAGGGTCTCTCCGGGAGGGCTTGTGCGAGGCAGGAGAGCCTTTCTGAGGGCTTTTCTATGCAGTCTGGGTCCCAGCGAAGAATATGTAAAGAGCCCTTGTGTCCAACCTGCGGGCTCAGATTCAGTAGCTCTGCTGGTAGTGCCCAGGCTTCAGCTCAGATGCCAACGAGCTTTGAATCACTCTTCTTGGTCCCTTCTTACCCACTTTTCTGCCCTCCTATTGCTCTCTCCTCCTGCTCCTCTTTCGGATTCTCCAGTTTCCAATTCCCTTAGAATTGAGATGTGCTCTCTACTGTGTGATGACCTGCTCGCGTACCCACCACCCAGCTCCGCTCAGCTCAGCATGCCTCACGCCACCTTACTGCCTGCTGGTGTCAGCCTTCCCCGTGATCTCCTGGGTCATTCCAATTCTACTCGTAGAATGGCGTGTCTGGCTCCTCCTTTCCACCTATGACCTTTAGCTATCCAGACACCGTGACAACTTCAACTCCCAATCGGGCCTCTCCTAGTCCAACCCAACTGTGGATTTGACCTTGACTGCCAGACCTAGCGCAGGACAGTGCCATGGCCATTGTTCTCCACCCTGTCACCCATCGCCCTCCTAGGATGGTGCACCCTCTGTGTGCACTTGTAGTTCAGGGTCACTGCAGAACACTCCGTGGCATTTCTGAGCAGCAAGAGTACTTTGTGTTGACATAAATCGCTGTTTCAAAAGCCAATCATTCGTCAATCATTAACTGAACCCTTCCTCTAAGCTCAATCTGAGTCCCATTCAACCAAGTCAAGCTTGGATATACCGCATAGACAGGGTGTGGGCTGTTTGCTGTTTGACTACACTCTGAGTTCTTTCATCAACATTTTCTCTAAGTATTCTAATATTCCAGTATTTGTATTCAGTGTGGCAATCAAACTAGAACTGCTTTACAAAAAAATTTTTTTTAATCTTGTTTCATTGACCTTGACATGATCAAGGGTGTTTGCAGGGCTGTGAGCATACACCACTTTGTTCTTTCTCTGACTTCATCATTCCCACGCTCTCACTCACAGTTATATTATTTTCTTGTCGAAAATCGGTTAGTTTGGACAGAGGTAGTTCCCTCGTTCTACCAGCGTGATAAATTTGCCTTGTTTGTTTTCTGGGAAGAAGCAAGGCCTACATAGTTTGATACACCTGGAGTGTTTAGAGATTTAGCGGG
>NW_022111300.1:11556418-11608483 GCF_000313985.2 Echinops telfairi
GTGACTATTCAGACCAATCTCCATACATACTAAGAACCTGACCCATCTGCAACCACAGAGCCCACACCCCCTATTCCCCTGCCGTTACTACGCCACGGTCTGACTTTATTATCCCAGGAAACTCTTTCCCCTGAAAATAAAGTTGCAAATAATTTTATCGTTTGTTCCAAGGACTTCCTGAAAACCAAAATTTCACAACAATAGACGAATACCTCATTAAACTATTTATTATTAGAGTAAGTACTCCTTTCTCAGGGATCACCCATGCTATTCCAGGGGATCCTTGCCTGGCTCTGCCCCCTGCTTACCCCCAATCGTCTCAGCCCCCCGCTTTCTACCTCCATTTCTCCTTTTGTGTCCATGCTAGACTGAAAGAAAGGAGAAACCGGGGGAGGTGGGGGGCCCTCTCTCCGTAAGGAGGCTATGAGTGAGATGGCAATGAATTTGTTTGTTTTGTGACTACAAGACCTGCCTTAAACCAGATTCCCCAAATCTCCTATCTCACTTTTCCTTCCTTGTGGCATGGTGGTGACTCTGAGGCTATGAACCACAAGGTGAGTGGTTTGAAACCACCAGCCACTCTGCAGGAGAAAATGGAAGCATTCTGCTCCCTTATAGAGCGACAGTCTCGGAAGCCCACCGGGGCGGCTCTACCCCATCCTAGGGGGCCCTTCTGAGTGTGAATCAACTGAGGGCAGTGCGTTTGGTTGGGGCTCTCAGAGATACCACTCTAACACGCACACACGCACACACGCACACGCGCGTTTCCCTGGGGAGCGGGCAGGGGAGCCCTCGTTGACGGAGTCCTCACCTCAGAGGAGGGCTGGGGCTGGAGTGGGTTACACGCTGGGCTGTTAACCTCAAAGTCTATATGCAGAAACCATAGCGAGGCTTTCCATAAAGATTTGCAGTCCTGGGACGCAAGGCCAGTTCCCCTGTGTGCTGTAGCATCACTGAGTCAGAATAGGCTTGAGGACAATGAGTTTTAACACACTGCCACTGAATAACACTGCCCCCCTGGAGGAGTGTGGGTGCTCCCAAACCGTAACTCTTTGCAGGAATAGAAATCCCCGTCTTTTCCCCATAGAGTTCCTAGTGGTTTTGAACTGCTGACTTTGTGGTTAGTAGCCCAAGAGTAACCACAGTGCTGCTAACTGGGTACCTATAACCTTGCTGCCCTTGAATCTATTCCAACTCATAGCAACTCTAGAAGACAGGGGATAGCTGTCCTTGTGGGTTTCTGAGTCTGAAAATCTTTATGGAAATGGAAAGGCCTAGCTTTCCCCCACGGTGTGGCTGGTGGGTACAAACCACTAACTTAAAACAACAACAACAAACAAAATGGTTTCATTGGCACATAATCCACATATTGCACAATTTAATAGTTCAACCCTCTCAAGAAGAGTTGTACAATCATTACCATAATCACTTTAAGAACATTTTCTTCGTTTTTGTGCTCATTGTTAGCTCCCTGTTTCCCCACAACCTTCCCTGCTACACCCACATGAAACTGTCAGTCCATTATTGTCTCTATAGATTTCTCTATCCTGGATTTCACATACAGAAAAACTTTTTTAAAAAACCTACCAAAACTAACAGCAACAACTAAGTAAAACAGGGGGGAAACCTCAATAAAAAAGTTGAAAATATTAAAACAATTGAACACATTTAAAATGAGCCGAATGATAAAGTGTTCCATTTTAATGTACTCACACCGCAATAATCCACTTTCTAGTGCCCTCTGCAGGATAGCAAGGCTGTTTGCCTAGCAGCCCAACTCTGGTCCCGACGGAACTGTCTTTTGTGGAGATTCACAATGAACAGTGATCTCAGCTTTGAGAGCATCTAGAACAAGCTAATGTGAGTCAGAATGAAAGAACTGATACAGAAGCGTATAACCCACCAGTTCTCCTGGGGTCAGAGAGGATCTGGTGAAGAGTTCATAAAGATGTGCCATTGGACTTCAGGGAGTGGGAAATATCAGGGGCGCTGATACCTTGTAGCTGCCCTCTGAATTCTCACTTAGATGGCTTTGGGGACGATGATGGGGACTTTTGGAGTCATGGTGGCTCCGATTCAGCTGCTGACCCAAAGGTCAGAGGTTCAAACCCTTCAGCTGCTCTGAAGGAGAGAGATGCAGCAGTCTGTTCCTGTAGAAAGAGTACAGCCTTGGAATCCCACGGGACCAGTTCTTCTCCATCCTATAGGGTCCCTAGGAGTTTAAGTCAACTCCCTGGCAGTGTGTGTGTGTGTGTGTGTGCATGCGTCTGCGTGTGTTAGTATGAACACTTTAATAAGAAATAATATGGAAATAATTCCAGAATTTCTTCAGCAGCTACTCTGTAACTGGACAATGTGTTGAATCATGAAGCTCCAGCCCCCAAAATCCATATTTTGGCTTAAAAAAAAAAATTGGGTGGCGGGGAGAAAATCTTGTAGAGACTCTTCCTGTCTGCCAAATCCATCCTCTTCTTTCTACAGTGGACCATCCCCACCCCAGTCCCCTTCCCACAATCTGGCTGAACCTTAGCAGGGTACCATATTCCGTTATCAATCACCCATACTTCCTGCAACCTTCCCAAACAGAGGAGAAACATGCCAAGCACTTGTTTAAACAGAGCTTATTCAAGGTGAACTCGTGTGCTCCTGCTAGTTTGTGTTTCATGGGATCTGATTGCTAAGGAGAGGAGGGCAGTTGGTTACTTGGGCACCACGCTATTTAGGCCAAATATCAAGCACATTGAACACTGGGTGTTTTCATGTGTGTTCTGTTTAGTTTGGGGTAAGTACCGTTTTCTCTTAAGTAAGGATGGCCTTCATTTTGGCAGGTGGCAATCATCATTGAAAAGATAGCGTTGACAGCTATTTGTCTTCTGAAGATGGTCCCAATCTGAGAATGGTTCAAGGTGTACGTTGTAAGCCTGACTGGACACCACTGCCGTAGACAGAAATATCCTGAACATGTTCTAGTTACACTCTTACCATCAAAACAGACCAAAAGCCGTCTGTGGGTCTGAGCTAACTATGTCCACCGCGTTCACAGGAAATGTCAACCTGATTCCTCTGGAGCTCAAGTTCCAGCTCCGGTCAGGGGTTCGGTCTGTTGAGAAGCGGTCCAGAGAGGGGAGGAAGCAGGAGAAGCTGGCAGCACCGGCTCTTTCTGCTCCTTGTCTGGAGACCAGCGTTCAAAGAGTTCCCCCAAATGGCTGGGTTGATCAGGGCCACGTTCGTCAGGTCAGGGCGACACAGGCACAACCTCCGATCTCATTAGCACGGTTGATCTCATCTTGTGCTCGCATTCATTTTCACTAATAGGATACAAACATGTAATGATGTGTAAGTGTTTTTTAATGTCATGTAAGTGAAAACAGGTGGGTAATTTACCATGTGCTCCTTGCAGATTGGAGTTGGCATTTCACAAAGAACATGCTATTTTCTTTCTTTCTATTTTTTTTTTTTGGTGGGGGGTAACTTTTTTTCTCGGGTCAGATTTCAGCAACTCTGTTTTCTTTATCAAATCACTTAGGCAAGCCCAAGTCAGATATCATACCAGGTCTGTGGACCCAAGGCAAAAATCAAGAAAAGGATTTTCTGGGGTGGAATGTTTCAACAAACTATCACCAGGCTTATATCGTTACCCTCCATTCAGAAGAGAAGGAAAGAGGGAAAGAGTGGTCTAAACGAGGCATCAGGGGTATTACAAAAAGTCTGTATTCAAGAATGTTAGCCCTTGATTAGTGTATTGTCCTTCCTGGGGCTGTGGCTGCTGAACTAATGGCCAATCCTCGGGGCGTAAGTCAAGAATCTAACTTCATGAGAGTCACAGTGCGCCTTGGGTGGTGTTGATTCGTTTTAATTTTTTCCGGGAAGTTAGAGAGGGAGAGGGTATCTTCAGCCCTCTTGATAAGAGACTCAGCTTACCTTCTGACTGCTGCCTTGATTATGAAGCTATCAATATAATCTAGATTCATCGCGTCTTTATTAATATTAGCTGAGCTAAGAAAACTAGAGGAACCAGGCGTCTTCCTGCCTTTTTCTGGGTTGAGTGTTAGCCAGATTCTCCCATGATGATTTGCTGATGAAAGGTTATAATACATTTCATAAATTCCGAGGAAGCGAAGAGCTAATTTTCAAAGTGACAGTGAGATGCCCCCTCCCAGTCCCAAACACTTGAGGAGAGAACACATTTCTTGCTTTTAATTTGGCAGATTTTCTGTTTTCCCACTTTAGGAGTGCAGCCGAGGAAAAATGTTCTCTATCTCGCTCCATTCTGTGGCCTTGCTCTGGGTCTCAGATTGCTTGTCTTGCCTGTGATTCTACATTCCAGAATGCCCCGCGGGAGGAAGAAATTGTGTCCAGACACAGCCATGGGAATGGAATTTCCCATACCTTGAGAGTGACCTCCAATTTGACCTTAAAATTAAAAACTTGTTTGTGAACTCCTGAGAGAGAGGGGGGCAAAAAAAGTATATAACAGTAGCTGTTGTTTAAAAATATAATTGGCAAGTATAGGATTGGAACAACACATGAGTCAACCGCGGGCTCCCTCAGATTCCAACAGCTTACAGGCCAGACTTCCTGTGTTTTTCTGCCCATGAATGGACGCACCTCCAGTGTAAACATCAGAAGGGGAAAGAACTATGCCTTTCCAATCCTAAATTGTGATGGTCGCTCCCCTCCCCCCTGCTGCCCCCACTCCCAAGTGCTTGCTTTCGGGTTGGCTTGTCTCTTGCTTTGCTTCGGTCGCAATCTGAGAACCTGACATCCAGCTTGCTTGTGTTTAAATGCAGACAGGAGGGTTTGGGCACAAGAGACATGCATGAATCTTAAGTCTATTACTTATCACCTGTGTGACCTCCATTTCCTGCTCCGTAAAATGGTGATAAAGGGTGCTGGATACCTGAGACTGCGGATTGGGGACCAAAAGGAAGTGAACGAGTAGTTGAATTTCCCTTATGATATCCTGTGTCATGAGGTTTTCTTAGTAGTAGTATACTCATTTACTAGGGCTGCTATAACACAAGGCAGTAAACTTGGTGGATGCCCTGAATGGAAGCATATTATCTCATGGTTCTGGAGGGGAGGAGTCTGAATTCAGGATGCTGCCTGCTGGGTTCATGAGCTCTTGGTCCACTCACAGGGAAGGTCCTTCTTTGTCCCCACCAACTCCTGGTAACCATAAGCACGCCTTGACATTCCTTGTTTTGTAGACACATCTTTATTACCTCTGTGCGTCTCTTTGTGTCTGTCCTTCTCTTGTAGAGATTGGGCTAGGGCCCAGCTGAACTGACCTCCTGTTAGCTGATAGCATGTTCAAAGAACCCGTTTCTAAACAAGGTCATGTTCACAGATGCTGCAAGTTAAAGTTTCTGTAGTACGCACTATTTAATCCATAACACGAAAGAAGCCGCTTGGTAACCATTTAAGAGAGGTCTGGACAGCCTTCTGTGAAACCAGGTGAGCCAAGTACATTTCTGTCCTATGAGAATATGTCTGACACAATCCTGTGCTATGAATATTGTCAATAATATATCACATTTCACAGTTTCAAATCTGTTCACATGATATGATTTCATCCTCACAACTGACTTATAATTGATCTTTGAATGGTTATTATGCCTGCATTTTCCAGATGAACATATTGCTCTCTATTTATATATTGGGAAGCTGAGGTGCAAATATTTTAGCAAGTTATTCAAGCCCACATATGTGCAACTGGACAATGAATTTGTGGAAAGTCCTGCCTTATGAAGTTCTTGGCCATTTCAGTAGAGCAGGTGGGCAAAGTAACTGCCTTCCCTGGAAATCTGGAATTGATTCTATATTACTGAAAATGAAATCGGAGACTTGTGACCTGTAGAGTGGAGATTGTAAGTGGCCAACGGACAGTGCCCTGTGAGCAAGGAAAACATTATGATTTAGTGCCAATGTTTTTGCTTCTTTGCCGTTCTCCGACACCGTGGGGATTTAGGGGCCATTTGCTAGGAGTTTGGTCTTTTTGGCTTTCCACGTTGTTTTGGTTACCTAACTAAGAACACCACTGATGGATTCGATAGATGATTGCACAGCACGGTGTGTAGGGTGTCTTCAGAATTCCAGGTTATAGGGGAGCAGACATTGTTGCCATGAAAGAAGTAGACCTGCGAGTTTCCAAAGGGTTGGGATATTCATTGTCATGTATAGATTCTGTTGCTTCCCAATGCCCACAACATGCTGGTGTGATGCTGAAGTTCACGTATATCCTATTTATTTGACTATCAGTGATATATCCAGAACTCTGCAAAAAAGCCCTGCAAAATAGTTTCTCCTTTAAATGGTATACCATGGTTTCTAGTGTAAGGGGCTAAGAATCTTGCAATCATTAATTTCCTTACAGACATGGTAAGAACAGTACATGACAAACTATAATTAAATTTCGCAATGCGTTTTATACCTCTCCAGCACCAGAGGAGTTTGGGGAGATGATAGTTGGCTACTGTAGGCAGAGAAGAAGGAACGGAGGATAGATACCTCTCCTGGTTTGACTGCCTCACTCATCCTGTTAGCTCCACAAATGGAGCCTCCTGGTTATGCGTCATCATGGGAAGCCCCAAGGGTGGAACTGCCCCCTGTGAGTTCCCACGGTGGTAATTCTCTCTGGGAGTAGAAAGCCCAGTCTCTCCCGAGGAGCAGCTGGTGGTTTCAAGCTGCGGACCTTGTGGAATGCAGGTCGATACTAGGCCAGTAGGCGGCCAGCACGCCTATCAAAGTGGGTGTTTCTTACATGAGCCCTTTAGAAAACATATCATTCTTCGGGTCTTAGTTACTTAGTGCTGTGACAGCAGCTATATTCTAAATGGGTGGCTCTAACAAGCAGAGCTATTCTCTAAGTCGTTTGGGAGCATGGAGTTTGAATTCAGGGTGGAGCTCCAGGGGAGGGCTTTTGCTCTCCACGTCTCCTGGTTCTAGTTGGCGCCCAGTGCAGGGACCCAGGATGAACAGAAAAAGCTCGGTTCCCAGCTTTTTTTTTCAATGGTAGTAGGTCTCACTTTCCTGTCCATTTGTCAGACTGTGGTGTCCTGTGGGCTGACGGAAGCCTTCAGTGTCACTGGTATGCCAAGTGCCAGCAGGTTTCAGGGGACCTTTCAGACCAAGAACACACCATGAAGAAGGCCGGAGCCTCTGAATGCTCATGCATAGCTTCAAAACATTGTCCGAGAGTGTCGGCCTAATGAACGGAAGCGGAACCTTGTCAGGGACAGTGCAGGAAGAGGGTCCCAGGGCACTAGACATGTGACCGAGGAGCTGACTTCTCAGAATGGAGTCGGCCATGGTGACACGAGTCAGGTAAGGCTTGTGGGGGAGGAGCCTTCGAGAGCTTCGTTTGCTGATGGGGCACTACGCACGCACGATGGGGAGAAACAGCTGCAAGACTAAGCCCTTGATCAGAACTTGGAAGGTGGGAATCATGAATGTAGGAACACTGGAAGTCATCACAAATGAACCGGAATGTATAGACATCAATAGCCCAGGCATTCATGAGCTGAAGTGGACTTGTATTGATCGTTTTGATTCAGAAAACTATATTATTTGCTGTGCCAGAATTACATAATGAAGAGAAATGGTGTTCCATTCATTGTCCAAAAGGACATTGTAAAATCAATGTTGAAGTACAATGCTGTCTGTAATAGGATTATATTCATCCACCTTCAAAGAAATACAATCAATACAACTATTATGCAAATGTATGCACCTACTACAAAAGGTAGTGATAAATAAATTGAAAAATTTTACCAATGAATTCAGTTGGAAATTGATCAAATATCCCTTCAAGATGCATTGATGATTATTGGCAATTGGAATGCAAAAGTTGGATACAAAGAGGAAACAACAGTAGTTGGAAAATATGGACTTGGAGATAGAAATTAAGCTGGAGATCAAATGATATAAATTTGCAAGACCAACAACTTATAGCAAATACCTTTTTCAACAACATAAAAAGTGGCTGTACACATGAACTTCCTCAGATGGGAGACACAAAAATCAAATAGACTACATCTGTGGGAAGAGAAATGGAGAAGCTCAATATCAGCAGGTAAAACAGGCCACGGGCTAACTGTGGAAGAGACCATCAATTGCTCATCTGTAAGTTCAGTTTCAAGGTGAAAAAAAAATGAAAACATATCCACCAGAGCCAAAATATGACCTTGAGTTATTCCAGCTGAATTTTGCAAACATCTCAAGAACAGATCTGATAACTTGAAAACTAATGACGGAAGACCCGATGGGCTGTGGGAAGACATCAAGAACCTCATTTATGAAAAAGCAACCAATCATTAAAAGACAGGAAGGAAAGAAAAGATCAAAATGGATGTCAGAAGAGACTCGAATAGAACGTTTCAAAGGGTAAGTCAAGAAGACAAAGCCAAGTATGATATTAAAACATACAAAGACCTAGAATTAGGAAACCGCAAAAGGAAGAAAGTAGTCAACATATCTTAAACTGAAAGAACTCAAGAAAACATTCAAATCTGGAGCGGCGCTATTGAAAGATTCTGTGGGCAAAATATTGAGTGATGCAGGAAGCGTCCAAAGAAGATGGAAAGAGTGCACAGAGTCACTGTGCCAAAAAGAACTAGTCGACCGTCCACTCTTCTAGGGGGTGGCAGATGAGCAAGCGCCAATGGTTCTGAAGGAAGAAGTTCAAGCTGCACTGAAAGCATCAGCCCCAAACAAGGCTCCAGGAATTGGTGGAATCCCACTTGAAATGTTTCAACAGGCTGATGAAGCACTGGAAGCACTTGTTCATCTATGACCGGAAAATTGGAAGACAGCTACTTGGCCAAGTGACTGGAGAAGATCTGTGTTTGTACGCACTCCAAAGAACAGCAACCCAACAGAATGCTTAAATTATAGAACAAGAGCATTGATATCACAAGCAAGTAGTTTTACTGAAGATCATCCAACAATGGTTCTAGCAGTACATTGACAGGGAGCTGTCAGCAGTTCAGGTTGAATTCAGAAGAGGATGTGTGACAAGGGATAGCATTACTGCTGTTAGATGGATTTTACCTGAAAGCTCAGAATACCAGAGATGTGTTTACTTGTGTTTTATTGCAAGGTGTTTACTGTGTGGATCATAACAAATGGTGTACAAGCTGGAGAAGAATGGGAATTCCAGGCCATCTCATCATGGTGCTCATGCGGAACTTGTACATGGATCAAGAGGCAGTTGTGCAAATATAACAAGGGATTGCCACATGATTTAGAATCAGGAAAGGTGTGCAGCAGGGTGATATCCTCTCATCATACTTATGCAATCTGTATGCTGAGCAAATAATCAGAGAAGCTGGTTTCTATAAGGAATGTGGCATCAAGGTTGGTGGAAAGCTTATTAACAACCGACATTAGGCAGATTCAACAACTTTGCTTGCTGACTGTGAGGAAGACTTGAAACACTTGCTGATGAAGATCAAGGATTGCAGCTTTCAGTATGGATTATAAGTCCATGTAAAGACCCAAATCCTCACAAGAGAACCGACAGATAACATCGCGGTAAATAGAGAAAAGGTGGGGTTTGCCAAGGATCAAATCCAACCTTTTCTCTATTTATCACGATGTCATCTATTGGTTCAGTCATCTTGTGTGTTTTATACATATGTGTATGCATGTGTTTCTCTACTGTAATTAGAGAGAAATCCATCCTTTTATATCCCAATGAAAGTAAATAATATTGTAATGGGATTTCACAGTGGGGGAAGATTGTCATTAACTTTTATATTCTGTTAATCCAGAGTCTAGTCCTTAAGCAGATAACATGAAGCATAACAACATCCTCCCTCATGCCCCATCCTCCACCCCCACCCCCCACCCCAGAATGGTAGTAGCCTAGCAAAAATACAGACACTCGGCTGTCATGGCAGAGGACCCTTTTGGTGGTAGGCGTTCAATCACTGAGCAATCAGCAGTGCTCAAAACTCAAGGACCATCGAGCATTCATACATCCACGGAGGGGGCAAGGACAGTTGAATAATTCCTACATGTTGCTTAAACACTGTAATTGATAGGAAACCTAAAACCTGTGTTTGTTTTGACTTTTTTGGTGTGTGTGTGCGCGCGTGTGCGTCTGTGTGTGTGTGTGTGTGTGTGTGTGTGTGTGTGTGCTGAAATCACCATGTTCTTGTGATGAAAGAAATACAAATTGAGAAGTTACACCCTGACACAAATCTTGTTCCTTTACCATAATAAAGACAACCCGCTGTCAGATGGGATTATAACCACAGGTATGAGGTGCGGAGTCATGGTCCATTGGGGGAGGGGTGGAGGCATGGAAAAGTCTGTGCCAGAATTCCATGATTTTTCACTTTCATGTTTTCAGGAACATTTGAGGAGACGTGATTCAATCCCGAGCACCATCCTTAGGAGACATTTGTTTTATGTAAATGAACTGAATTGTAATAAAACCACCCAAGCCAGAGTGTACCTCATCTCCATAGTTGGCTTACACCCTAAAAAAACAAAACCACAAAAAAATCAAACTACCCGCCTTTGTGTTGATTCTGACTCACAGTGACTACAGGACAGGGGAGAGCTGGGGGAAAGGGAGCCTCCTGCTCCTCTGAGTGGTGACCTTGCAGTTAAACCTCAGGCCATGGGGGCTCCAAGTAGCTCTGGCTGTCGGGATTCTGACCGGAGGGCACCTCCGGAGGGCCAGGCCTCAGCGGAGAGCTCCTTTCAGAGCGAGGTAAATTCAGTGTCCACGTGGAGACTATTCTCAGGCTATGTTTTCAGCCACAAAAGAGATCCCAGCCTCACCTAGAACTTAAGTCTTAAAGGAACAAAGACAACACAAAGATCCAGGCACAGCATCGGGATGAAGGAGGCCATTAGCATGAGGGTGACTGAAGATTCATGGTTGTTGCCAGGTGTCATTGGGTTGGTCCCACCCATAGCGACCCTCTGCGCAGCAGAAGGAAGCATGGTGAGGGCCGTTGCCTCCAGCTCCCGAGGGTTCCCCTGCCTGAGGCCATTGCTGCCGCTGCTCTGTCGATCCATCTCATGGAAGGGCTTCCTTCTTCTCACCTTATTCTCTGATGTCCTCTCCAGGGACTGGGCTCTCCTGACCGCATGGCCAAAGTATGTATGACGAAGTCTTGCCATCCTTGCCGCTAAGGAGTGCTCTGACTGTATTCCTTCCAAGACAGATTGGTCTGTCCTGTAAATAGTTCATGGTACTTTCAATGTTTTTCTCCAGCAGCTCCGCACTTCTCCAACTTCGTTAGTCAATGTTCAACTCTCATTTGCATAGGAGGCCATTGAAAAATACCATGGCTCACCTTAGTCCTCAAAGTAACATCCTTGCTTTTCAATACTCTGAAGAGATTGTGCAGTAGATTTACCTAATGTAACTTGTCTTTTGACCTCTTGACTACTGTTTCCATGAACAATGATTATGGATCCAAGCAAGACAAAACCTTTGGCAAGCCCGACCTTTTCTCCATCTATCGTGATATTATCTATTGGTCTGGTTGTGGAGATTTTGGTCTTCTTTATAGGGAGCTGTAATCCATACTGAAGGCTGCAATCCTTCATCAGCAAGTGCTTCAAGTCCTCTTAACTTCCACTAGCAAGGTTGTGTCCTCTGCATATCACAGGCTGTTCAATAAGCCTTCCTTCAATCCTGATGCCAAATTCTTCATAGTCACCTTCTCTGGCGATTTGCTTAACATGCAGATCGAATAAGTATGAGGAGAAGATAGCACCCCGATGAACACCTTTCCTGACTTGAAACCACGCCTCAAACCTTTGCCCATTTGCACGACTGACTCTTGATCCATGTACAAGTTCCACACAAGCACCATGACGGGCTCTGGGATTCCCATTCTTCTCAAGATTATCCACCGTTTGGCATGACACACGCCGTTCATCCTCGGTTTATTATGGTCCACGCATTTCACCACCAGGAAGCTAGATAAATAAGGCATGGAATAAAGGGAACTACCAGAAATTCATGATTGGTGGCCGATCAGTACATCACCGTGATGGGCAGGCCGACTGCAGCTGGAATGCGTCCATGACCGGGATGTGTACATGGTTAGATAGGACGGCTTACACGATCGGCCAAACGCCCTCGGACCGAGACAGTAAGGAGAGCCTGACACAGCATGACCCATAACTATGTGACCTTGTGTACAGTCCCCGGTATAGCAGTCTCCATCAAGGACCCACCCAGGTAAGCCCCCTAAGAGAGAGGCTGCCCCTCCCTGGGTTGGCTGAAGAGGGGTGGAGGTAATCTACTTTCCAAGACACTCTGCCTGAGGGCAAGATCATTGACCTCCTTGGCTAGTAATCGGCATGAATTTAATGGAGGCTTAGCCTACATGGGGACCCTGCAAGTGGATTTTAGGCTGTCACTGCCATCCATAGCCTTTTGCAAACCAGGGGCCTCAGAATTTCAGCTTTAATACAGTCTTTTATTACCATTTTTGTTTTCTAATGGTAATTTAAACTAATTGCAGAATCCCCCCTCCAACCATAAAGCAACACAAACAAAACAAAATAAACACATGTACTTTAAGCACCATTAATATTTTGCCGAGAACATATCTAGTTAGATCATTTTTAAGAAAGTAGGGCTGTGAGGTATATACAGTTTTATCCTACTTTTCCTAATAAGCAATATTACTAATTTGAAATGCTTATAATATATCCGATCACATTTAATTCTCGATTGTTGAACATTTAAGCTCTTCTCAATTTTTCACTATTCTAAAATATCAAGAAATTAGCCTACTTATAAGAATACATAAATAAGTGTGTATAACCTTGATGATTTCACAGCATCACATATTAGAGGAAAATAGATCTCTCATCGGACCAAAGGGTAAGCTTTAAGCCATTTCTAAAAACAAAGGAAGAATATAATAGAGGTTTAAATCAACACAAATGGAAAACAGATTCCTTGTCTCCGTTTTTGCCTCCTCCTAAGAATATGCCTAATTTTCCAGCCACAGATCGGATAAATACATAGTAATGTTAACCATATGGAGCCCTGGTAGTGTAATGGTTTTGTGTTGAGCTGCGATCCACAAGGTGGAAGGATTGAAACCACCAGCTGCTAAGCAGGACAAAGGTGGGGCAATCTACTCAGGTAAACCATTACAGTGGCGGAAACTTACAGGGGCAGGTCTACCCTGTCCTTAAGGGTGACTATGTCTTGCTGTAGACTCTGTGGCAATGAGTTTTATGTTAGTTAGTTTGTTTTGGTGAGTATTGACCACTGCTACATTTGTTATAACAGCAGAAGAGAGAGGGGTGAATTATGCCAGTATTTAAATTCCAAAGGTCCCAACAAATATGGAAACCAAGCATTCACATGTAGCTGTTTCAAACAAGACCTCTTTGCCCCTATTCTCACAGACCTCCTCTGTGAATGGGCCGCCTCTTTAGGTAATCAACACGCCCAAATCCAACCCAATACAGAATCAGGGTTCAAGAGAGAGTGAGAGAGCGAGAGAGCGAGAGAGCAAGAGCGAGAGCGAGAGTGAGAGAGAGAGAGAGAGAGAGAGAGAGAGTGGTGATCACACCTGTCTTACAAATCCCTCAACCTTTTTGTTTTATTTGGGTAAGAAACATTTTAAAGGATGAATGCCATTTAAACCTGTTAAGAAGCTTATTTGTTCTAACATAACACACAAAAAACACATTGGTGAATTATCAAGCTGACAGTGCACTTAGTAATGAGTGAGGATTAATGTCTTTGCAGAAATGTGATTCATGAATAAAAACTGATATAAAATTAAGCTCTAGACATACACAGCAATTTGTAATCTTTAAAATGAAGAGTGTGCTCGGCGGTGGATTATTTTTGCTGGGGCTGGGGTCAGTTAATCTCTTCTGTCTTTAGGGCCAGACTTAGAACATGACATCCAAGTTGGGCTGACAGGGGCCCTCTGCCCCCTGCTCCTGCCTCTGGCCTTTGCAACCACTAAAGGGCAGTGAAATGCCTCTAGCCCATTTGCCACTTGACCTTCCATTTCTTCTCCCGAACTATTTCCCCCAAATGTAAACTCTTAACCTGACGTTTTCCTTCTGTCTCCAAGATTCAACCCTGACTTTCCAAACTGCCTCCCCTCTGTCCTACTCCTGGTCTCTAGCAACTCTTTTTGGCCATGCCACTGGGTTTTCAATTTGGCCCAGCCACACTGTGCCCTCACCTGCTTTCTCACCATGAACTTGACAATAGAGGCACTGACCCCAAGCGCTCAAACCTAAGTTCTCGTCCAATGAGCAGGTTTCAACTCATAGTGGCCCAATAAGGAAGATTCGAACTGTCCTTGTGTGAGCGTGTTTTTGGTTTTGTTTTGTACAAAACACCATTTTATTATACAATTATAGTCTTCTAATGAGATAGTGGCTCTTTCTCAACTTTGACATGTTTAATATTCCCAATTTTACTTTTCTTTTACTTTCAATTTTTATTTCCTTTCTTCCTTTTTTTAAGTTCATTTTATTGGGCCTCTTACAGCTATTATAATAATCCATACATCAAATATCTCAAGCATATTTGTACATATGTTGCTATCATTATTTTCTAAACGTTTACTTTCTATTTGAGCCCTTGGTATCAACTCCTCTTTTTTCCCTCCCTCTACCCCACCCAATCTAGTGACCCCTTGAATTATAATAAATTATTAATTAATTAATTAAAAATTATTATTTTCATATCTTACATCAACCACTGTCTCCCTTCCCTCCTTTCCCACCCCTGGTGTGTATGTGTGTGTTTATGTGTAGATCTTACTGATCAGTTTCCCCTTCCTCTCCCATTCTGCCCCCCTTCCCTCTACCATCCTGGTATCATTCACATTTCTGTCCCTGGGGGGTTTATCTGACTGGATTCTGTGTGTCCTGAGCTATCTGTACCTGTGTACATGCTCCAGTCTAGCCAGAACTGAAAGGCAGGACTGGGGTCATGATAGTGGGGGGTGAGGAGGCCTTAAGGAACCAGAGGAATATTGTGTGTTTCATCGGTGCTCTACTGCTCCCTGGTTAACGCATCCCTTCCTTGTGATCCTTCTTTGAGGGGATGTCCCCTTGTCCACAGATGGGTTTGGGTCTCCATTCTGACACCCTTCATTCTCAACGATATGTTTGTTTGTTTGGGGTTTTCTGATGCCTGCTACCCGATCCTGTCAACACCTCATGATCACACAGGCTGGTGTGCTTCACCTGTGGGTTTGTTGCTTCTCTGCTAGATGGCTGCTTGTTCAACTTCAAGCTTTTAAGACCCCAGATACTTTATCTTTTGATAGCCGGGTAAGCTTTCTTCACCACATTTCCTCGTGCACCTATCTTGTCTTCAGCGATCATGCCGGATGGGTGAGCATCACCGAATGCCAGGTTGTTAGAACAAAGTGTTCTTGCATTGAGGCAAGGCTTGAGCAGAGGCCCAAAGTCCATCCACTATCTCAATTTAATGCCATATAAATAAATAAATATATATATATATATATATATATATATATATATATATATATACACACACACAATTGCCAATACCTATATCTTTATAAATTGATGTATTTACATATGTATACACCATGTTTATACCTCTATCCATAACTTTGCTTCCTAGATCTTTCCTGTTTCCTTTTACCTTCCTCCTGCCCGCCCTATGGGTTTTTGAGGCTGTAAATATTTTCAGGAGTAGAAAGTCTCATCTTTATCCCTTGGAGCTCCTGGTGGGTTCAAACTGCTGACCTGAAAGCCCAACTTGAAAGCAACAACGGCGCTGAAGCAGGCTTGAAACCAGCTGTTGAGCCTCTGCCACCTGCACTCACAGTGGAAGAGAGCAGAGGTAAGATTTGGTGCGGTTACCTCGAGCTTCTTCAAAGGTAGCTGCTCGTGGCTGTCCCCATTGCAGTCACTTCCAGTCCAGTGTGGTTGGGGCTTGTTGAGCAGTGGCAGGGAAAGTACTCATGGAGGGACCCAGAGGCAAGGCAAGAACTCTGGATAATATTTTATAAGCATGTGTTCGTCTGGGTACTTTAGAGAAACAAATCCACAGAAACTCATGTATAAGAGAGAGTGTTATATATAAAGGTTAAGTATACATCAGGAAAACATCCCAAACCAGTGCTGCCCAACATTAACCCATATGTCCAACACCAATCCACAAAGTCCTCCTCCATCTCACAAAACACACACTATGACGCCGACTGCAGGAGGAAAGCCGAATCAGTGAACATGTAAGCATCTCAGCACTGGCAGAGGACTCCACACAGCTGTTCCAGCACCCAGGGCTGCATCGGGGTAGGCCCATGCGGCTTCTCCCTGGGGATGTCTTGCAGGAAGTGAGCCTTGCCAGCTGAAGCAAGGAACTGGCTAAGGCAGCTGCACCCTGGTCTGACCATCAGAAAGCAAAAGACCCAAGAACTAGAAAGGCGAGGCTCACCAAGCCATTTATCTCTCCGCCCTTCAATTAACCCCATGTGTTTATCAGCCAGGTTGGCACAAAAAACTACCTCAAAGCAATCGGTTGCCATTGGAGGATTTAAAACTAGGGAGTGGCTTCACCGACTTCTATGAGGAAGGGCTTCAATAAGTTCATGGAAAAATGAAATGGGAAGATGACGGGATTTTTCTACAAAATGTGTGAAGCCCCCTCATTTTTTTTTAAAGCGCTATCTGAGTGCTGTGTGGTGGAGAAAAATGTGGGGGCAGCAGGTGGCACAGAGACATGGGGAGGCCTCTTGGAGTCACCCCAATGAGACATCCGAGCTGCACTTGGAATTTAAAATGAGAAACCGGCTGAGCATTCCCAGGACCTGTGTCAGTTAGGGTTCTTTGGCTGCAAGCAGCAGAAACGAATTCTGATTCACTTGGGTAAAATGGGAATTGATAGGAATGGAATGGGAAGTAGGGATCCAAAAATCACCACAGGAAATGACAGGGATCTCGGAGCTAACCCAATACTTACTGCCACTGAGACAATTTGCCTCATCGTGAAACTAAAGGAAAGGGCAGAACTAATGTTCTGGGTTTCCCAGACTGTAATTCTTACAGGAGCAGCAAACCCTCGCTTCCTCCTTTGCAGCTGGTGGTTTTGAATGTCTGGTCTTGTAGTGAGCATCCCAACTCATAACCACTAAGCCACCAGAGCTCCTGGTCTCACAGCAGGGGCTACTTAATAGTTAAAAGGTCCAAAAATGAGAATGGAGGATAAATATTTTGAAACAAAACCAACAAAACCTGGTATGACTCTGTTTAAGATTCATTGGCATCTAGCTGGGTGGGCTTTGCCAGAAGCCCACTTGGTAATCAAGCTGAATCTGGTTTTCCAGTTTCTACAAGACTGTAGATAATAACCTGCTATCAGAAAGTTGCTCTGACTTATAGTAGACTTATAGAATGGAGTCGAACTGCTCCCTGAGGTTTCTGAAGTTGTAGATATTTTGGGAAGCAGACCACATCCTCTTTTTCCCACAGAGTGGCTAGTGGGTTTGAGTGGTGGCCAGTTAGCCTCTTTTGCCTTTAGGGCCATGCTTAGAACCTGTCAGTCAAGGTAGGCTGCCGGTGGCCCTCTCCTTGAACCACTGACCTTGTGGATAACAGCTTAAGGGCGATGGAATTACCCTATTATAAATGAAGACACTGCTACCAAAAGGTAGAATGGATTTTGGGTGGTCCAAATATAACAACACTCCAAATATAACAAGACCTTCAAATAACCCTCACCCTAACCCTATTTTCCCCTTGGGGCTCAGTTTCGACCATAGGAAAAATCTGTTCTTCTCTCTGTTCTTTCACCACCAGGTTTACATTCCATTAGAAGACATCAACTGAGCTACAAAAACATGTCTTATTTATCTACTTCCTGTGCACACCACCAGTGTTTGCCTACAAACACTGCTTTGATAAGGAGAGTTACAATCCTGTCATGGGGAAGTCCAGGTCCTGCCGAAATCCTCCCAGCTCCCCACATATGCTCAGGCACTGCCAGAGCTGCAGACTGGCCATATCGTTTGGCTCTCTGCTCCCCCAAGCCAGCAAACAACCTCATCTTCACTTCCCGGATGTTGCTCTTGCCTTTTCTCCTGGCTCTAGTGCATTCCCCTGGTCCTACGATGTTTACTGAGCATGCCACTAAGCGCAGAATAATCACGCTTGTACTATAAAGCAATCCTTCTCAAATTTGAAGGTACATCCCAAACAACCTGGGTCTTATGAAGACGAACATTCCTTGTGTCTAAGGTGGCCTGGAATTCTGCATTTCTAATAAGCCCTGAGGTTATGCGGATGCTTCAGGTTGGGTGTCCATGCTTGGAGTAATCATTCTTTAATGTGCAGGGTCTTCACACTGACCGTGTCCATTCAACAATGAGCCCTGCTGTTGCATGGTCTCCCGGATTTTTTAAAAGCTGTTTTCAAATGTCTCATTTAACTCTTAGAACAATGCTATTAACACAGACAAAATTGTTATATCAATTTTTAAACATTTTACTGTTCTCTTTCTACACACACACACACACACACACACACACACACACACACACACACGGTTCCTTGGAACCTTTGCAAAATAAGTTGCAGACATAATCATGCATTATCTCTAAAAACTCTAACAACTTCTGCTTAAGAAAAATATACCCTTCCACTTAATCTCCATATCACTGTCACATGTAGAACTTACATACTGACACTCGAATTCTATGATCTAGTTCATATTTAAATTTCTCTTCTTCTCCCCCAAATGTCCTTTATAGTAAAATTCTTTTTTTTTTTACACTCAGGATCTCATGAAGGATTTACACATTTCACTAGACCATTCTGTGTTTTATCTCCCATTCTTGTTAAACAATAACTTTTTTGAAGATTTCAGAAAAGTTATCATGGAAAATATACCATATGTATATTTGATTAATTATTTTCTCACTAGATTCAAATGAACAAAAATATTATGTAGATTATAGGTACGCAGACTTATAGGGCTACTGTCCCCCTTTAAAAACAATTACTCAGTGCCTCCTGGCAATTTAAAATGTTTGTAATATAGTCCATAATCCAGGATAAAGGATCACCCCCCCCCAGGATCATTCAGTGACCTCTATGTGATGGTATCCTCATTTTTGGAAACACCAAAATTAAAGATGGTACTCTATAATAGTACTGCCTATTGCATTGTAAGATACGTATTATATACAGAGTAATGCAAGAATGACAGATTTATTGTCAGAAGTAATACAAGCTAAAAATAAACACAACAGTATCTTTACAGAACCTAAAGAAAAAGAAAAGCTGTCAACCTAAGGATTTATACCCATGAAAAACATTGGGCTGCTCACTACAACCTTGGCAGTTCAAATGCACTAGATGCTTCCCAGGAGAAAGTGTGGCTATGTGCAGAGGTCAGCAGCCTCAGACTCCCTGAGGAACAGTTTGATAGGGTCACTGTGAGTGGGGCAATGGGTGTGTCTAGTCAGTCTAAGAAGCATAGGAATCTGGTTAACCTTCCCACCTCAAGTCTATGATACATGTATGCCAGGGATGTGTTGTTCATGCACATGTTGATTTTTTGCTATTATCATCATTTGAAATCATCCTTCTGGCAGTCTATTCAATATCCCTCATCAACACCACAATTCAAATTCATCATTATTCACTGTCCAGCTTTCCTATGCATAGGAGACATTTGAAAACACCCTAGTGTGGTAGGTTGGGTTGTCTAGAGAAACAAAACCAGGGACACTCATATATGTACAAGGAAGAACTTTATATCAAGAAGCAATTTCATGGCAAGGAGGCATCCCAGCCCTGTTCGTCTCAAGTTCGTAGGCCCAATGCTCGTCAGAGCCCTCATGGAGCTACAGGTTGATAATGCAGAAGGGCAAAGCTGGAAGCTTCGTGTCCTCACAGTGTTTAGCAGGCGAAGGTTGTCGTCAGCAAATGGCAGGTGGTTAATGAGCCTTCCAGCAATTCTGACATCATATTCTTCGTCATAGGATCCAGCTTCTGGGATTATTTGTGCTGCATGCAGATTAAATAAATATCGTGGAAGGATACAACCCTGTATTCCTCTTTACTGAGTTTTAGGCATGCAGCATCCCCTTGAATTGTTTGAATGGTTAGTCTATTTACGGGTTCTGCATGGGAGCGCAAGTAAGTATTCTAGAGCTACCAATCTTTGCTATGCTATCCATAGTTTGTTATGATTCAAACCAGGGGTCCTCAAACTTTTAAAATGGGGCCAGTTCACTGTCCCTCAGACCCGTTGGAAGGCCGGACTATAGTTTAAAAAAAAACGATGAACAAATTCCTATGCACACTGCACATATCTTATTTTGAAGTAAAAAAAACAAATGGGGCAAAAACACCCGGCGGGCCGGATAAATGTCCTCGGCGGGCCGCATGTGGCCCGCGGGCCGTAGTTTGAGGACACCTGATACAAACAGTTGAATGCCTTTGAAAGGTCGATCAATCGCAAGTAAACATCTTCCTGGTAGTTTCTGCTTTCAGCCAAAGTCCATCTGATATCAGTAATAGCACCCTTGTCTTCTTCTGAATCCGACGTGGATTTCAGATAGTTCCCCGTGGATGTACTACTGCAACTTTTTTCCCCTGAATTGTCTTCAGCATAAGTTTGCTTGCATGTAATATTAATGATGTTGTTTGCTAATTTCCATGTTCTGTTGCATAATCTCTCTTTGGAATGGACAAGTAGGTTTTTACATCGACAAGAGTAAAATAAAATGAAACGTATCCTTCCTCTGGTTGAAATGCCATGCTTCTCCAGTTGCCTGCCACGAATGGACAGTCCCTTGTTCTTAAAATACTGTTTGGCAAGTACAAAAAGGTTACAGCAGGGAAGAGATCCTAAGCAACATTATGTTTTCTTAGTATCTTTCCCTTTAACTGTTTTCTGTATTCTTTCCTTCATAACACAAAACCATTACCTTCTTCCTGTTGCTGCTCTTTACAGAGAACATTGACCTGCTGTAGAAAACAGCTCCTAAAGCCTTCTTGCTCATCATAGGAACTAATGGAGCGAGACAGCCATGGTGTGAAGTAAGAAATATTGATTTTTCCCCCTTACCATCTCCTCCCTGCAAACCATCTACCCCCACCCCAAACCCACTGCCATCAAGCCAATTCACACTGAAAGCGACCCTATTTAGCGTTTCTTAGGAGCAGATCTTTACAGGAGCAGACAGCCTCCTCTCTATCCTGAGGATGAACCCTTGGATTTGAACTGCCCACCTTGTGGTTAGCAATCCAATGCTCCCCCGACAATGCCATCACACTCCTTTACCTCTACACAGTGCATTCTAATTTCATTTTCCCCAGAAGAATCACTGGTGTGTTTCAATTAGACATTCTCATTATGCCCTAACGCCTCCTCATGCTGACTGCCCGGTCCCCTCTGTGGAATGCTAGGTCACAGCCGGAACAATAGGATGGATCGCAGGCCCTCCGTGTTTGTGTCCACAGAAGCAGTTAGGGGAACATTATTTCTCACTAGTACTTCCTCCTCTCCGCTGCCTATTCCCTACCCCAAATAAAGTGGAGATGCACAGCCATTCAACTGGACACGGTTATCTGTTCTCAAATTTTAAGAAGAAGACATTTCTAAGTGGGTTTTCCTCAGTAACCACCATGCATTTGTTTTGAAGAAAGATCCCTGCCATTTGTATTGCTGATTACATATTCAGAGGGTTTGGGCTCTAATAGCCAGTTGGACGATGGTATGATCTATTTTGTGCTGCATGGCATATACCATCTCGAGTTACTGTTCATGCCACTGCCGTTAAAGGCAGTTTAGTCTCTCTGTCACGAGTCCTGGAATTCATGGGTTTGCAACAGCCATAAAAGCCCACGTATATTCCACAATGACAAAACGGCACCGTGGGCGGGATTCCTTATGGAAATCGAGAGGGACTTATTTTGCTTACTGTTTCAAAAGCCAAAAATACTATTGTTTTCAAGTAATTTGGTTTTCAGGCCCATCAAAATGAAAAATGGTTTAATTTAATTTCTGAAAAGAAATATGAGAAGCGGTGCAGTCATTGCTAGATCCTTTGCTAGGTTTTTAAAAGTCATTTCATTTTTTAAAATGCAGAGAACTGTTGCCTATCTGGAATAAAATTACACAGGCAAAAAACATGCTCACCTTCTAAGTGCGTGTTCAATTTTGCCTGCATCTTAATCTCTGTTGGCTGTTGCCTGTCAATCTGCGATCGCAGATGTGCTGTCTGCTCATCCATTGCTCTCATGTCAGCCCTTTTCCTGAGCCCTGGGGCTTGGTTTGGTAATAGAATGTTTATTTTCCTTCTCTGTTAATTTTTGGACTTTTTATTAAAAAATGAATTCATTAATATGGTATTTGTCGCTAGCCCCCAAAGTTAGTAAGTAAAAGCCTTTGGGCTTCAAATTTAACTCTCTCAAATGACCAAGTCATAGATGATGAAACCCACTCCCCAGGAGTCAGTTCCCATGCCCGACAGGGCAGAAAGGGGCTACCCCGACCGTGTCCAAGGCTGTACAGTGAACCCTCGTTTATCGCGGTTAATCGGTTCTAGACCCTACCGTGATAAATGAAATTCCGTGAAGTAGGATTCCTTATTTGTAAATCAAATATTTTCATAGTTAGAGCATAGAGGACATGAAAAAACACCCTTTAGTCACCATTACACTCATATTACCCAATTTATGAAACGAAAAAGGGAAAATACAGTAAAACATTTTGGATGTTACAATTATCATTTATTATTTATTATATTACTTATGGCATCAAGCGTGTACAGTATGAGCCAATCAGTGGCAGTAATGACAGAGCATGCGCTGTTACGCAAAAACCGCGATAGAGTGAAGCCGCGGAAGTCGAAGCGCAAAGTGGCGAGGGTTCACTGTACTCGTTAAGGAAGCAGACTGCCACATCTTTCTCTCACAACGTCGCTGCTGGCTTTGAATCATCCATTTTCCAGTTTGGGGCCAAGTACGTAACTACTGGATCACCAGGACGCCTAATAGAGGATTAAGGATCACAAAGATTCAATGGGCAAGCTGCCCAACCTCAGTTTTCCACGTGCTTCTGGAATCTGTCTTTCGTTATTCCCTTATTTATCCAATTCCCTTTGATTTCTGTTCATTGATCAAGACTTATTCTCTCTCTCGCTGCCATCTAACTGATCCCAACTCACAGTGACCCAATCTCACAGAGTAAAATTTCCCTTGTGGGTTTAACTTTGGGTCTTATTTCTCTCTGTGTGATTTAAATGCAAATAAGACGGGTGGTATGGTACCTGCCCTGGATGCCACTGGAAAGCACTTTATACTAACCAGGCATTGCCCATGGTCCTACCTCAATGGTAGTAAACACAGAGGCATAGCAAGAAGGGGACACTTACTCCTGAGCGCAATCTTAAGGGGGCGTCCCCTGAGGTCCAGAATGACATCTAAAACAACACAAGTGGTAAATGTGCCCGCTGAGGCAACTGTGCAAGGAGGGAGGAAGGCAGGCATTATTACTGGCATATTGTCAGGATCCATGTGTTTATTCATATTGAAACTGAGGGTGGGGGTGGGGGCGGAGACGGCAACGGTTGTGGTGGCCGGGCACGATCTAGTTCTTCTGGTTTCAGGGTAGCGGATACTGTGGTTTGTGTGGCTCATTATTTCTTTGCACTGATTGTTCCTTGGAGGGTTTACTATTACTATTATTATGATGATTATTATTGTAGTCCCTCCTCTGTACTCCAGATGAGGAGAACCCAAGCTTTGTCTCTTAGATGATTACTTCCAAGCTTTTAAGGCTCCAGTCACTACTCAGCACAGCAGGATACAGAATGCTCTCTTTGTGGACTATGCTATGCACCTAGGTGCCTTCTGAGATGGCGCTCCTAGATCCCCAAGCCCAGTAAGTTATTCTCTCAAGGTATTTTTTTGTGGCTAAGAAATATTCTTTAAAAATATTTGCTTACCAGCCCCATATGCACTACCAAACCCTGGGCTAGATTTTTCGCACACATAAATACATAGGTAGAAATCTTCTCTACCACAACAATTGAAGAGGGTAAGTCTAAAAGTATTGCTACTAAGTTTCCACTTTATACAGGCATTTGTCTACTCCAAACAAAAAGTGAACATGCCTCTCCTATGCGTGGATGGCTACAACATTAATGGCTTTCATGAATATACTGTCTTACTTTCATTAGCGTGCCTTTGAAATAAAAGGCCCATCAAAACAGTATTTGTTTGGATCGTTCACCTGCCTGTCTTTTTTGATAAAATGTCTGCTCAGCATTCTGTTCATGTTTGAAATGAGATGATTTGTCTTTTTGCCGTTGAAGTGTTGAAATTAGGTGCACAGTTTAGAGATTACTCTTGTGTCCAATATATTATGAATCCCTTCTCCCCGCCCCCGAATTTTCAGAATCTCTTTTTATTCTTCTAGAAAAGTTTTTTGATGGACATAAGTGTTTAAATTTTAGGAGGTGCCAATAATCTGGTTTATTTGCTATGATTTGTGTATTTTTAATGATGTTTGATAGTTTATACTGTAAATTAGAGCCCTTATAATTTTTCTTTGATCATCTTTATGGTTTTAGGTTTTCCCTTTAGATCCATGGTCCATCTTGGGTTGCTTTTTGTATGGTGTGAGATAGGGATATGGTTTTGTTTTCTACAAATTTTCTACATCTAGCTGTGACAGCATCATTTATTACAAGAGATGTTTCTTTCCTAATTAATAAGCTTTGGACTTTTGAAGCAGGGAACCAATAGAGAGGTCTGCAGAGCTAGCCCCAAGCCCAATTACGTGGACCCTCTCCTGCGGCCCACCCCCCCACCCACACACACACACAGAAGAATTCACTACAGAGGACAGCATTGAAGCTACTGCTCAGGGAGAGGGGTGCATCTGATCAGAACACACAACAGCAAGCAAAGAGGGAAGCAGAGAGAGTGGAAGACATCCTGGCCCACCAAGCCCTGAGGTGGATATTTCTGCTTGGAGCAGTCAATGCACAGAGAGGACCATAGGGCCAGCTCCACCAGGAGACACAATGTCCCTTGCTGATGAGGGACAACACTGGAGATGCAGTGTGGGAATTGTGCCTGATCTGACCCCACCACACCAGGGTGAAACACTAAGGACATGCAACAGACCAGCCAGGGAAGCAAGGCAATTAAGTCCCTGAGGAATACCAAAAATAGACTTTGGGCCAGGGCATGGCACCCCATCAGACTCGACTGGAAAACACTCATAAAAGTCAACAGACTTGGAACTATTTATAGGCTTTCCTTTTGTTGTTGTTTTGTTTTCTTTTGTTTTTTTGGTTTGCTTTGTCTTGTTTTGGTGCTTATTATTGTCTCTACATGTCTATCTAGATAAGATAGGTGGGATAAACAATCCAGAGGAGAAAACAACCGGACCGATGGTCTGAGGGAAGAGGTAGACTGGGAGTGGGGGTAGGAAGGGAGTCCCCAACAAACCCAGGGACAAGGGAACAATAAGTGATCTAAAATCTATAGCTAGGAGGGTGTAGGACGCCTGGTGGGGCTTGATCAAGGGCAATGTAGCCAAGAGGAATTACTGAAACCTGAATGGAGGCCAAACTCGATAGTGGGACAAGAGGAAAGTAAAAGGAAATAGAGGAAAGGACTAGGATACAAAGGACATTTATAGAGATCTAAATATAGGCATGTAAATATATTCATATATAATGATAGGGAGATAGATCTATGTATATATATTTACATGTTAAGTATTGAGGTAGCAGATGGACATTGGGCCTCTACTCAAGTACTCCCTCGATGCAAGAACACTTTCTCATAATAACCTGACATTCTGTGATGCTCCCCTTCCCGACACAATTGCTGAAGACAAAATGGGTACATAAGTGAATGTGGCGATGAAAGCCGTTGGTGCCTGGCTATCAAAAGATATAGCATCTGAGGTCTTAAAGGCTTGAAGATAAACAAGCGGCATCTAACTGAGAAGCAGCAAAGCCCGCATGGAAGAAGCACACCAGCCTGTGCGATCATGAGGTGTTGATGGGTTCAGGTATCAGGCATCAAAGACCCAGAACAAAAAAATCATATCAATGTGAATGAGGGGGAAGGCAGTGTGGAGACCCAAAGCCCATCTGTAGACAACTGGACATCTCCTTACAGAAGGGTCACAAGGAAGAGATGAGGCAGTCAGAGTTCAGTGTAGCACTGACAAAACATACAAATTTCCAATTCTACATTACACATCCAGCTAGACCAGAACATGTACATGGGAACAGCTAAGAGCTCACAACACAGGGAATCCAGGACAGACAAACTCCTCAGGGCCAATAATGAAAGTAGAGATAGCAGGAGGGTAAGTAGAAGGTAAGGGGAGAGAGTGAGACCCAGTCACATTGATGGACATATAACCCCCTTCCAGGGATCTGGATAACAGAAAAGTGGGTGAAGGGAGACACTGGTCAGTGTAAGACATGAAAAATATATTTATAAATGATCAAGGGTTCATGAGGGAAGGAGGGTGGGGGTAGGGTGGGGTTAGGGACAACAAGGGCTCAAGTAGAAAGAAAATGTTTTGCAAATGATGATGGCATCATATGTGCAAATGTGCTTGATTCAGTGGATGTTTGGATGGATTGTGATAAGAACTGTAAGAGCCCCCAGTAAAATGATTAAAAAAGAGAAAGGAAAAGAAACCCATCTGTTCATAGGTGGATTGATTTATGTTTGGATTTTCCAGTCCGTTCTGTTGGTATATTTGTCTGTCATGGTACCAGTGCTAGGTTGTTTTGATGTCTATGGCTGCATATTAGATTTGGGGATCTGGAAATCTGAGACCTCCTCCTTTTCTTTTGTGGCATTTGCTTCTCTGGGATTTCTTTGCTTTTCATACAATGTTAATGACTGCTTTATCTTTAAAGAATGTTGGTGAAATCTGCAGATCATTTTGAATAGTACTGGCATTTTCACAATGTTAAGTCTTCCTGTCCATGAGCATGATATATAGTTCCCTATATGTAGGTCTCTTTAGGGTTCTAATAGTGGCTTTTTGTAGCTTTCTTTTCATTAATATTTTGTTTCCCTAGTGATATTAATTCCTAAGTATCTCATCTGCTAGCCAGGCACTGACAATGGCATTGTTATTCTGATTTCCTTTTCAGAGTTCTCCTTGTTACTGTAAAGGAATGTGACTGCTTTTTGTTCTATTTGTTGTATATTTGTTCTCCGCCACATGCTGAATTCTTCTATTAATTCCAGTACCTTTTTTGTTGAGGGGTTGGGATTTCTATCTAAAAGATTATATTATCTGAAAATAAAGATCCTTCTTCACCTTCTTTTACTCCTTCTTTTTCCCTACTTTGAATTTTCCTTTCTTGTCTTATTGCTTTGACTGAGACTTCCAGTACAATATTGAAAAGGAGTGGTGAGAAAGGATATTCTTGTCTGCTTCACATTCACAAAGGGAATTCTTTCTGTCTCTGTTAGTTGAGACTAATGTTGGCCATAATTTTGTTGAGGAATTTCTTTTATTTATTACTAATTTCCCAAACATTTTTATAAGATATGAGCATTGGGTTTTGTTAAATGCTTTTTTATATTGATGAATAAGATCATGCTGTTGTTTTCCTTTACTTATATCATGGATTATGTTGGCTGTTTTTGTAATGTTGAATCATCCTTGCATACATGGTATGAGTTCCACTTGATAATATAGTTTTTGAATATGCATATTGTTGGAAGTTATTGGCTAGGATTTTGTTGAGAATTCTTTTGCCTATTTTCTTAGGAGCATTGCTTCGTAATTTTCTTTTTTAGTAGTGTCATTGCCTAACTCTTGTATCAGGGTTGTACTTACTTCATAAAATAAATTTGGGGAGAATGCCATCTTTTTTATATTCTGGAATAATTTGAGCAGAAGTGGTGTCAGCTCTTCTCTGAATGCTGGGTAGAATTCTCCAGTGAGACCACATAGGCCAGGATTTGTGGGGGTGGGGTGGGGGGGAGAGGGAGGCTGAGGAAGGATTGATGGCATGTTAAATTACATTTTTTTGTTATAGGTGTTCAGATTGTGTTAGTCTGGGTAGATCATGTCTATCTAGAAAGTTATCCTTAGAGGTTTTCAAATGAGTTTGGTGGCATGCTGGGTTGTACATCGGGCTGATCCTCACAGTGCTGGTTTTTCAACCTCATTCGCTGCTCCACAGGAGAAGCATACAGCTTGCTGCTGCTGTAACAATTTGGGAGCCCACAGGAGCACATCCACTCGGCCCTGTAGGGCCACTGTGAGTCAGAGTGGACTCAGTGGCAGAGAGTAATAGTATTTGTTTTCAAATTCGTTGGAGTGCAGTTCTTCGTACTATTCTATTTCCGTTGTTTCTGTTGTGACACAACCCATTTCATTTCTTACTTATGTTTATATTCATCTCTCCCTTCATTTCCTTTGTGAGATTTGCCAGTGGTTTGTTGATACTATTAAAAGTTAAAAAAAAACCCCACAAAATTTATTCATTTGATCCTTTCTGTTGTTTTTTTGTTTTCTTTTCCATTGATTTCTTCTCTGATTTCTACTATTTTCTCTCTTCTGGTGGCTGTGGATTGTGAATTTTTAAATTGGTTATTCTTTTTCTTATGTTGATATTGTTGGATGCAATTGTTGATTTTGTTTCTTTCTTCTTTTATTTTTTGCATACGTTTATAGATATACACTGATCGCCAAATACTGCTTTTCCTTTGTCCAAAAGATTTTGATATGTTGTATTTTATCTCATACGATTATAGGATTTATTTATCTCATTCAATTTTTTTTACTTTGTGTTTTTATATTTTCTATTATCGAGTGATTTTAAAACTCAAAAATTCAAACTCACTGCCATCAATCTGATTCTGACTCATCGTGACCCTATAGAGCAGGGTGGACCTGCCACGGTGGGTTTCCCAGACGGTAATGCTCTAGAGAAGAAGAGAGCCATGGCTTTCTCTTATGAAGCAGCTGACCATTTCAAACTGCCGACTTTGCAGTTCAAGTCCTATCTTTTTTATTTTTTAAACCTTGTTCTTTCTATTATTGATTTCTACTTTTGCAGCATTATGATCTAAGAAGATGTTTGGTACTTACTAATTTGATGTTTTAAAATGTATTAAGCTTGTTTGGTGTCAGTTATACACTTTAAAATCTCATGTTTCATCAGAATCATCTGGAACATTTGCTAAGACATGGATTTCTGGACCCACCCCCGTACCTGCTGAATAGCGAGTCTTGGCAGCTGATGGGTGGGAGAGTGTTCATGCTGATGCTTCAAGCTGGGGGCACACTCTGACAAATATTGACTTAGGAATAATGGATTTTAGTGTCTGATTATGGTCATTGTCAGCTATTTCGTTTTGCCTACCTTCAGACCATGTGCATCTGCTTGGTGTATAACTTCTTCCTCCCATTTCACCAAGCATGAGCTAGTAAGTGAATACTCATATCACCCAGCCAGGCAGAAGCAGCAGTATTCAAACATAAATTGTCTCAAATTTGGGTCGATCCGTTCAAGCACTATTAGTTTAACTGCCAGGTTGGTGGTGGTGACTGAGAGATGTCCTTTGGGAGTTGATTCAGTGTCGTGTTAGAAAGGTGACGTAGGACAATAGTCTTGATGAAAACTCCAGTTTCTATCAATTAAGTAAACCTGGTCATTTTTTATGTATTTAAGTTCTATACAATAGAGTTCAATTCAGCTATAAGTTGAAATAAAGTTCTGATACATTCTATACGATGGATGAATCTTAGAAACCTTATGTGAGATAAATCAGCCACAAACAAGAAGATGTATGAGCTCACTTTGAACAGGCAAACTGCATAGAGACAAGAGATTTACTTGTCAGTAGGGGCTGTAGAGAGGGAGAAAAGATGTAGGCTAAAAAAGAGTCAAGATTTTGTTCTTTTCCGCCTGAGAGATGGAAGTGCCGTTTATGTCAAGGGTGACTAAGCAGGAGCAGACCTGCAGAGTCCAGCAATCAAGGCTTCTAAACTGGACCTTTCGCTGGAGATGCCTAGTGGATATGGAGGTGGAAAAGGCACAGTGGGAGAGATGAGTTTGGAACCAAGGGAAAGGTTGGGCTAGAGACACAGATATGGAGCTGTCCAAATGTCCAGGGTCTTCAAGGCAGTGAAAAGTCACCAGGGGAGGGAATGTTGTTGGGAGCAGGGCCCGGAAACCTCCCACCTCCCAAGGGGCTGTCTCTTTCTTCCCGTGGCTCCTTCTCATAACCTGCTTTTTATACCAGGCTTGAGCAATGGGGGCAGGAGGTGGATGGAGCTGAGTGGGTGAGGAGCTGAAATTCCCACCTCCCAAATAGGTATATGTGTAAGTTTCTGACTAGGTATCATACAGAAGTAAAACATAGAAAGTACACAACGATAGGAAGTAATTTTCTGAAATGTTGTGATTATTAGACCTCCTTTAGCTTTAAGGCCTTGAATATCAGAATTAGTTAAGAATTGTACTGCTGTCACCAGATACCCACCATACTTTGGTTCTCTATGTTCCAAATTTCTCCTCACTTCTGACACCATCAAAAATAAAAATTCAGTTTGACTAAATAATGTTAGACTACTGTAGAATTTACCCATGCTCCTCACCTATCCCCCACTTAACCCTTGGCCCATTTGCTTCCCACCCGCCTCCCCCCACCCCTGACTCTGATTCTTTCTCTCTTTCTCCAACTTCCAAATTATAATCATTTTTTTAGAAGTGGAAACTGGGCACCACCCTCTACCCAGATCCTAAAGACTCTTTCTACCTCCGACCCAGGTACTGAGAGTGTTTTCTTTCCACGGTGATCTACCTACACAGGACTTTTCACATTAGCTACTTGAGAAAGTAAAGTGTTCTCCAAATCATTGTGTAGAGAGCTATTTTTAAAGATTTCTAGTAATTTTCAGCGGAGGATTTAGAAATTCTAGACTGGTACTGTCTACCTGCGGCTATTGAGCACTTGAAAAGTGTCCGAAATAGGAAGTATCAAATACTGTATGAGTAAGTGTCAAATACTGGATTTTGAATACATCATGTAAGGAAATTGTAAACATCTAGATAATCTGTAGGATCACGTGTTTGAAATGTTGATTCTTCGGCTGCATGGCGTTGTGGTAGAGGTTGTTAGGTACTGTCCAGTCAGTGTGAACTCACGGTGACAGTGGCTAGAAGAGAATAAGATGTGACGTTGGCCCTGCACCATCTTCACCGCTGGTCCGATGTTTGAGCCTCCTCTGCAGATGTGTCAATCCATCTCGCTGAGCGTTTCCCCCGCCCACGCATGATGGTTCTCTCCAGGGATTGGTCTTTCCTGATCACATGTCTCCAAGGAAGCGCCCTGAGGTTGTATCTTCCACACTTCTAAGGAGCCTTCTGGCTGTACTTCCTCACGAAGATGCACTGGTTTGTTCTGGCTTCGACCCCGAACTCGACCCTTGTAGTATATATACTTGATATTCTGCATGAACACCACACGTCAAAAGTGTTGATTGGGTGGGGGTCTCCATTTTTCATTGTCTCACATGCACGTGTATTTAAGGCGTGGCTCAGACACACCGTAGTCACTGAAGTGCCACCTTTGCTTTTTTAGTACTTTATTCATTTATATGTTTAAATAAATGCCTACACATTTCTATTCAGCTAGCCTGTCTACCAATGATCTGCTCAGGCAGAGTATTGCTTAGATAATTACTGATATTGCAGAATTGCGTATGTAATAGTATTTTTATGTTTTTAGCACTCAAAAGAGATCTTTGGCAGATTTGCTCAATGCAATCTATCATATATTTTTGGAAAATATTAAGGTAAAGAAGATATTAACATAGTAAACATTTTATTGTGAATTAATACAAAAAATTTTAAAAAGCAGTTACAATCTTAGAAACACTATGGGGAGGTTGTAGTCTAGCCTAGAGGGTCATTATAAGCCAGAATCAATTTGATGGCACACAACCAGCATAAGAGCGACCAAAAAAGTAGAAAAGAGAGAAGTAACATTTATTTTGATAGTATGAGTATTTTCACAGCTGAAGATGTCACAGAGCAGATGGCCGATTTCCCATTCAATGATTCATCCACCTTTCAATTCAGCTCACTCATTGTCCCTCAATGGACCTCCCGTCAGTTAGCCCACTTCCGTCCTACTTCCTACTTCCTTCCTACTTCCCACTTCCTTCTCCTACTTCCACGCTCCTTTCTGTCCTAACCTCCTGAAAATGGTCCTGGGATAAAGGCTGTCTGTCTGATCAGAAATGCGAAATAAACTCAAGGGTGAGTTCATTTCCAGAACTGAAGGGTGACTATGGCTCATAGTCTTGGCCGTTCCACCTGTCTCTGTCTGACCCATAGCTTTGGTTTGGTCTATGATGTTGAGTCCTGTTCTACAATTTTTCCCAATTTATCCAGGACCTTCTGAGATGATCCTTTTCAAACAAGGCTGTGATCTTTGTGGAAGTAGATTGGCCCATTTTGCTTCCACATTGCCATCGATGAATGTCAGTCACTAATGGTTCAGTTTGCAGCCAAACGCTTTACCACGGTGTTTTCCCCTACTTTTTAAAAACCACTATTGTGTTGTTAGGTGCCTTCCATTCAGTTCCGACTCATAGCGACTTTGTGTCCAACAAAATGAAGCACTGACCAGTCCTGCGCCCTTCTCACGACTGTTCTTCGATTTGAGCACAGCAGTGGAGCCATTGCGTCAATTCGTGTTGAAGGTCATCCTCTTTTTTACTGCTCTACTTTACCAAGCGCGATGTCCTTCTTCCGGTACTAGTCTAGCCTGACAATATGTCCAAAACATGTAAGGCAAGTTTCGCCCTCCTCACCTCTCAGGAGCGTTCTGGCAGTACCTCCTCCAAGACAGATCTGTTGGTTCTTTTGGTAGTCCATGCTATTTCCCACATTCGTTGCCAGCTCCATAATTCAAATTCCTCAATTCCTCTTTGGTTTTCCTTATTCAGTGTCCAACTTTCACATGCATTTAGGGTGAATGAAAACAACGTAACTCAAATAAGGAGCACCTGATTCCTCAAAATAACATCCTTGCTTTTCAATACTTCTAAGAGGTCTTGTGCAGCACTTTTACCTAACACAGTGGTTCTTGACCTTCCTAAGGCCGTGACCCTTTCATACGCTTCCTCGTGTTGTGGTGACCCCCCAACTATAAAATTATTTTCCTTGCTACTTCATCTCTGTAATTTTGGTACTGTATGAATCGGGCAACCTCTGTGAAAAGGTCATTCGAGCCCCAAAGGGGGTCACAACCCACAGGTTGAGAACCACTGACCTAGTGCATTGCATCATTCTGATGCCTTGACTTCTGCTTCCATTAGCATGGAAGCAAGATGAAACCCTTGATTGCTTCCATCTTTTCTCCAGTTAGCACGATGTCATGTATCGGTTTAATGTTGAGGATTTTGGTTTTCTTCACATTGAGTTGTTATCTATGCTGAAGGCTGCAATCTTTGATCATCAGCAATTACTTCAAGTTCTTTTTGCGTTCAGCAAGCGAAGTTGTGTCGTCAGCAAATCACAAGTTGTTACGAAGACTTCCTCCAGGCCTAATGCCACATTCTTTTTCATAGAACCCAGCATCTCTGATGTTTGCTCAGCACACAGAGTTAACAAGTATGGTGAGAGGATGCGACCCTGATGCCCACCTTTCCTGAATTTAAGCCACGAAAGAGTTCCTTGTTCTGTTCACACAACAGCCTCTTGATCCACGAAAAAGTACTGCATGAGCACAATGAAGTGGTCTGGAATTCCCATTCTTTTCAAGGCTATCCAAAATTTGTTCGGATACACCCATCTTAATGACTTAGCACAGTCAATAAAACACAAGTGAACATCTTTCTGTTAAGCTCTCTGTCCAATGAAGATGCAGCTGACATCGGCAATGATATCCTTTGCACCCAGTCCTCTTCTGAATCCAGCCTGAACTTCTAGCAGGTCTCAGTCAATGTACTGCCACAACCATTGTTGGATGATCTCCAGCACAATTTTACTTCAACAATGATATTGTTATATAATTTATGCATTCTTTGGGGTCACCTTTCTTGGGAATGGGTGCAGATGTGAACCTCTACCTGTCAGTCGGCTAAGTCACTATCTTCCAAATTTCCCGACCTAGACGAATGAGTGCTGCTAGTGCTTCCTCGGCTTGTGGGAGCATCTCAATCGGTTTTCCCATCAAGTCCTGGAGCCTTGTTTCTGGCTGATGCTTTCAGTGCAGCTGGAATGTCTTCCATTAGTACCGCTGGTTCTTGCTCATATGCGACTTCTTGAAATGGTTAACTATCAAGCAGTTCTTTTTGACACAGTGACTGTATATTCTTTCCACTTTCTTTAGATGCTTCCTGTATCATTTAATATTTTTCCCATGGACTCTTTCAATCTCGCAACTTGAGGCTGGAATTGTTTCTTTTTTTTTTTTTTTTCAGTTGAAGAACATGCTGAGGATGTTCTCCCTTTTTGCTTTTCTAACTCTAGGTCTTTGCGCAGTACATTATAATATAATTATAATATTTTATCTTGACTTCTCAACCTGTCCTTTGCAGATTTTACTTTGGGTTTTCCACTTCATCATTTGCCTATGATTAAGAGCATAAGCATTAAGAAAGTTCAGAGTCCCTTCTATCTTCCGTTTGCCTATTTTCTTTCTTTCCTATCTTTTGCCTTCTTCTTTAATCATTTTCTTGTTGTTAATCCACAGCTCATCAGATTTTCTGTCATTAGGATTCAATGTGTCAAACCTTTTCTTGGATGTTCTCAAACGTTAGATGGGATGGATGCAACGTCCTATTTTGGCTCTCGTGAACTTGTTTTAATTTTCTTCAGCTTCAACCTGAACTTACATAAGAGCAACTGGTGGTCTCTTCCACAGTCCGCCCGTGGCTTGGTTTTAGCTGCTGGTATTGAGCTCTGTTCCCACAGATGTAGTCAATTTGATTTCGGCATAGTCCATCTGGAAAAAAGTATTTGTTATGAAGAAGTCTTTTGTCTGCAAAATGTTATCATGTGATTTCTAGCTTCCTTTCCATCACCAAGACCATATTTTCCCCTGCTATTCCTTCTTCACTTCCAACTTTTCATTCCAATTGGCAAAAATTATCAATACATCTTGACTGCATGTTTGATCAGTTTCAGACTGAAAAGGTTGGTAGAATTCTTCAGTTAAAGAGCTGCCATCTCAGAAACCATGAGGGGCAGTTCTACCCTGTCCTGTCAGATTGCTATCAGTCAGAATTGGCTCCATGGAAATGAGGGTTTTTTGGAACTTCAATGGTTAGTGAGTAAATTGAATAATAGTTGCATTTATTGAATTTCCTTGTAAAAGTGGGTAGATATTATCCTATCACAGGCAGCGTTGTACTTCAAGGTCCTGAAATGTCCTTTTTGACAAGGAATGCAACACCATGCCTCTTGAATTGGTCGTTCCTGGCATAGTCAACCATATGAATTTCTGACTCAAAATAGCCAACACCAGTCCATCTCCGCTCACTAATACCTAGAATGTCGATCTTTCCTTTTAAAAACTTCCAAGTCCCTTGATCTATGCTCGGTACCTTCCAAGATGTGATGATGCTTGTTTACAGCTGTCTCTTCTCCTTTGGAGGCATGCGCCACGTCAGCAAATGAAGGTCTCCAAGGCTTGGCTTCTGCAGGCTGTCCTCCATCCACGTCCTTAGGGTAGGTTCTACTTGGAGAAGGCAGCTCTTCCCCAGTCATAATGTGAGTGTCTTCTGACCCGAGTGGCTCATCTGCGGACACTATTGCTGACAATTAATTTTCTGCTTCTCTTTATGGGGTCTTCAGTATCGGACCATGTTTTGCTACTATCCATAAGGTAGATTATTCCTCCTAAGTGGACAGCCTATTCCTTCTTCGTAGTCTGGTGTTACTCTGGAAACGCTGCTGAAACCTTGGGTGACCTGCTGGTATTAGAAATACCAGTAACATAGCTTTCAGCATCACAGCAACACACGAGCCCCCCACTAGGACAAACTGAGAGACTCGTGGTGTAAAACCACATGTAATGATTAGGCTAACATTTTATTTCTACTGAAGAGCACAATTGTAGATCCCAAACAAAAGCTAACAGAATTTCGTATTGGAAGGAAGTCGGTGGATTGAAAACCAGTTTTGAATGTTAGAAGACTCAGGGAAGATCGACAATGTGTACAGACAAAAGATAAGTAAAAAGATATTGCTCCTGGGGTTGCAGTTCATTTGTGTGCAGGGTTATTTCCATCAAAATATATTTAATCATGTTCTTGTGATCAGTGGATGGTGGCAAACCAGCTCCCTCAGTAACCCATTGTCTTCACTAAGGTGCTGTAGGGTGTCTTCAAAACAAAAGCCCCGGTGCCTATTCAGTTCAAAGCAGAGACAAGCCCGGGAGTTTATGGTAACTGTATTTGGGGATTCCCAAGGGGTCTAAGATTCCCTCCAAGGATACAACGTGATCACAGGGGCTTATTTATGAAGAAATTTTGAGAAACTTAAAAGCTCCATTGGTGAGAGAATGGCCAGGAAAGTTGTGTTGAGGATTACTATCCCCCCCCAATCAAGTCAATGCACCTGCTCATTCTTCAAGAGTAGCAAGCTATCCTGTGAGAATTCCTTTGTGAAACCTTACCACATCTATGCTACAACCCCATTCTTACCCCTTGAGACTTATGTTTTGTCCTAAAAACTCAAAATACTTTGAAAAAGAACTTGATTTGAGTCCCTTAAGTATGTCGAAACCACCCTTTTGACAAGCTATAAATCAAAGCATGCAGAATTATTCAGGGACGTGTTAGCAAGATAAAAACAGCACTCTCAGAAGTGAATAGACCTAGAGAAATGAGGATATGTCAAGAAAGAATAGCTTCACGGTATGACCTTTTTGGTTAATAAAATTTTCTATGATTTTATAGCAATACTTTTTGACTCACCCTGTATTTATCTGTATCCACAAGATGTCAAAAAACCCGTTGTTTCAAAGTGTTCCAAGTAGGATAAGCAGATAAGAGTAGAACCTCAGGGCTCATTATATAGCACCTATGTTATGCTTTACACCCCAAAGCACAGTCTACTCCCTAATGTATCAATGAATGAATGTCTTCATTTAGACTGTAAGAACTTGGGAGGAGAGATGTATGTGTTTTCTTCATTGTTTCTAGCTTGCACAGTGCCTTAGACACAGTAAGGGCTCAGTAAATATTTGTTGAAGGGGTGGCAGCTTGGGAGCGTTGAGGGAGAGGAGGATGGGTGATGGGGTGGGGGCAGATCATTTGGGAGCATTTGGTTTGCTCAACATGCAGTTCAACTAACAAACTCATTGTAGAGGCCCCTAGACTTCTTCTTAAAGTCACAGGCCAGGGATTTGGTTGCACCTTATTTCATTATAAAATGTGCAGTTCAGCATGCCACTTAATGTTTGCGTACATTCTCCAGGTTGCAATTTGCATAGCAGGAAATGAGTCCAGAGACCATCTATTCATGAAAGATTTCAGAAACTTGAGGAAAGACCTGAAAAGTAGAATATCTGAGATCCCCTTGGTGCTAGCCGAAAAGAGAGAAAACTGGCATTTAGAAAGTCATTGAACATTAACAAGTCAGTGGACAATTCAGCTCCGGCTAAATGGGGTGTTTTTCAAAATTTCTAATTCTGTCCTACTTCTCTCTGCTGTTTTCTCTTCATCCTACCCAAATTTAAAGGGCACATTTCTTTCATGTATCAGGAAGAGACTAGTGAACAAAAACTGAGGTTTTAAAAAGAGCTGAAACAAGAATAGAAAATAAGAATTCCAGATTCTACTGCAGGCAGACCCAGCATGGACTTTGTGCTCATGCTAACATACCCCCAGAAATGAACCCAGTTACAGCTGAGTCAATTCTGAATTGTCGCACCCATTGCTGCATTGCTGACTTTAATGCTTTTAGGATCTTGCCCTGGTACAAGGGGTTAAGCGTTGAGTTGCTAATCAGAAGATCAGATGCTCAAACCGCCAGCTGTGCTGTGGGAGAATGATGAGGTTGTGTTCTTAAAAAGACTTATAGTCTCAGAAACCCTAAGAAACAGTTCTGCTCTGTTCTTTAGGGTCCCAATGGATTGGAATCGATCGACCTATGATGATGGTGTTTTGTTCTGGGTGGTTTTCAATGTTTACGGAAGGAGACTGCCACCCCTCCCTTCCTTCACACAGTCGGTGGGTTTGAACCACCCACCTTTTGTTCACTAGCTGAGTAGTTAATCCTCCAGGGCTCCTTTGTGCTAATATAGGCATTTTGTTTTTGTTTTAAAGAATGTATGGTTTAGATATGATAACTGGCATCTGAGTAATAATCATGGAAGAACTTAATTAAGACCTATTTCTTATATTACTATTGTCTTTATTTTGAATTAAATATGAGGATGGACACCATATCCTTCGTAGCACCCAGATCTTAATTTGTACCTAAAAAAAAACACAAAAAAAAACCTCACTGCCATAGTGAATCCTACTTATAGAGACCATAGAGGACAAGGTAGGATTGCCCCTATGTGTTTCTGAGATTGTAACTCTTTATGAGAGTACAGAGCCTCATCTTTCTCTCACAGAGCAGCTGGTGGATTCAAACTGCTGACCTTGCAGTTAGCAGCCCAACTCTCAAATGTGGACATAAGGGAGTTTAATTATACTATGATATATTATCCACATTTGGAAGTACTGTGGGCCAGTTCAACATCACCAGACTATAACATCATGCAATAAAGCGGAATAGAACAGGAGTTTCTCTGTGCATGTTTGATTCCAAGTTGTCACAGTTAGATGGCCCCCTAGAAATTCATGGTTAAGATCGTTAGACAACATATTCTGTCACCACTAAATCTCTATGTTTTTCCTGGATATTGCCAAGGAAACCCAGATATAAATAAGATCCTGAAACCATAAAAATATATGTATCTGATAAAAAAGAGATTTTACTTACTGGACGATTTCTATACTAAAAATAAAGATGGAATATGAATGCAGTCAGCCAACCCAAGGAAGAAAGGAAAGCAAGCTCATTTCACAGACTATGGGCCAAAACAGCGGTTCTCAACCTGTGGGTCATGACCCCTTTGGGGAGTCAAATGGCCCTCTCACAGGGTTGCCCAATTCATAACAGGAAAATTATAATTATGAAGTAGCAACAAAAAATAATTTTATGGTTGGGGTCACCACAACATGAGGAACTGTATTAAAGGGTTGTGGCATTAGGAAGGTTGAGAACCACAGGGCTAAGGAATCATTTTTAAGAAGGAGACAATAAAGTCAGAGACAGGAGGGGACAGAAGAAGAATGGGAGGGACGTGGGAGAGAGGAGAGAGACTGACAGCAATAATTATCCTACCAAAAGGTTGGCTTGAGGTTTTGGTCATAACCCTATTGGTGTATATATATTAGTCTGGGTTGACTAGAGAAACAAATTTATAGACACTCATATGTGTATAAGGAAGATCTTTATATAAAGAGTAATTATATATTAAGAAATTATCCCAGCCCAGTCTAGATCAAATCCATAAGCCTAATTTTAGCCTGTATGTCCAATACCAGTCTATAAATTCCTCTTCAGACTCATGCAACACATGTAATAACAATGAATGCAGGAAGATCACAGGCCAGTAGGTGGAAATTCTTGTGGATCTAGTGGTTGTGGAAGCATCTCAGTGCAGGTGTGGGTCTCCACGTGGCTCCTCCAGCTTCATGGCTCCAGCTTAGCTCCATGTGTCTTGTCAGCAGAAAGACAAAGGAGAGAGTGTGTATCTGGCTTCCAGTCAGCTTTTTATCTCCATCATGCCTCCAAATGAGGTCATCAAGCTGCGACCTGATTGACAGGCTAGACTCCACCCCTTCGCAAGTTGACAAGGGATTATGTAACTGCCACAGACCAAGTGGTCTATCGGTGGATGCTGATGACTGCTGTCCATAGTGTGAGGACCAAGATAAAAGATCAGTCATGTTGTGACGACTCAGAGAACAGCCTCAGACTGGTTAAGCATGGTATAATAAACAAGTCATTGAGAAATCAGCCATTAAAAAAGAAAAGAAAAAAAAAAACACTGCTTACTCATTGGAAAACATGGACTAAAAATGAATAATAATAATAACAAACGAATGTAAGCCCAGACATTAGCAAGGAAAATCTTTATCTTCAGACTAACGCACGGAAGCCAATGTTACTGAATTGTATGTGTAGAAATGTTGAAAATGCAGACCTTCTGTTATTATATGTTTTTGCTACAATGAAAAAATAATAATAAATGTACTGAAATGTGTACTGATAAAGAGGATCATTTTTAAACCAGCTGGTAGAAATGTTTTTTAGAATTTGGCATAATGAGATGATCTCAGGTAAGGGACATTTTAGGGTGAATGTCAAGAAAAAAAATTCCTGACTATGAGAGCTATTGGAGTGCAAAGTGTTCTCTCAAGGGAAGGAAGAGAAACTCCATCTGCATTGCTCTGGGAATAGGTTTGTTAGTTAAATTGTACTTCTTTTCTTAGTTGACTGCTTGACATTTCAGCAACAGAGCCAAATAATTCATGGGTCAACTAAGAAGAGTGCTTATTATAATGATCTTTTAAAATCAGTGCTAACAGCAGTGAATGGGGGGGGTGTGTGTCACTATTTTATTCTATATGATAAAGCTTGCCAGATTTTTTACAGTATGAAATCTGCTCTTCAATACCCTTGGATTGCTTCTTAAATGACCATTGATATACAGTAAAAAGAATATTCCGGCAGTGCTGAGAAAACGAAAATAGCATTTGAGCGTTGACTAGAAATAATGAAGAGAGATCGTGTCCACCATTTGCACAAAGTTGTTGTTAGAATCGTAACCATCTTTTCAGCTTCGAATAATAACCTTGCTAATAATAAGCTAGATTAAAGACAACAACAGACCCAAAGACTTTTAATTCTCATGGAAGCAGAAAGGGAACACACAGCCGTTAAAGTAAAAGAAGGCTCACAGAGAATCAATAAATTAAGAACTGCAGATTGTGACATTATTATCCTGCAAATACTCCTTAGTGGTTCTTCCAGGGTATCTTCTAACAAAGAAGTAGAAAATTAACACTCTCCCATCCACTACCAGCACAGAATGCATGTAATAAAGGTGAGACATCAATGTTCTTGGACCTGGAGACTGTCCAGGGGCAAATCACAGTGTCCTCTCCTCCCCTAACATATTTAATAGACTCAGAAGCAGCCATCGAGGTAGGCTTGAATGGGGCAAAGACAGAAAGGTATTGTGGTTGGATTTCATGCCAACTTGATGGTACCTGTGCGGGGGTGGGGGTGGAGTCCAAGCTGTCAATCGGTTGGTAGCCTGGCGATGACTCCTTGGGGCTGTAGTCTTTAATGAGACAGTGAGAACTTCTCTCTCTCTCTTGCCCTTCATCCTCTCTGCTTGCTGGCATTCTGGGTCTAACTCCAGGGGCAGGCCCATGTGGGACACCGACCCTGAGAGCTGTCAGCAGCCCGCAATGTTCATACTGACCTTGGATCCCCGCAACCCTGCACCCACTGGCTGTGAGCTCCCCCGTGTCCTCTTTCTGCTTTGTGTGACCTGCAGTTACGTGAGTCTGAAGAGCGGGCTGGCTGGCATTAGACCCGTGGGTTTGAGGCGGACTGGGCTGAGAGGCCTGGGTGATCGAAAGTCATATCTTTCATGTGCTGAGTGCCATTGGTTTTGTTTCACTGGACAATCCATCCTAACACACAAGGAGACTTCCAAAACGAGCAACATGCAATTTGGACAGAGGACAAGGCTTGTAGGCAAATCAAAGTCACCAGTTGCCAGTCAGTCAGTTCCAAGTCATAGAAACCCCATGTGTGTGTCAGAGGAGAACTTCACTCCACAGGGCTTTCCATGACTGTGGTCTTTGGGAAGTAGAATGCCAAGCCTTTCTTTCTTTCTTTCGTCCTCTATTTCTTTCTTTCTTTCCCCCCAAATATTCCTCCTATTTTTAAAATTCTTTTTTTAGAAACAGTTTTATTGGCTCTTTATATACATATTATACAATTCAATAGTTTTTAACCATATCAAGCAAAGTTGTACAGTCAGTACCACAATCAACTTTAGAACATTTTCTTCTTCCTTGTACTCATTGTTATTAGTGTAATTATTATTTTTTAATTGTGGCAAAAAAATACACAACAAAACATTCTCCAGTTCAACAACTTCTACGTGTGCAACTCAACTGCCATTGATGATACTCTTCATGCTGTACCACTATTATTGATCTCCTTCTCCAAATTATTCCACCACCTTTAACATAAACTCAATGCCCCCTAACCAAAAATTCTTCCTCCTTCACCCATGGTAACCACTGGTCAATTTTGGTTTTTTTTTTTTTTTTTTAGTCACCTTCTTGATAACTAAAACCTTTCTTCAGTCGGGCCTCTGGGTGGGTTTTGAACTGCCAACCTTTAATTTAATAGCTGAGCATTCAACAGTTTGCACCATCCAGAGGCAACCACTCCATATTTACCCAATTTTCCAGTGCATAACTATGATCCTTGTCTATAGAGTTTTTGATTGCTTATTTGTTTGCTTGTTTACATCTGGGCATCTCCTTTGTCCTGCCTGCCACCTATCCATAACTTCAGCCACTGGGCCCTCTGATCATCAGTGATGTTCTGAGTACCAAGTACAGCATAATCTGAGCTCAAATCAACTAGCTTTTGCTATTTTAGTTGGACATAACCATTTAAGAGATACATAACAGCTTGCATTTTAATTACACCTATAATTTTAACTGCATCGGATTAAGACTAATGAGCATCTGAAATCATATGTGTGCAAGTGTGCCTTAATGCTGATTACTAAGATGCATTGTGTTCTCTACTACCTATTGGAATGCTAAGGATGTCCACCCCATCTGGGGTACGGCTTAGAAAGGTGCCTGCAGGTTCACTTGGCTGCTTGCTGGGGGAAATGGTACCCAAAGCAAGAGAGTTCTTGCTCTTCATGAGCATAAAGTCGAATTCCATAAGTCCTCTTTCCTCTTTCCTTTGCTACCAACCACAGAGGAGATTTTAGCCTAATTAACCTAATTAACCTAATCCCAACTTTCCTATCAGGAAAATGGACCTGTCACAACCTATCTAAGAAAGTGTCTTTGAGAATTAAGATAAATAGACAGAATTAAGATAAACACACAAATATTGCACATCTAACTTGTGTTTAGTAAATATCATCTAAGGATCTTCCCAGCCTTGTAGCTATGACATGTTTTTCTATTTGCATCCTCTTGTAAGAATTACATTTAAGGTAATCTGTTAAATCTTATGAAGGTGCAATAATTATGTGTGTACCTTTCAGAAAAGCACTACTAACTGATGAATATATCGCATTTTGTGAAAGAATAAACAGAAGCAAGAACTTTTATGACAGCTGAGGAGGACAGTTCATTTACTGGTCAATGATAGGAACCAGTATGGGTCACGAGGAAGAGATGAGCTAGTCAGTGTGCAGTGTAGCACCAAGGAAACACATAGTTTTCCTCTAGTTCTTTAATGCGCCCCCTCCAATAATGACCCCATTTCTACCTTACAAATCCGGCTAGACCAGACCATGTACACTAGTACAGATAAGAGCTCACAACACAGGGAATCCAGGACAGGTAAACCCCTTAGGACCAATAATGAGAGTAGCAATACCAGGAGGGGAAGTGGAAGGTGGGGGAAGAAAGGGGAAACTGATCAGAATGATCGATATATAAGCTCCTCCCAGGGGGACGGACAACAGAAAAGTGGGTGAAAGGTGACAGTGGTTGATGTAAGACATGAATAAAAAACATTTTAATTATCAAGGGTTCAATTATCAAGGAGCAAGGGTTGGGGAGGGGGGAAATGAGCTGATACCAAGGATTCAAGTAGAAAGAGAATGTTTTGAAGATGTTGATGGCAACATATGTACAAAGGTGCTTGACACAATGGATGGATGGATAGATTATATTAAGAGCTTTAAAAGCCTCCAATAAAGTGATTTTAAAAACTAAATAAATAAACAAAATAGCAACATTGACATCCTTAAAAAAAAAAAAGAAGAAGAAGAACCAATATGGGGACCATGGTGGTTCAAAGTTCAAAGGTAGAATTCTCATGTTCAAGGCAGGAGGCGCAGGTGTGACTCTCAATCAATACACCTGGTGTGCATCCACCACCCCTGTCAGTGGGGTTGGGCATTGCTATGAACAGGCTTTAGCAGAGCTTACAAAGATGTATTAGTAAGATAATCCAGGCGATCTACTTCTGAAAATCAGCCAACGAAAACCCTATAAATCACAACGAATCATGTGGATAATGCAAGCTTACTAGTGTTTTGTTCCATTGTGCACTGGGTCACCATAAATCAAGGGCAGATTCAACAGTTGTGAATAATAGCATGGCTATTAACTTATCTTTTCCTTTGAAAAGGCCAACTAGAGATGAAGTTCAATAAAACAAGAAGCAGCCAGAACATAAGAAACCATGATCTAATTATGCAACCTCATCAGCATTGGGTGCTACACAAAGTAAGGTGATATTAAACCACATACAGTATGTGAAAGTGTATTAAAACATTTAGAATGCTGAAGCTCAAAGAGAAACCTGGGATCATCTAATTTAGCTTCTTTTCAGGTAAAACCTTAGCTAATACTGAGTAAGCAGGAGTAGAGCTGGCGAGGGATGGATATGTCCAATTAGGATTTCTTATACTGTCTTCTTTCTTCTTCATAATATATCTGAAGCACGACAGTCAATCAACTCTATGTCAGACACTAGCCTATGTACCAGAGGCAGAGTCAGACAAGCCAGATGAACACAAGATTGTCTTTAAGAGTTTGCAGCTCAATGGGAAAGACAGATGATTAAGTAAAAATAAATAAATAATTGAATGTGATAAGCATTATGATAGGTAAAGTATAATCTATAGTCAGGATCTAATTTAGTTTATTGAGGGCCTGGGTGGCACAAAGAGTTAAGCATTCGACTGCTAGCCCAAAGCAAACCCACCCAGAAGTGGCCTTGTAAAACAGAACTGGAGGCCTGCTTTGGAAATGTCACCACCTTGAAAACTGATGGCAAAGCCCTACTCTGCACGTGCACTGACAGAGGCGGCAGCCTGTGGACAAGAGAAAGGCGTCGTTGAGCTGAAAGATGGTGCGCTGGGGTGAAGGAGGGAACAAAGGCGGATGGCAGGAGGAGGAGGAGGAGGAGGAGGAGGAGGAGGAGGAGGATGGAATTGGTGGGCACGAGGTTGGATTTCTGCTTAGTTGGGGTTTATTCTCCTCAAGGCTCTGGCAGTCACTGAAAAGTTCCAATACAGAACTTGAAATTGTGGTGCCATCAGTCGGTATTGTGGTGCCATCAGTCGGGAGGAACATTGGTGCGTGGTGGAAGCAGCAAGCAGAGGAAGTGGTCCAGTGAGGAGTAATGGCATGAACTCATTGTGACATAAAAGGATTAGACACAAAGAGGTACCGAGTAGGTGAAATTAAGGACACTTGTTGACTGACTAGATATAGGACGGATGGTGGGGAGTCCAGAAAGAACAATGGTCAAGTCTTGTTCTTAGGTTCAAGACATGGAAACATAAGGAGAGAGAAGGTGACTATCAAAGACCTTCCTAGTTCTATGTGTGTGCTGAACTTGATATTCGAAGAGAAGTGAAATCCCTGTGACCCACACTGAAAGATTTCCAGCACAGAGCCCATGCTGTCACACTCACATCACATGGGACAGATCATGACAAATGGAGACTGAAAACATTCTACCAGACATTTGGGGGGAAATGCAAATATCCTGGAAAGATATTTGCAATCCCAAGCAAATCCTTGGGCAGATGGAGCTAGGCGAGTCGGAAGAGCATTCCCCAAGCTAAACTCCTGTGGCAGTAAACACTCTGGGTAAGTGATAACTGTGCTGGGATGTTGTGAAAGATGTGTTTGCAATTGGGCTCAGAGAGTAGAGAAATCCATACGTGGAATTAGGCGCACCTGTGCACAGCACACGATGCTTTGAAACAAAACCGGTGGCTTCTCCTTCCCCAGAGGGGGAACCAGTGACAACTGAATGGCTCAAACTTGCCCCCAGGCCTTGCTCATCACAAATGACTCCCCCCAGCCCCTTCAAGCCATACCATTTCAGCACATTTACTCTGCGTTACTCAGACTTCAGGGCGGAGCAGGTGCAACCGCTTTGACCCTGTGTGATGGTTAGAGAGCATGCTAAGTAGACATCATTGGGTAAGGGTGGAGGCAGAGCTCACCCTATCAATGTGCCACAGCCTGATGACACCTTCTTGGTGTCATGAGTCTTTTTGTCTAAGAGAGAGAGATTGAGCAGACTGGAATCCTCTTTGAGCCTTTGCCTTCTGTCGGAGCGGGATCTTATGCTTGGTTCCTTGATATCCTGTTGTGTTGCGATGGCGTGCTGATCCCAGCAGCCATCAGCAGACTACTGATTGTAGATTCGTCCAGTGCCCCTGCTGTCTCTGCTTTGCCATCCTTGTTTAGTTCCTCAGGTGCCTGTTATAGTGCGTGCAGATCCTAGGAGCCGTCAGTGGACCACCCATGGGGGATACATTTGGTTGACTCCGGACCTTGGCATCCACCAGTCTGTGCCCCTGCTTATTAAGCTTCATCATTCTGCTTCTCATTCATCAACTTCCATGAGGCAGGAGAAGCCTGACTTGCATGGGACCAGACTTACTGCTTTCAGCAACCGTGTGAGCCATGTCTTGCTGTAAAGCTTTCCACCCACAGACACATACAGGCGCTGCTGGTTTGCTTCTTGGGAGAACTAACGTCACCCACCCTGCTTCCATCAAGATGACTACCTACTTTAAAGATGAAAATTTGCTTTCCAAGTCTTCAGCCATTCCACTTCCGCCTGCAGCTTGGAAGTTCCACTGCATTACCAACTTGAGAAAACACTCTCAGGCTCTACCCCTAGTCCTTCACTGGGCTCCCACCTAAAAGACATGTCCCAAAAGCAATAAAGATAACACTGTAGAGTTTAAGTGAAGTAAAAAGATTCCCCTGGCAAAAAGTAAAATAAAAATCGATTTCACTGTAGGGCAAAGGAGGCTAAATATGTAAACTGAATATTAACTTCTCGAGAAGTGAGCCCTGGGGGTGTGGTGGGTTACATGTTGGTCTGCTCACGGCAAGGCCAGTACTTTGAAACCACCAGCCAACCCAAAGGCCAAAGATGAGGCTTTCTACTCCAGGAATGATTTGCAACCTTAGAAATGCACAGAAGCACCTCTCTTCCGTCCCGTAGGGTCACCGCTGCGAGCTGAAGTTGGCTCAATGTCGGTGACTTTGAGTTTGGTTTAGAAGCGGTTCACCTCTATGTGGGGTGAATTAGAATGCCAAAGCAGGATTTCAGTTTCTGGGGGAGGAAACAACACGGAGGGAAATTTACAAATGTATAAAAGGCTAGCGCTGATGTTCAGAAGGCTCAGGTTATGGGATATTTGAGAAACATACCACTCAGTCAACTAAACAAAATTCAACCCATTTCCGTCAAGTTGATTCTAACTCATAGTGACCCTATCTAACTTTCACGGATGTAAATCTTTACAGGGGCAGAGAGCCTCATCTTTGTCCAGCAAAGATTCTGGGGGTGTTGAACTGCCAAACTTGTGCCTTTCAGTTGTTTCCATGTGACTAAACCTATAGCAAGTCTTTGACGTTTGCACAGTCTCAGTTTAGTTTAAGAACTTCTGAAGATTGTCTTAGAATCTGAAGCTTGTCCCAGAGCCTCAGCATTAATGTCAACTAGACTCCAACAAGGCTGGAAAGGCAGTGCTATAAGGAGGTTTAGAAAATAGACCTGTGCGTCCAAGCCCAGGGCAAGTTAGACAGCATTGCTTCCAGGGTCCCAGCTCCCTCAGGCCCTGGGGATGTGTTGCAATGCAGCTCTGCCAACAGCGAAGTGTGACCGTTCTTTCCGTTACCTACTTGTTTTCGTTTTCTGTTAGGGTGCCTTAAAAAATCCTCATAACAAGCACTGTCAAAAGATCAGCTATCTCAAACAAATAAGGAATATGATTTTATAGATCATGTTGTCATCAGGGCCAGATCTCAGATTCACAGATACAACCCAGAAGGGCCCAGGGTTCTGCAGGGTTGATTCAATTCGTTTGAAAAGTCAACTCACAAGGTTATGGCGGTCTCTTTTATTGCAGGGCTCATTTGGTGGGGGAGGATTCCGAAGGGATCATCTTGATAGATTTTCTCAAGGACAAAGGATGATCATGGGGACATTAAAAAGAAGTGTTAAGAAAAGTGAAAACTTCATTGCTAAAGGAAAGGCCAGGAATGTTTACTTGAGGAATGTTTTTCCATCACGTCAATACACCTGCTCTTTCTTCAAAGACAGTCCTAGAAATCTCTGGTTGGGAAACCTTGTCCCACCCATCCATAGCCTTGCCCTTGCCCCTGTGTACTTCTTTTTGTTCCCTAAAGTCAGAAGAACATCAAAGGGAACATGACTTGTCCCTTGAAAGTACCGATGTTTTCTTTCTGAAATGGTGTAAACTGAAGTGCCCAGAATATTTCAGGAGAAGGCGGTTGTCCCGTAGTGATGTCTGTCAATTCGGATCCGACTCACAGCGACCGTAAGCACCACAGAGTGAAACGGGGCCTGCTCTGGTGCTGCCGTTCTCCAAAGGGAAAGCGTGGAGAGATGACAAAGCAAGTCCAGAAGTGTGTACCCCTAGATGGAGGCTATTGAGAAACAATCACTTCACCCCTTGCTGGTTTGGCCGAATGCATTTTCTATGACTTTGTACCAATACTTTTGGACTTAATTTTGTATATCTAGCTGTTTCCCCACCTCCCCCACTTACTCAATAGATCAGCGTTTCTCAACCGTGGGTTGTGACCCCCTTTGGGGGTCGAACGACCCTTTCCCAGGGGTTGCCCGATTCCTAACAGTAGCAAAATTACAGTTATGAACTAGCAACGAAAATAATTTTGTGGTTGGGGGTCACCACAACAGGAACTGTATGAAAGGGTCACAACATTAGGTGAGAACCACTGCAATAGATGCTCTGGGCCTAAATGCTTTCTCTCAGTCGTTATTTTCTAAAAATGCAAATAACAATAATTTGTACATATTTGAGTTGTTTTACTGCGTGAAGGATCTCCTGGTAAAGCACAGTTCCTGGGAAATGGGCGAGCCCCAAACATGTGGTAACTGGTCCATCAGAGTGACAGTGGTGATCATGGCGATTGTGTTGATGATCCCAAGAGAAGACAAGCACAACCTTCCATCAGAGGGCTAGGCCTTCATGCCGTTTCCCCAGCTGTCTCAGCTCTTCTCCATCCGGGAACTTGGCACGATTGCATCTCCTTGTATACTTTAGATTTCAATCAAATCCTTGTCTCCTTTTGGTTGATGAAATATGAGCTCAGGAAGTGTGTGTCATTTCTGAGGGAAAGCTTTAATAGCCACTCAACAATTTGCACTCTGATCCTCTCAGCAAGGTCCTAATACTGGCTTTTTCTTCTTCTTTGTTTCCAGAGGGAAGACGCCAATGAGCATCCTGATCCAAGATGGACATATAGGACAAGTAGAAATGAATTTTTGTTCTTTCTGCCACGACATTAGGGGTGTGTGTGTGTGTGTGTGTGTGTGTCTCAGCGACACAACCCAGCTCATCCTAACCCACATGAGGGATTAGTACAAATGCTTCTTCTATGAAATGTGGCTTTTGTGAACCATCTACCAAGTGCTGGCTTCCACCTCCCCATTCTCAATGGAGATACTATTTCTGTAAGTTGACCTATATGTAATACACTTGGTGATGCTCCTCTTTAACTGTTATTAAGTCCTTATGTGGTAGAAACAATAGAAAGTGTAGTGATGCACTCTTTGTAGCCTTTGCAGCAATGTATGATTGTTCATTTCAGAATCTTGGCCACAGTTTCTCTCCATTGTTGAATTGGTTGATAGTCCAGAAATTTATACATGGAACAGATGGTATGTGTTTTATCTATGCTATATCCAGTGGATCCTGTAGGGTGCCCATTACTGAGGTGATCAAATGAATTAATTCCAGTTAACAGACATACACAGCCAACACTACCACATTTTAAACTTTCTTTTTATGTTCCTTGGGAATTAATAATTTCTAGTCACAAGACATCTAAATGAGGTCTGAACTGACAGTAAGAGAAAGGTGCATTTGGACAAACCACTAGTGTTAGGATTGATATACAATAATAGCTACTAAATTGGCATAAGCTCCCCTACCATCACCTGGACATCATATCCTATCACTGGATGCAACATATATGTGATACCAGCCAAATAAAAATCGCTGCTAAGTTTAAGTCCAGAGAAACAATGTGCATTGCCATTCTCATCCAGATGGAGCAATTAATTGCAAGGGTGGAAGGGAAAAAAGGGAGAAAAGCTGAGATGTAGGGAACTACAGATTCTGCACGAAATCACTGACACTAGGGACATACTGCTGAACAAGATAGGTGTGGGCCCACACTCAGAACCATGCGTTACAGTTCCAGAGATAAACATAAACAAGGCACAAAAATACCTCATAGGGAATAGTTTAATAATAAAGTCCTTTCAAGTTGCTATGAGGGCAAATGATGAAACAAACAAGGCATTTGAATTATATCCAAAGGCATTCAAAGCCATCAAAGGGAAAAGCAAAGGGCTCTCATTTGGGTTTGTAAAACCCATGTTCTCACCACAGAAAAGATGCAGAATATTCTCACCCCCCACCCAATCAACCACTGTCACTACCAGCTCCCCTCTCCTCAATTCACATTGATCTGGTTTCTATAATTACACCTATTCTTGGACTTTTATATAAATAAAAGCACTCTTTTGTGTCTAGAATTTTTTACTCAGCAAGATGTGTTTGAAATTTCATTCATGGTGTAGTATCAATAATTCATTCATTTTTACGGTTGGAGAGTACTCCATTGGTTTCCTCTGCAGTCATGCACTCCTTAATGCTCATGCACAGACTATCCAACTACATGTACGTTTATGGTCCAGGAGAACAGAATGCTGTGGGTGTAATCAGATGCAGTGAACACATCAGCTTCCCAAACGCAGCATGTGTATCTCATGTGTCTTTTATGCAAAGTAATTGCACTGCCAGGCATACAATGGCACGGTACCTATGTAACTTCAGTATATGACTTGATCGTCACAAAGAGCACCTATGGTGCTGGATTATACATGTACAGACCTTTCTATCATGGATACGAGCTTTTCCTACGCACAAATAAATGTTTACCATGTAGCAATGTGTAGCAATGTATGCTTTGACTGGTAGGCAGTGACATCCAATCTTGCATATTGTGTGTCTCTTGAGTGTTTTAGTATTATCTCCCAGTTTAATTTTCTTTTGGAAATATTACCATGAAGCACATCATGACTCCCCAATGCAGCAAAGCCAGTGCTAGTGATAGCAGGAGCAAGAGGCAATGGAAAAATATCGACTTGCAAGCAAAACAAGAGTTTATTAATATTGTCTCCAGTCTCTGGCTATTATAAATAAAATCATTGCCAACATTTTCATTCAAGTGTTTAGTAAACATTTGTTTTCATTTCTCTTGGGTAAATAGTTTGAATTAGAAAGGAGAAACTTTCAAATGGTTCTCAGAAATGGCCGTACCACTTTATACTTCTACTAACCAAGTTGTCCTTCTTCCCATTGCAATATTTAATCATACTGGTCTTTATTAGGATTTCAGATATTTTACTGGGAGTGAAATGTTATTTGAATTTTTATAATGAGTATCGATGATTAACTTTTGTTTTACATGTATAGATTGCTGCATTTTATTTATCCACTCATCTCATCTCTTCCATACATACATCATGGAATGCCAGTTTAATAGAACAAAGTATTTTTGCATTGAGGGAGTACTTGAGTGGAGGCCCAATGTCCATCTGCTAACTTAATACTAAACCTATAAATATATGCACATAGATCTATTTCCCCATCCTCATATATAAATATATTTACATATGTACATGCCTATATTTAGACCTCTGT
>NW_022111300.1:11610158-11620576 GCF_000313985.2 Echinops telfairi
ATGTTTTGAGAAACAATGTACAAATGTGCTTTACACAATTGATGTGTGTATGGATTGGGATAACAGTTGTATGAGCCCCTAATAAAATGTTAAAAAACAAACAAACAAACAAACAAAAAGAAATGACTAACTTTTTTATTGTGCATTTTGGACACGCATATGTATTTTTTGTCTGTTCAAGATTTTTGCTAACGTTGTTTTGTGTTGTTAAGAACTGCTTATAGACAAGGGGCTTTCAAATTCATAGAAAGATAGGATTAAATGATACTGGATTTTTCCCACAAACTTTTTGGGAAAAATATGTGTGTGTGTTTCAAATATATTTTCCTACATTTGGCTTGCCTATTCATTTTTAAATGTTGTCCTTTCCACTTTTATATAGCTAGATGTATCCTTTTCCTTTAATTATATGTTCTGACATCTCTTTGGAAACCTGGTAATGCAGTTTGTTCAGTACTTGACTGCTAACTAACAGGTGTACAGCTTGACCCTGCCAGCCACTCCATCAGAGAAACTATGGAAGTCTGCTCCGCAAAAGATTACACTCTCAGAAACCCTCACAGGCAGCCCTACTACACACAATAGGGTCACGTTGAGTCTAAATTAACTCAGTACCAATGAATAAGCTATCTTTGCCTATATCTAGTCATATGCTGATCTTTTGTTTGTTGTTGCTTTTCTAGAAACTTGATTGCTATAACTGTTATATTTCAATTGGCGATCTATCCCAAATTAATGTTAATATAGGGAGTACAGTTTGAAGTACGCTTGAGTTCCTTTTCTTTCCGTGTGAATAGGGTTGTTATGGATCAGAACCAACCTGATGGCAATGAGATGTGATCTCAGTTGTCCCAACAATATTTGTTTGAGAAGACTTCTGTCTTCATTGAATAAACTTAAGACCCTGGGACATCAGTTGTGATAGTTGGCTTATTGTGCCAACATGGCCAATGAACACGTGTGGGATTAACTGAAGGGCAGAGAGATAAATGGAAAGAAGATGCTCTGGTAGTTTTACACCCTGTCCCTACTCCCCCAAATGTAAATTGTTAGGTGCCCCCCTAAGTCTGTTCCGGTTCCCAATGATTCTGTGTACAACAGAATGAAACACTGCCTGGTCTGATGCGGTCACATAATCCTTGCAGCCCCTGTGTCACTTGTGAGCCTTCCTCTTTTTCCCTGACCCTCTGCTTTATGAAAAACACGACGCCCTTTCCCAGGCGCCGGTTTCTCCCAACAACGTATCGCAAGTCCATGAGAAGTGGCCTCTCCATCCTTGCTTCAAAGGAGGGTGTCCTTCCTGCCCAGATATATTTGGTCGTTCTTCTGGAAGTCTATGAAACGTTCAATATTTTCCACCAACACAATAATTCAAATGCATCTGTGATAGGTAGATTTGTTGTGCCAACATGGTCAATGAACCATGTGAGATGAGTTGAAGGGCGGAGAGATAAATGGCTCAGCGAGCCTCGCCTCTCTCTCTTGCTCTTGATCATCAGACCAGTGTGTGGCTGCCTTGCTTGTTCCATGCCTCAGTTTGCAAGCTACACTACCTGTGGGACACCTAACCCGTTGACTGTGTCACTGTAACTGGAGGTTCCTTCAAGTCTTGCTTCACCACGCTACTGGAAGGTACATCTCTTGAACTGGGGACTTTTGGGCCCTGTCATCTGCCTGACTGTTGGTGACCTGCTTGCTGTTTGCTGCCTGTGGGTAGATACCCTGAATTGTTCTACAGAGGACTACCCAGCAGCCTCAAGACATGAAGGACTGCCATTGTATTACCTGTTTCATGGAAGTGAGTTGCACTGAGCCATTTGTTCTGCTTTATATATCAATTAACAGTTTATTTCTTATGTTATCTATCTGTATAAATATACATAAAATTATTAGTGTCCTGGCTTTGTTTCTCTAGAGAACCCTGTCTAACATATCAATCAACCATATTCGTGGTTGCAATTCTGTACTGTGCCATGCTTCATGTAACAAAAAGTACATCTTTTTTCTTTTTTTTTTTAATCATTTTATCAGGGGCTCGTACAACTCTTATCATAATCCATCCATCCATCCATTGTGTCAAGCACATTTGTACATTTGTTGCCATCTTTAGACCAATATTACACTGTCTTGATTACTGCAGATTTCTAGGTACTGTATAATATCTCCAAATTTTTTCTTTAAAAAAATTGTTGTAGTTATTCTAGATTATTTGCATGATCATAAAAAATTTAAATCACATACTGGTATTTAAGATTAATTTGGGGATGCCTGACATTTGGACAACACTGAGTTTTCTCATCATTGAGCACAGCCTCACTCTATTTTAAATGATGTCTTTTTTGGTTTCTATTAGCAATGTTTTGCTATTTTTAATGCAGATATTTTACATTTTGTTAGATTTATTTTTAATACCATTATAAATATTTTGCTTTAAAAAAAACCAAAACTAGTGTATAAAATTACAGTAGATCTTTATAGATTAGCATTATCTGTGAAACCAGGCTAAATATACTTAGCAGTGTTAGTTAGGTTTTTTTTTTCCTATCCTAATTCCCATATGCATTTTTACAAATGAGAGAACTTCAAAATGTTTTTGGAAAAATCCCATTATCTTTCAACTCCAGGTTCTCGTGGACTTTTTGAAGCCCCTGTCTACACAATTACTCATCTGCAAACTTTCTAAAAGTTTGGTTTTTTTCCATTACATATGCCATTTATTCATTTTCCTTGCTTATTACACTGATCGGGACTTACAGTTCAATGTTGAACACAGTAATGTATCAACTATCTCTTGCTGCATATTAAGCCAGTTATTTTATTGCTCATGAAACCATGAGTTAGGAATTCAGACAGAGCTCATCTGTGGCTTCATTGTGCTACTCCCTTGCCCTTAGGGAATGAGTCATATGTCTTGGGGTTGGGTGGTGTCTCTCTAAAGCTCTTTTGCTCTGTCCCTAGCCTCTAGCAGACTACCCTTGCACAGTTGATGAAGGCTCACAGAGAAGTGTTGGAATATGAGATATTCTAAATTTTAAGCCATCATCTCAGCACACACATGGTTGGCAAAAGTTTGTTAAAATTTTCTATTAAATAAACTCACCATATATACAAATGTAGTATGTAACAAAGACAGAATCCCCCCAAACTGAAGTAAAGATAATCTTTCTTCTTAACAAATTGTGTTGAAGACAATTTGGTAACTCTATAGAAGAGGTAAAATTAGATCCTTCATACAATAGACAAGATTAAATTACAAATGGACCAGAGCTCTAAAAGTAAACAATATAAAAGTACTAGGTATGTGGGAATGGGAAAGGATGGATTACTACATAATATGAGTGTAGAGAAATACTTTCGGGCTATGACTTACATTTCATAGGAAAAAAAGAAAACATTTACTTAGGTAAATATGTTCATTCATAAAAATAGAGGGATTAGCCTATCTAAATATATTTAGCTCTTTCCTCAGCTGCCGTTAAGGTGCTCGGTTCTTCCGAGGAAGCTAAGGCCGCGTTGGGGTGAGGCCCTCACTTCATCCGACGACTAGCACCGCGCCCGGCAGCCGCCAGCCCAGGACTCCTGCGCCATGGCCTCCATCTCCGAGCTCGCCTGCATCTACTCGGCCCTTATCCTGCACGACGACGAGGTGACCGTCACGGAGGACAAGATCAACGCCCTCATTAAGGCCCCCGGCGTCAACGTGGAGCCCTTCTGGCCCGGCCTGTTTGCCAAGGCCCTGGCCAACGTCAACATTGGGAGCCTCATCTGTAATGTAGGGGCTGGTGGCCCTGCCCCAGCTGCTGGTGCCGCACCTGCCTGAGGACCTGCACCCTCCACCGCTGCTGCCCCAGCTGAGGAGAAGAAAGTGGAAGCCAAGAAGGAAGAGTCTGAAGAATCTGACTATGACATGGGCTTTGGTCTTTTTGACTAAACCCTCTTTTGTGATGTGCTCAATAAACCAGACTGAACTCTGAAAAAAAAAAATATATATATATATATATGTATGTATGTATTTATTTATTTATTTATTTATATTGCAATACATTGAGGAAGTGAACAGACCTTTGGGCTTCTGCTCAAGCCCTGACTCAATGCAAGACCACTTTTCTCTAGCAACCTAGCATTCTGTGATGCTCACCCTCCTGACACTGAAGACAAAATGGGTGCACAAGTAAATGTGGTGAAGAAAGCTGATGGTGCCTGGCTATCAAAAGATATCTTATCAGGGGTCTTAAAGGCTTGAAGTTAAACAAGCTGCCATCTAGCAGAGAAGCAACAAACCCACAGAAGAAGCACACCAACCTGTGAAATCAAGAGGTATTGATGTGATCAGGTAACAGGCATCAGAAGACCCCCCCACACCAAAAAAAAAATTCATACTGTTGAGAATGAGGGGGATCAGGGCAGAGACCCCAAACCCATCTGTAGACAATTGAACATCCCCTCACAGAAGGGTCACAAGGAAGAGATAAATCAACCAGGGCACAGTATAGCACTGATGAAACACACAACATTCCTCTGATTCTTTGAGGTTCCTCAGCCCCCACTATCATGACCCCAGTCCTGCCTTTCAGTTCTGACTGAACCAGAGCATGTACACTGGTACACATAAGAGCTCATGACACACGGAATCCAGGTCAGATAAGCCCCTTGGAAACAGAAATGGGAGTAGTGATACCGGGAGGGTAGGGGGAAGAAGGGGAGGAAGGGAAACCCGATCACAATGATGGATTTATAACACCACCATCTCCCATCCCAAGGGGATGAACAACAGAAATGTGGGTAAAAGGAGACAGTGGTTGGTGTAAGATATGAAAATAAGAATAATTTATAATTTATCAAGGGGTCATCAGTGTGAGAGGGGAGAAGAGGGGAAAAAGAGGAGCTGATACCAAGGGCTCAAATAGAAAGTAAATGTTTAGGAAATGATGATGGCCACATATGAAAAAATATACTCGATACAATTAATATATGGATTGTTATAAGAGCTGTAAGAGCTCCCAATAAAATGATCTTTAAAAAAAGAAAGAAAACATTGGTAAATTTGGCTAACAAAAAATAAATTAATTTTGAATGGCCAAAAAAAATGAACACCAAATGTCAAGTTAAAAGACAATGAATGAGGAGAACATTCATACAACATATCTTTCACAATGAAAGGGTTATTATCATTAATATTCAAATAATATTTTAATACTGAAGAATAAAAATCCTATAGAAAAAAACAAATATTCCCCCCAAAATATAAAAATGGTCATTAAGCATATGGTAAGATCTTTGATTGTATGTAATAAGAGAAATAGAAATTAAACCAATTAAACTGCACTGGGATATCATTTCTTAGCCATCATATGGACAACAAAGCAAACATGTGACAAGTTTTCTTCCTTCCATTGGCAAGGCTGTGAGGAATCAGACACCCGAATGCAGTGCTGGCTGGAATGCACAGCGGCATGACATCTATGCAGGGAAAATTGGCAGTATCTCACCAAACTACAATCGCACACATTCTTTATGACAATGATATTCTACTTCTATGGATTTGCACTAAAATGCACTTCTATTAACATGAAAATACATATGTACAAAATTACCCATAGCAAAATTATATGAAGTAGAAAAATATTGGAAACTCCCTATATGTCCAACACTGGTGGGATAAACTCTAGCACGTATGCCAATGATGTCAAGCACACTATCCAGTTATTTATACATAAAAGAAATGTAGACAAGAGTGAGGAATATTCTATAAACTATATAACGTGGTTTCCAGGAGACACGAAGTGAAGACAGCAACATGCAAAAGAATGTCCTAGTATGTGGCCTTTCGTATAGCAAAGAAGAACATGTAAGAAATTATCGATACAGATGTTTGCCTTTCCATAAGAAGTGCAGGAAGGATAAACCAAGATAAAAATAAAATTGTTGCCTACGCGATCATAAGGTGTCGAAGGGATCAGGTATAAGGCATCATCACAACAAAAAAAATCTTACCATAGTGAATGAGGTGGGGAGTGTGGAGTGGAGACCCAAAGCCCATTTGTAGGCCACTGGACATCCCCTTACAGAAGGGTAGTGGGGAGGAGACGAGCCAGTCAAGGTGCGATATAGCAATGATGAAGCATACAACTTTCCTCTAGTTCCTAAATGCTTCCCACTCCCCACCCCCTCACTATCATGATCTCAATTCTACCTTGCAAGTCTGACTAGAGCAGAGGATGTACACTGGTACAGATAGGAACTAGAAACACAGGGAATCCAGGGTGGATGATCCCTTCAGGACCAGTGGTGTGAATGGGGATACTGGGAGGGCAGAGGGAGAGTGGGTTGGAAAGGGGGAACCGATTACATGGATCTACATGTGACCTCCTCCCTGGGGGATGGACAACATAAAAGTGGGTGAAGGGAGATGTCGGACAGGTCAAGATATGACAAAATAATAATTTATAAATTATCAAGGGTTCATGAGGGAGTGGGGAGCGGGAGGGAGGGGAAAATGAGGAGATGATGCCAGGGGCTTAGGTGGAGAGCAAATGTTTTGGAATGATGAGGGCAATGAATGTACAAATGTGCTTTACACAATTGATGTATGTATGGATTGTGATAAAAGTTGTATGAGCCCCTAATAAAATTAATTAATTAATGATCTTGATAAACTGAAAAAAAAAGGTTAGCTCCAAGGTAAGGGATGAGGAATCAAAAGAATGGAGAAGGAATATAAAGGGAGTGATGTTCTCTGACTATTGACTTACATATTGTTACCTTTGCAGTCAGGCTATAATATTTTAAGTATTCAAAAAATGAAATTAGCACAAGTAAAGTGCACTTGCTTAAGGGGCATTCAACTGTGTGGCCCCTAATAACCTGTGGACAGCCTTGGGAAGAATGAGAACTCAAGGACAGCTCCTTGTGCTCATGTGGAACTTGTACATAGATAAAGAGGCAGTTGAGCGAACAGACCAAGAAAATACTGCGTGGTTTAAAATCAGGAAAGGTGTGTGTCATGGTTGTATCCTCTCACCCTACTTGTTCCATCTGTATGCTTAGCAAATCATTCGGGAAGCTGGATTATATAAAGAAGAATGTTGCATCCAGATCAGAAGAAGTCTTATTAACAACTTGCGATATGCAGATGACACAATCTTGCTTACTTAAAGTGAGAGGGAATTGAAGCACTCGCTGATGAAGAGTAAGGATTATAGCCTGGAGTGTGGATTACAAATCAATATAAGGAAGACCAAAATCCTCACAACTAGATCAGTAGTTAACATCATGATAAATGGAGGAAAGGTTGACGTTGTCAAGGATTTTGTCTTGCTTCGATCCACAACCAATGCTCATGGAAGTAGCAGGCAAGAGATCAAAAGATGCATTGATTTAGGTAAATCTGATGCAGAAGAGTTCTCTAGAGTACTGAAAAGCAAAGATGTTACTTTGAGGACTAAGATGGGCCTGGCCCATGCTACGGTAGTCTCCATTGCATCCTATGCATGTGAAAATTGGACACTGAATAAGGAAGACCAAAGAAGACGCAATGCATTTGAGTTGTGGAGCTGGAGAAGAATAATGAAAGTACCATGGACTGCTCAAAGGACAAACTGATCTGTCTTGGAAGAAGTGCTCCTTAGAGTCAAGGATGGCAAGACTTCATCTTACATACTTTGGCCGTATTGTCAGGAGGAAACAGTCCCTGGAAGAGGACATCATATAAAGGCAGGGAAAAAGAAGAAGGTCCTCAACAAGATGGCTTGACATAGTGGCGGCATCAATGGGCCTAGTCATGGGGACAATTGTGGGGCTGGCACAGGACCATGAATGCTTCATTCTATTGTCCAAAGACAATATGGGTTGGAGGCAACCAGATAGCACCTAAGAACAGATGCAAGGTGGGAAGCGGGGAAATCTCAAACAGAAACCAAATAAAACAAGTGGATCCAGTGTTATTTCTCCAGATACATCAGCACATAGTAGGGAGGGGAGGGAAAGAGAATAATTAAGCAACTTAATAAATACATAATTTGACAACTCAGCCCTCCATATTGGGCAAAATATTGGGGGGGGGATTGTGGACAAATTCTGAAATGTTTTTAGTTGATTTGGTTTTTGAGGAAGTATATGTGCAACCCTTTTGAAACAACTTGTAGTATCGTGCTGTGCACTGTGGTGTTGATTTCAATGCATGATAGCCCCATGCGGCGCAGTGGAACACTGTCCCATGAGGTTTTCTGGGTGTATTCTTTAGGAGAGCAGATCGCTAATCTTCCTCCCGCAGAATTTCTAGGTCAGTTTGAACTGCCAACCATGAAGTTAACCACCAGGGCCCCTACCTGTATCATGTTGTTATTGTTGTTAGATGCTGTGGAGTCCGTTCCAATTTGGGGGACCCTATGTCTAACAGACAGAAACATTCCTAGTGCCTCATCATCCTCCTGGAAGGCCTTTCTCCTTTTCGATGCCCATTGAAGCAGCCATGGAGAAAAGCAAACGCCGTGTTGCTGCAGAAGACCTCTGTAAAGTGGTACAAAATGAGGCTGTCATGCTGAGAACTAAGGGGAACGGGACTCCAGCCAGGATAGTTTCCATCTCCTCCTGCGCATGTGCCCGCTGGACAGTGGAAAAGAAGACCAAAGAACTGATGGCTCTGAAGTGTGGTCTGGGTGAAGAATGGACTGCCAGAAGGACAAACAAATCTGTCTTGGAAGAAGTATGGCCAGAATGTTCGTGAGAAGCAAGAATGGCCAAACTTCCTCTCAGGTACTTGGGACACATCATCAGGAGGGTCTAGTCCCTGGTAGTGAAGCTCGGTCAAGTTGAGGGCCAGCAAGCAAGAGGAAGGTCCTCAATGCGATGGATTGTCAGCATGCTGCAAGGGGTGCAAGCACAGCACTAATTGTGATAGTTGTGCAGGACAGGGCAATGGTTCCTCCCGCTGTGCATTAGGTCGCCGTTGGCTGGTACTAAAACGATGGCACACAAGAACAACAAAGCAGGCATTTCTTACCTCCTTTTACAGTGATTCTCCAAGATGTTCAAGGCCACTGATCTAGTAAGCTGCTGAGTCCCACATTCAGGACTGTTGAGATTGAAGCCATCGTATTGAAACTTCTGGGTGAAATAGAACTCCATTCTACAGGTCTCATATCTCTCGTACCTTCACTTTGTGAAGACTAAGTAAATGCTCAATGCAGGTTCTGTAAGTATGTGTTCATTGATTAATTTGCCTTGGAAGATTAGGAAACTCATGAACTCCAAACCTTGTATAACGTTTTCACCACTACATCGGAAGTGTAGGCTTGATCAATTTGCTTCCAGCAATCAGAAGCAGACCAACGTGGGCAGAAAGTGAATGGAGCAGAGAAAACAAATCCAACCTTCTTGAGTTCCAGTCAAGATGGCTCTGGAATGGATGGGCCATTTGAAGTCTATTTTACTAAATAAAGGTAGAGCTGCTGTCTTCCCTGTGGGTCCCTGACCTGCTTCCACGTACTTGTGGGTCATAAAACTGCCTTGGTAGCCTCAGCAGTACCATCAAAGCTTACTTCACCCTTGTGTATGGCCCAGAAATGCTGCATTGTGACCTGATTTCTATTAGGAAAGGAGAAAAAATAGACTAGTGTGCTAAGCTTGAGCTGTACAATGAATCATCCAATGTATCTTTTCCTGCTGTCTTTCATCTAGGTTTTTTCCCCCGCTAAAAGTCTTTTCCATTTGGCTTTTTGGTAATATATTTAGCATCCTTTGTGCACGAATAAGCTAGGAGACAAGAGTCTATTCTCCCAGCAGTGACAGGGAGGCCTACACAAAAGGTCGCCTTCATGTTGTAAGGTGAGCAGTCCCCTGCGTTTGGGAAGAACTGTCTTTGTCACCAAACATGATTACTACAGAAAGAGTTGTATTAAACTGCTGATATGTCACCAGTCCCTCAGTTCAGAGCAGTATTAGGATTAGCAGCCCTGAGGTTGTCATGCGGTAATTAAGGACTGTGAAATGTTATATAAAGGCTCACAGCTGGCTGTTCGAGACAGGAAAATTGAAAGGCAGATTGCTATCACCAGGGGAGATGAACTCTTTAAGGTTGGTAATATTAAGCTCCGGGGCTTGCTGGAAAAGCTGCAAGTATGTCAAGAGTTAATATAACTTCTGGCCATTGAACCAGCCTCCTGGTTTTCCTGTGGCAGGTCACAGTTGTGAGAGCATACCATTATCACGTTGGACTGGTTGGCATGTGAGTTTCAGCCAAGGTATGGAATAAATAAATAAGTACTATGGGTTCAGGTGTCTTTGTACTGACACCGCTTGGTTGCCAGTTCTTTTTTTTTTTTTTTTAATTGCTTTTATTTTATTTTTATTTTTTTTAACATTTTATTAGGGGCTCATACAACTGTTATCCCAATCCATACACACATCAATTGTGTAAA
>NW_022111300.1:11621419-11692197 GCF_000313985.2 Echinops telfairi
TTTTTTTTTTTTAATACTTTCATTAGGGGCTCTTACATCTCTTATCAAATCCACACAATCATCCATTGTGTCAAGCACATTTGTACATATGCTGCCATCATTTGCAAAGCACTTTCTTTCTACTTGGGCCCTTGATATCAGCTCCTCATTTTACCCCTTCCTTCACCCTCTGTCACCCTTCACCCACTTTTCTGTTGTTCATCCCCCTGGGAGGGGGTTATGTATGTTGATCCTTGTGCCCAATTCCCCTTTTCTTCCCCCACCTCCCCTTACCCTCCTGGTATCTCTAGTCTCATTGTCTTACAGAGGGAAGTAGGCCCATTTAGAAGACAAAAGATTCCTGGTGTATGTCTCCTCTGGCTTTCCTGGCTCTCAGAGTAAAAGAAAGTTGCATTGCTGCTTAGGAAGGAAGTTACCATCCTGCTACTTGGAGTTTCCCGCTATTCTCATTGTCATGGAATAATCCCTGATAGTATTATTTAGAAAAAGGGAATAACTATTGGTATATTGTGTATGAGCTGGTAAACTGTTTCTGAAATAGTCTTAGTAGTCAAAGCAAAACAAAATCATTTAATCTATCTCCAAAGCTGTTTGTTGAGCGCAAACTACCATGCTCTAAAGGTCATTACTATGATAGAGCACACCATGGTGTTCAATGAGAACCTCCCTTCCCTGGAGAGGGCAGGAGTTATTCCATTATACCGACTCCATCTAGCACTTTCTGGGCACACCACGTCAGGCATATGAATAAGAAGAATGCCTGGTTAGCTTAGGAATAAAGACGATCATTTTCACGGTGCAACACTTCCCTTTAGACTATAGGTGTCTGCCTGAAAACCTTTAAAGTGTAGAATTTTCCTGAGTTCTGATAATCAGTTTTTCCTAACAGCTGAACACCAACCCGACACTTTAACTGAAATCGAGCGGGTGGAGGGCACAATTGGGAAGTAAAATGATTACCTGGATCCTTAGTCGAATAGAAAGCTTTGCTTCTAAGCACAACCCAGGCCACCATGAATGTAATAATTATGATCTTCTTGAAAATAACTTGGTTGGTTGAATTCTTGACACATAAACTCTAAAATAATAACAGTTTATAAAATATTGTATTGGGATAAAAGCAAACCCTGCTAACTTCTATAGACTTGTGTGTTAGTCTGGGTACTTTAGAGAAACAAATCCACAGAAACTCATATATATAAGAGAGAGTTTTATATAAAGGTTAAGTGCTCATCAAGAAAACATCCCAGTGCAGCTCAAGCCCACAAGTCTAACATTAACCCATATGTCCCACACCAATCCACAAAGTCCTCCTCCATCTCACAAAACACATGCAATGATGCCGACTGCAGGAGGAAAGCCGAATCAGTGAATGTGTAAATATCTCAGCGCTGGCAGGGGTCTCCACACAGCTGCTCCAGTACCTAGGGCTGCATCGGGGTTGGTCCATGCAGCTTCTCCTTGGGGATATCTTGCAGGAAGTGAGCTTTGCCAGCTGAAGCAGGGAACTGGCAAAGGCAGCTGTACCCTCGTCTGACCATCACAAAGCAGGAGACCCGAGAACTAGAAAGATGAGGCTCACCGAGCCATTTATCCCTCCACCCGTCAATTAACTCCAATGTGTTTATCAGCCAGGTTGGCACAATAAACCAACTACCTCAACTTGTAACTAAAATAATTTATCTCTAAGAATTCTAAAAGTATTTCTGAATCATCTGTTTTATACAATGCTTAACTTACAAGTATGTTCAAGTAGGCACTCTGTAGATACTATTTTAAGGAGGGGGAGAATAAAAAAATCTGTTTGTGATTATAAACACCTCCCGAGAATCAGAAACCACCTTAAAATCATTGTATATAAATGAGTAGTTTCAGTTCACATTTATTTTTAAAATTTTAATCTAGACATTTAAAACCCCCTTTTCCAAAGTCTATCTAAAAATATGAGACAAGTTATGAAATGCTTATCTCATGAGAGGAAACAAGTATTTCCTTCTCCAAAATCAGAAGAATAAGAATACATCCTAATGTCCACAGAGTTGGGTGGAAGAGTGAGAAATTGACAGCAGAGAAGAGGAGTGACAGTTGGTCTTATCTCACATGCCAGGTCTGTTAATGGGCAGTGCCCGTCTGCAGGGTTGAAGCATCAGTGGTTCAGTGGTAGGATTCTTGTCTTCTTTAGGAAGCTTTTGGTTCACTTCCTGGCCACTGCATACATTCTGATACCCTACTGCCACCACCCGCCTGACGAAGATGGAATAAGGAGATCACAATGGTTTGATCCACAATTGATCACAAGGTTGGTGCAGGTCAGGGCAGTGGTTCACGGGTGGCATGGGTCACGGGTGGCAGCTATCCACAACAATTATAACCTACAGGGTTGAGTTGAGAATTAGTCTGTGTTTCTATTAGGTAGTGGCATCTAGCATGAGGGTGGATAGGAGAAATGGGATATATTCCCATTGGGCTGCACAGAATTTGATTTTAGACATCTTTATCAAAGTAAAGAGAGGTGAAGGAAGTAATTTTAAAATCTGTCTCTTTTTCTTAATAATCACAAGAAAATCATTAGAAATTCTAAAGGTTCAAACATCAGATCATGCTGTGCAATAAATTACCCAGATTATGCTAGTAAATGAGATACCGGTGATTAGCTACAGAAGCTAGATTTATACACATGTGACATATAGATAAGGTACACCTATTGTTTCTAGGGTTCCCATTCATACATTCATGGGTTTGTGCCAAGCATAACGTGTTTAAACATGTCTCTGCCATCAGTGGATGAGTGCAGACTAGTTCTCTAATCAATCCACTTGGCTGAGTACTGTTGTCCTTAGCTACCATCCAGTCCGATCCAGCTCATAGCAACTCTATGTCAATAGAAAAACACCCTGCGTGGTCCTCCACCATCCTCACAAGGGTTCTTATGTTTGAGGTCATCAATGAAGCCACGGGGTCAATTCATCTTGTTGAGGGCCTTACTCTTTTTCACTGGCCCTCTATTTTATCAAGCGTGATGTCCTTCTCCAGGGACTGGCCTCTCCTGAGAACATGTCCAAAATCCATGAGACAAAGTCTTGCCATCCATACCTCTAAGGAGCATTCTGGCTGTATTTTTTCCGAACAGATGTTTGTTCCTTTGGTAGTCCATGGTACTTTCAACATTTTCACTAGCATCATAATGTAAATGCACTGACTCTTATTTGGTCTTCTCTAGTCAAGGTTCAACTTTACATGCATTCGAGGTGGTTGAAAAGACCTTGGCTTTGGCTAAGGCACACCCTATTCCTCAAAGTCATAGCTTTGCTTTTCGATACTTTAAAAAAGCCTTGTGCAGTACATTTACCTAATATAATGCATTGTTTGATGTCTTAACTTCTGCTTCCATAAGCTTTGATTGTGGATCAAAGCAAGATGAAATCCTTGACAACTTCAATCTTTTCTCCATTTAGCATGGTGTTGCCTCTTGGTCCAGTTGTGAGGATTTTAGTCTTCTTTACATTGAGTTGTAATCCATACTGAAGGTTACAATCTTTGATCTTCCTCAGCAAGTGCTTCAAGTCTTCTTCGCTTTCAGCAAACAAGGCTGTGTCATCTGCATATCACAGGTTGCTAATTGCCCTTCCTCCAATCTTAATGCCACAGTCTTCTTCATATAATGCAGCTTCACTAATTATTTGTTCAGCATATAAGTATGGTGAGAGGATACAACCTTGTTGCACACCTTTCTTGATTTCAAATCATGTAGTACTCCCATGCTTTATTTTTACAACTGTCTCTTGACCCATGTACAAGTTTGGAATGAGGGCAATGAAAGGTTCTGGAATTTACATTCATCTTACAGCTAGCCAAGGTATGTTATGGCTTCCAAAGGGGAACCGTTAGGCCAGTGAAATCCAAAGTCAAAAAGTCTGTGAAGAAGGTGATAGCAACTGCTTATTTTTTAGTCCCTTTTAATTCCAGAAGGGTAATCCTGGTAGATTTTTTTAAAATCACAGGATCTATTAGGAAGAAATTTTCAGAAAATGGAAAAACTGCATTGCTGAGAAAAAGAACAGAAAAAATTGCACTGAAAATCTTCTTTCTAGCATGAAAGTGTATCTGCTCATTCTTTGAGGGTAGTAAGGTCTGTCCTTCAAGGATTTAATTGGAAAACCATATCCCAACTAGCCTTAACCCAGCTCATACCCCTTCAGGCTTCTTTTTGTTCCCTCAACTCAAAGAACATCGAGCAGAATATGCTTTGAGTCCTTGATGTAGCCAAAACTGCCCTTTTGATGTAGTCTATACCCCAGAGCAGAGAATCTTCATGAAAGGGCTAGAGATAAAGAAACACAACTTTCAGGAATATATACACATAGATAAGCGATGTATCAAGAAGCGATAGCTTCGTATTTCGATATTTTTGCATCAGAAAGGTTTTTGTGATTTTGCACCAATTTGTGTCAACTTGGCTCAGCTAGGATTCGCAGCAGTTTGAAAGTGAAGGCCTAGTAATCCCTTATGATGTGACCTAGCACACTGTAATCAACTTCATAATGGGATCTGTGGGAAGCAGCCAATCTGTTTACACTTAAGAGACTTTAATTTGTAGTCAGCATAGCTCCAAATGATATGCCTGTCTTTCCTACTCGGTATCGTTAATGATTTTTATCTTATTTTAAAAAATAATTTTATTGGGGGCTCTTACAATCCTTATACCATTCCAGGTATCAATTGTATCAAGCATATTTGTTCATATTTGCCATTGTCATTACCAAGACATTTTCTTTCTACTTGAGCCCTTGGTATCTACTCCTCTTTTTTCCTCTCCCTCCCCACCCTCCCACCCTTGTGAATCCTTGATCAATTATATATTATTATTATTTCATATCTTACACTGTCCATTGTCTCCCTTCACCCACATTTATGTCATTTGTCCCATTTGGGGGGCTATATAGTCAACCTTGTGATGGGTTTCCCTTTTCTCCCCCTTCTACCTCTCCCTAGCTACCCCCTTCCACTCATGATATTGCGACTCCCACTACTGTCCCTAAGGGGTTCATCTGTCCTGAATTCCATGTGTGGAGAGCTCTTATCTAAACCAATGTGTGTTCTCTGGTCTAGCCAGATTTTTAAGGTAGAACTGAGTCATGGTAGTGGGCAGGGGGTAGGGGGGAACATTCAGGAACTAAAGGAATGATGTGTGTGTCATCGGTGCTATATTGCACCTTGGTTGAATTGTCCCTTCCTTATAACCCTTCTGTGGGGTATGTCCAATTGTCTACAGATGGACTTTGGGTCTCCACTACAACCCACCTCTTTCACATCACTATAATTGTCTGTTTTGGATATTTTAATACTTGATACCTGATCCCACTGATACCTCATGATTACATAGACTGTCCTGTTTCTTCCATGTGGGCTTATTTGCTTCCCTGCTAGATGGCTGCTTATTTAACTTCAAGCCTTGAAGACCCCAAATGCTATTTCTTTTGATAGCTGGCACCATCCACTCTCTTCACCACATTTGATTATGCACCCATTTTGTAATCAACAATCATGTTGGGAAGGTGAGTATCAAAGAGTACCGGGTTCTTGTGTTTAGGGAGGCCTTGAGTAAAGGCCCAAAGTCTGCTATCTTAATACTTAATATATAAATATGCATGCATTGGCCTCTATCCTTTTCATTATAAATTGATATATTTGCATATGTACATGCATATAGCTAAACCTCTACAAATAACTTTTGCCTCCTATTTATTTCCTTTGACTTTCCTCCTGTCCCAGTATCATGCTCACCATGCATTCTGCTCACAGCAATTCCTCTCGGATACATTGCACTTGACTCAGCCCCACCAGGCATCATATGCCCTCCTCACCATCAATTTTAGATCCCTTGTTGTTCCCTTATCCCTGAGTTTGTTGGCTCCCCACTTCCCCTCCCCACCCAGTCTCCTCCCATGTCCTTCAGTAACTGCTGGTCCCATTGTTTTCTCCTTGGGATTGTTTGTCCTGCCTATCTTATATAGATAGACATAGGGCAAAAGATAAAGAAAACAAAACAGAACAGAACAACAACAACAACAAAAAAACATCAATAGCTAGTTTCAGGCCTGCCTGCTGACCCTTATGTATGCTTTCTGATCAAGTCTGATGAGGTGCCAAGTCCTGTCCCCCGAGTCAGAAGTCTATTTTCAGTATTCCTCAGGGACTTGGTACTTTGCAGCAGCCAATATTGTAAGAATATTAGGGAGGAATACAATCCCCTTTCTCAGGTCACAACCTGATGCATTTGAAAGCTAGTTTCCTCAGGGGTGTGTGTACTTCCTATATAAGTGAATCTTTTTTTTTTTTAATTGTTGCATTTTGCTGGATTTTGGTCCTGTATCTGGCTCACAGACCTCCTGTTCTTTGGACTTGAGCCAATGGACTAACCTACTACCTGCCAATCCTGGGAGCCATCGGCAGCCTGCCATCGGAACTACCATCTAGCCTGCTGATCTTGGAGTCATCCTTCTCTACAGCTCCCAGCCTAGGTGGTCCTGCTGATCTTGGATTCATCCGCTCACGAAGTTGCACAAGTCAAGAGAAGCCTCCAGCTTAACAGCTGACCCACAGACTTAGAGCTGCCTGAACTCAGACTATATACCTGCATGCTTCCACAACCGTGCATACCATTTTTCTCTCTCTCTCTATATATATATATAGATAGATAGATAGATAGATAGATAGATAGATAGATAGACAGATAGATGGATAGATAGATGTTTGCTTCTCTAGAGAACCCAAACTAACACAAATGCTTTTTGATTTACCCTCAATTATGTGTAGAAAAACTGGTGAAACAATAACTAAGCAATAAGCACTAGGCTGCTAATCAAAAAGTCAGAGGATCAAACTCACCAGCCACTTTGCAGAGTAAAAGACCTGGTGATCGATGCCTGTTAAGATGACGGCCTTGGAAACTACATGGGGTAGGTCTGTGTTATCTCAATTCGTTTTCTCACTATGAGTTGTAATGAACCTGGCAATATATATATATATGTTTGTGTAATACACATACATATTTAAAGATGACTTCAAATTTCTCATTTGAGAAGTGGGGACCCTCTGTGTCTAGATAGGTTCTTCTAGTCCAAAAAAGGAGATATAGATCATTACAATAGCACAATGGTTAAAGGTACAGACTCTGGATCCCAAAATCTTATCTGACATTATTACCTTAAACAGTGTTTAAACATCTTCCTAATTCTATGGTCTTATCTGTAAACTACTGGCATCAAGAGTAACCCTGGTGGCACTAACCAACCCAAGGGGGAGGGTATTGTTTATATCTCCACAGGGAAAGAGGGACCAGACTTCAACCCGGTGCTCCAAGATGTGAAGGCAACTTACCAGCATGAAGCAGGGAACCAGTAGAGAGGTCTGAGTGACTAGCCCCAATCCCAACTATGTGGACAGCCCTCCCTGCCCCCAGAAGAATTTACTTCAGAGGACATCTCTAAGCTACAGCTCAGGGGGAGGGACATGTCTGATCAGAGCACATGAGAGCAAATGAAGGAGAAGGAAGAGAGAGTGGAGCACATCCTGGCCCACCAAGCCTTGAGGGTGATATCCCTGCTCAGTGCAGCCAATCCACAGAGAGGACCATATGGCCGGTCCCACTATGAGACACGGCATCCATCACTGACACATAGAGCCACAGGAGACAACACAGGAGACACAGTGTGGGAATTGCGCCCAATCTGACCCCACCACACCGAGGTAAAACACTAAGGGCATGCAACAGAACAGCAAGGGGAGCAGAGTAAGGAAGTCCCAAGGGAATACCAAAAAGAGACGTTGGGGCCAGGGCATGGCACCTCACCAGATTTGAACTGAAAACACTCCTAAAGGTCAACAAACAGACCTTGAACTATTTATAGGCTTTTCTTTCTCTTTTGTCATTGGTTTGTTGTTGCTGTTGTTGTTTTGTTTTGTTTTGTTGCTTTGTTTTGCTCTGTCTTGTTATTTGTGTATATTATTATCTCTGTAGGTCTATCTAGATAAGATAGGTGGGATAAACAATCTAGAGGAGAAAACAATGGGGCGGGGCAATGGGTAGACATGGGAGAGGGTGAGGCAGGGGGAAGAAAATGGGTGTTAACAAACCCAAGGACAAGGGAACAACAAGTGATCCAAAATCGATGTTGAGGAGAGTGTAGGAGACCTGGTAGGGTTTGATCAAGGGTAATGTAACCGAGAGGAATTACTGAAACCCAAATGAAGGCTAAACATGATAGTGGGACAAGAGGAAAGTAAAAGGAAATAGAGGAAAGGACAACTAGGAGGCAAAGGGCACTTATAAAGGTCTAAATAAAGGCATGTACATATGTAAATATATTTATATATGAGGATGGGGAAATAGATCTATGTGCATGTATTTATAGGTTTAATATTAAGGTAGCAGATGGACATTGGGCCTCCACTCAAGTACTCCCTCAATGCAAGAACACTTTGTTCTGTTTAACTGGCATTCTATGATGCTCACCTGCCTGACATGATTGTTGAAGACAAAATAGGTGCATAAGCAAATGCTATGAAGAAAGCCGATGGTGCACGGCAATCAAAAGATATAACATCTGGGTTCTTAAAGACTTGAAGATAAACAATCAACCATCTAGCTGAGAATCAGCAAAGCCCACATGGAAGAAGCACACCAGCCTGTGTGATCACAAGGTGTCGACGGGATCAGGCATCAAAGAACAAAAAATCATATCATTGTGAATAAGGGGGAGTGTGGAGTGAAGACCCAAAGACCATTTGTAGGCAACTGGACATCCCCTTACAGAATGGTCACCGGGAGGAGATGAGCCAGTCAGGGTGCAGTGCAGCAACGATGAAACATACAACTTTCCTCTTGTTCTTTAATGCTCTCACCCACCCCCAATATCATGATTCCAATTCTACCTAACAAATCTGGCTATAACAGATACTGATATAAGAATTTATTGGGAGTTTAAGTGAGATGCAATAGGTATAGGGCTTAGAACCAAATCTAGCACCTAGTAAATGCTGATAGGATTCAGTATAAGTGCTTTAGGAACACACTGAAGATACACCTAACTATGTGGTGGTGATGGAGGACCAGGAAGAAACTCTATAAGAGAAACAACTTTTAAACTGAGATCAACAGAGTGAGGGATTGTCCAGGGCAGTGGAAAGTTGAGGAGCAGGTGAGAGGGATGCAGGGACTTCCAAACAGAGGGCAAAACTTCGACTGAGTCCCGGAGATAGGAGCTAGCATGGCAGCCCCACTGTATACGATTTCCATTTCTGACTACAAACCCTATGATACCATTCAGTCAATATTCAATTCCATATGCATAAAGCTGTCATTGAATTGGTAGATTAGAGTTCCTACTTTCTAGCTTTCATTCATTTTTCAGCACTTACTCGAACTCTTTCTAAATGTCAACCACTCTTCTTTGTAGAAAAAGAGACTAAACTGATCTTGGCACCCTAATACAAGGGCAGAGTGTTCTGCTCTGGCTCTGCAGCGGGCTCTGGACTCCAGATCTGTAGGACTTCTCTGGCTTTGCATTAATATCTTAAGGCCACTTAACCGTGCGTGCCTGATCAGAGTCAGTCCTTGGCAAGTGGCCACCTTACCCATATACCATGTGAACATTTCTTGAAGGAAACCGAATCACTCATCTAATAGCTTTGAAGGTCCTGTGGGATCCTGAGCGGATGGAAAGAGTTCACATCAAGGGAATAGTCTGCCTGAGTGGTTGGGTCACCTAGTCAAATCTCAACAAATACTCTGCAGCGGGGCCATCAGCTGGTTTCACTGATGATGATGATGAGGGGGTTGTAAGTGAAAATGTTGCATCACAGCAAATGCATAGAATGTGTCCTTTCAAAAATAGACCCCGCTTGTGCAGGAGGACCTAAGAAATAACACACACACACACACACACACACACACACCACACACACACACCACCAATTGCTCCTATAGTTGATTCCAACTCATGATGACATGATGGGTAGAACCATGATGTATATGGCTTTAAGTGGCTTATTTTTTTTTTGAAGTAGATTGCCAGGTATTTCTTCTGAAGCGCCTGTGGGTAGACTTTAACTGCCAACTTTGCAGTTAACCTCCGAGGGCTCTAACCTTTTATACTACCCAGAGACTACAGGAGTCTCCACCCTGTGATGCTCTTACCAGGATGTGGTGGAGTGAAAGTTCTTAATATGGCCCTTCGACCCATTTCCCTGTAAGTCCCAGCAAGTGATTGGGTAGGACCATGGAAATCGCGTAAGCCTAGTAGAAGTGGTTGGTCAGTTTCCATGACCTCATCCCTGGCTCTAAGGATGAGCCATCTTTGAAGCAGCAACAGTGGCAGAGAGAAAAAGTCCAGGGTCATCAGGAGAGCATGTTCTAGATCTCTCTCTGAAGGTGAGAAGGACTAGACCAGAGGCACCTGAGACCATGGCTTTGCGATACTGGGACAAAGAAAGAGAATATGGAACTGAGAGGTAGAGCAACAGGTTGGCTTCTTGGCCCATGGCGGCAAAGGCCAAGGGACCATGTGTCTGAGAGGTCGAGGGTCCGAGCGAGTCTTGGTTGCTGGCTGAGGAGAGGGGTTGCTATGAACCAAAGACTGTACTCTTACTGTTCGCTGATCCTGACTTGTATTAATCCATTCACTTCCCCAATAAACTGCCTCAATTGTGAGTATTGACTATGAGTTCTGTGTGGCTGAATTAATGAACCCAGCACAGAAGTCGAGAGGTGTGGGGGGAATGGTTGGTGTCATAATAGGTAAGGAAGGATGGAGTGTTGAGGAATGTCTGACTCTTGCCTCATGGGAAGAGGGAAGCCAGAGGAGATCAGATATGGCCCTCTGTGCGCTTGACTGCACGGGGTGCGTTTGTGAATGTCTGACTAGATAAGGGATGAGCCCTAGGTACCAAGGCCTTTCTAGAGCATCTGGAGAACAGATGAGGAAGTGAATAGCTGAACCGGGGAGGGGTGGGGTTGGGGGGGAGGGTAGAGCCAGTTCTGACTTCTGGAATGTCTCTCACAGGGAAAAAGGCTTCTCAAGACAGAATTCAATGCCTGTTACCCAGGGAGATGGGAGCCAGGCACCCTTGAGTGAATCACAATCAGAAACAAGGATGAAGTTGTTTAATTTTTTTAGCGTTCTCTCCCAATTTTCTCAAGTAAATGTCATGTCTAGTGATCCTCGCTCTGAACATGAATATCATATGCGGGCTGGCTAATAGATTTGAGAATAGCAATGGAGTATTTCAGCAGCAACTGTATCCAAATATCCTTTTCAAAAATAGCATTCCCTAAAATGTGAAGAAAAAAAGGATAGAAATGACAAGAGGAAAAAGTACTGTTTGCTCGGATCTGTTTGATGGGATTCTCATTAAGCCTACTCCTTGTAAGGATAGAGCAGACCCTGGGCCTCAGCAGTCACGGGGTTTGTAAAGTGTACTTCCAGAGGCTTAAGGCATCCTTGCAGGAAGGAGGATAACAGGGAGGCAATTTGTAAGGAGCATGGCACGCAAATGTTCTAAAGTAGGCAGGTTCCAGAGGGACCTTGGTGAGGGAGGGCATAGGAGTTGAGTCCACTTTATTACCTGGGATGAAATCCGTTTTACTCAGTAGTCCTCAGCAAATGGCTACTTCTGTTTGTCTGTCTGTTGGGAGAGGGTGGAGAAAACAGTGGAAACTGGAACAGCCTTTGAAATCTGCCTTGCTCATGAAAGGAAAAGTGGTGTTTCTGTTGGCTGGGGCTGCCATCATGAAATACCACAGGAGGGTAGATTTAAAGAAAGGAACTCATCTCACTGTTTGGGAGGCTGGAAGTAGAAATCCAGGGATCGAGTCAGTCATGAGCTCTCACAGCCTCTGAGAGTTGGCAGTCCCTGGGGGACCTAGTCTTGTAGGTCCATCTGCCTCCATCATCACATGGTGTTTGTGCAGAAGAAATATGCTTTCGATGCGCTTGTTTTGCTCCTTCTCAAAGACACCACACAAAAAGGATTAGGTTTAGGATCCACTCTACTCTCATGAGAGCTCACTAAGAAAAAAGAAAACTCATATCCAAAGATGGTCATTTGATAGGTATTGGGATTAGGACGTCAACATAACTCGTTGGTGGGCACAATTCAAACCATAACAGAGAGTCACAATGAATTTGTTTTTCTTTTTAAAAAATTTCATGATCAATAAGAGAAAGGAGGTTTAAAAAAAATCTTAAAGTAAAAAACCTAGCCATAAAGTAAAAAACCTAGAAATAATGGATTATCATAACCAGATAGACTGTTTAGTTCCTATTACATGATAGATGTTCCCCAAGTTTAGGGAGGCAAAAATAAATTCAATAGAGGCCTGCTCTGTTTTTTTTTATTATAAAGTTTAGTTAATGCGCTGGTGGTGAAGGGTAGTGGGCTGAGGACAGGGAACCAGCCATTCTGGTTGGTCCTAGACCTGGGTGCTAAAGCCTCAACTGTCTCAGGCAAATTGAGTTGGTCAGTCTAGGGAAGGAAGCTGAATTGAAAGATTAGGATCCATACCTGCAAAGTGCTGTGTGCCATGTGATGGAATTTGGCCTTGATCTTAGGGGAATAGTGGGCCCTTGTTTTTAACACACTCACTCGCTTACTGCCACGTCGTTGATGCCAACTCGTAGCGACCTTATAGGACAGGTAGAACTGCCCCTGGGGGTTTCTGAATCTGGAGCTCTTTATGGGAGTAGGAAGCCCTGACTTTCTTCCACGGAGTGGAGTGGCTGCTGGCTTTGAACTGCTGACTTGCAGTTGGTAGCCCAATGTGTAACCACTACTCCTCCAGGGCTCCTTTAAAAACACAGCCTTTGCAAATGGTGACTCTGATCCTAGAGGCTTAAAGACCATTCAGGAAGTCTTGCATTTGTCTAGAAAGGCAATGAAGAAAGTTTGAACATGGGCCAGGGGAATGGATGGAATGGGATGGAGTTAAAAGACATTTCTGAGACAGGATTGAAACTGATTTAGGGAGAGATTCACAGTGCATGCGAAGGAAAGTGGGAAGTCCAGGCTGCTCTTCGGGGTGATGGATGAACTTGGATGGGGGTTATTGGGGATAAGCAACCCAAGAGAGATGATAGTCACGAGGTGCCAACCATGTAGCGTGAGGTTGACCCTGCTCACCCTACTTCTCTTCACCTTGTGCTCTGCCTGAACTTCAGGGCTGAACCGGTCATTCCAAAGGGCCCTTGCAATTTCCAGCCCTTCCTTTCGCCCTATTGGACCACCAAGGTGTCCCTCAGATCGCCTTCTCGTTGCTGAGAAGCTAACAATAATGTATACAGCCTGCAGCAGTCACTGAAAGCTGCTATCAATGAATGGCCCTTCTCAAATTCAGCTTATGCCAGAAACCTCCGGAAAGAAGGTACCACAGGCAACATCACTCTACAGTGCTTGCTTAGCTCACTGCTCACTCTGGGCGTCAGACATATCTCCAAAGATTCCTCGGTAACCTTTGGGTCACCCAAGTGGTATGTGCTAATTGTAGAAAAGTTAGAACACACAAAGAAAGCACTAGAGAGGAAAATAAGGACCAGTGAAGCTCCTTTATGCAGGGGTAGCATCCACAGTCCAACTTGGCTCTCTTTCCTTCCTGATGCGTGGAGATTCCAAAGGTTCCCAACTACACTGGTCTGGAGGTGAACAGAATAGTCCCCAGCCCCCACCAGAAAAGCTAGAATGATAGCTTGTTGGTCCCCTGGGGTCTTCTCCAACTCAGTCCTCTTTGTTCGCCTGTTGCTGCTCAAGCAGACAGTGGGAGTTCACACTTGCCCTTGAAGTTGACCCTATGCAGAGCCAAACTCACTGCCATTGGGTTGGTTCCAACTTACAGCCACCTGCGAGGACTGTCCCTGTGAGTTCTTTAAACGGTAATTCTTCACAGAAGTAGACAGCCCTGTCAATCTCCCGAGGGGTGGCTGGTGGTTTTGAAGTGCTGACCTTTCAGTGAGTAGCCCAATGTGTAACCACTCCCACCACCATGTCTAACCAGGGTCCCTAAAGTTCACTCAAAACCTTCTGATTTGGGGAGTTCCTCGTCAATCATTAATGTTCACTCCCTTCTTTATCTCACCCCATAATTCCGTATATTAGATCCTCGAATTAGTTCATTTTTCTAAACTACCCAAGAGGGTCAAGATCATGGCTAATACATAGGCTATCTTCAAACCACTTGGTTGGATAAAACTATCTGCTTCTATTTCGAACGAGGGACAAAAACGTTTATAGGAAACTCCGTGGGCACGGGGAGGCACGCTTGATTGGCTTCCCACTGAGGTGGTTCTTTGGTGTAGAGGCTGCCCATCCTCAGCATCTATCGGTCTTTTCTTTGGGGTTAGGAAAGAAGCGGTTCGAGGAGGGGAATCTTCCAGTGTGCCTCCTGGAGGTTATTAATTTCATTTTCATTCGTTGGGGCAAAATGTCAAAGCAAACTATCAACCTTTACCCAGACCTGCCATGGGCTCTATTCGCTGTCCAGTAATCTACCAGACCCCTGCTTTAGCCTGTCCAGAGAGTCACCTTCCAGTTCTTACATAGGATTGAGGAAATTGTCCTGTTTTCAGCTCCAGTTGTACCTCCTTACACACACACACACACACACACACACACACACACACACACAGCATGTGTATGTTCTATGTGTTCTGATTCCTCAGTTTCTCTGACTTTGTATGCTTTGAGCCTGCTTACTTCTGGATTCCTTCCACTGTCGATTAAGGCTATTTTACTCTCCGGTCTTTATCTGACTCTTACTGTTTCCTCCCCGCACCCACTTCCCCTCCCCTCCCTGTTCTTCCTTTCCTATTTTTCTGTCCTCGTTTTAGCCCTTTATTATATAATTGGGGACTTGGGGAGTAAAACTCAACTAATAGGTTTAACTCAACATGTTTGATGGAAAGACTGTATCAGTGTTAATTGCCAAACGATTTTTTTTTGTTTGTTTGAGACGAACTTGTACTTTTCCTCCTTTTTTTTTTTTTAAGCCACTAAGACCACTGTTTAGGTTTGAGGGAAATGGAATCTGAAGGGATCTTTTTGTTTGATTGTTTGTTTTTAAGGAAACATGCTACATATATTTACACAGCCCATCTCAAGAAATGAAACCAACAAATATTTTACTCGATGGATAAGCTATAATATCTAAACAACGGCTTGCTTTGTGATATTTTAAGTCGTGTTGTTGTAGAACAGGCGTGTGGCAGTAAAGAGATCTTTGTGCAATTGTCCTAGTTTGTATACTCAGTCTGATCCAAGTTAAATATTTTCTTTGGATAATTTTGAGACCTTTCAGGGCATTCTCACTTGCTCACAATTACTCCTCATGTCCTTCTCTGGGTTCCTACTTCGGGTACACGGAATCGGGCATCACAGTCCATATGGTTGCAGGAAAGATATAACTCAAGAAAACAAAACACCCCAAATCGAACTCACTGCCATGGAGTCAAAACCGACTCATGGTGACCCCTTGTGGGTTTCTGAGATGAGAACCGTTTACAGGAATAGAAAGCTCAGTCTTTCTCCTGGGAGCTGCTTGTGGTTTCGAACTGCCTACCACGAGGATCACAGTCCGGTGTGTAACTACTGAGTCACCAGGGTTCCTTACAGAGAATAGAAAAAAGTGTAGTAGTATGCATTGAGTGTCCAAAGCATGTGTAACACGCCAAATTAAACAGAAATCAGAGCAGTGATTGCTTCTGGTGGGATTGTTGACTGGGAAGGTGTCCGGAACAAGTCTAGATTACACGGGAGTGTAGGTTTGTTACTGGTCTTCTATGTTACACTTTACAATTAGGATTTATGCATTTCACTGTAAATAAATTATACCATAAAAAAGGCTTTTTTAAAAAACACAGGAAAATATTTAACTCTGTTACCTTTGTCAACACCCTTATAATGAAATCTGTGAGTACATTCCTAATTAATTCTTTATGGTAAATTCCTCTAAGTAAACAAATGAGCTGATACCAAGGGCACGAGTAGAAAGAAAATGTTTTGAAAATGTTGGCGACGTATGTACAAATGTGCTTGACACAACGTATGTCTGGATGGATGGTGATAATTTCTGTAAGAGCCCCCAATTAAATGATTTTTAAAATCCTCTAACTGGAATTTTTGGGCCAAAGAGCATATGCACCTTTAATGCTTTTGATACATTTTTCCCCACGTATTTTTCAGCTACAGTGTTTGAGGACAGACTAGCCCAGGCTCTTCACCGTCTTTCTCTGCTACTGATTGATACAAGGTGTTCTCACTGCCGTCCAGTCAATACTGACTCAAAGCAACCCTGGAGGACAGGGAAGACCTGCCCTTGGGGCTTTCCAAGACAGTAACCCTCTGTTGGAGGAGAAAATCCCGTCTTTCCACAGAGGATACATGCAAATGTAATTTGCTCAGAAATGTATAAACATAACAAGTACATTATTTGACAATCATTCCTATATTGTCAGTAGTAAAGAATGTATATTTATCAAAATATTAATGTAAATGGATAAAATGGCCTTTGCTCTTAAAATCAGGTATTCAGGAAATTGAACCTACAGAGTTCCTATAATTTCCTTTCTATTTCCAAGTCTCTGTTGTTCTCTAGTGGTTGGGACATGAGCCAGATTTCTCTTGCAGTTTCCACTGAGGTCTTATGCAGAGACCAGGCGTTTGTGACCAGTGTCGGTGGTATCTCACTTCTTCAGCTCTCACTTGAGTCTGGTAGCGAGTTCAGGCTCGCAAAGCTGCTGCTTCAGGTCCTGACACTGCTTGAGTGACACACTCCAGGCATAGGCTCCTTCCTAAGGATTTCTAAGTCCCCATTGCCAAGGCATGACATCTAGTCATGTCTCGATGGGGGCATTCCTACTGCTGCGGCTTCCTGACCTATAGACGGCTGTCTCTCTTTCTCTTACCTCATCATGCCCACGCAGCCTCTTGTAGGACCCGAGCATCTCTACCTGTGATGGTTGGGTTTGTGTCACCTTGACTGGCCAGGATTGCCAGTGGCTTGGCAGTTGAGACCTAATAATCCCCCATAACGTGGCAGCATAATGTAATCACCTCCATGATGGAATCTATAGTGAACAGTCAAGCACTTGAAGAAGATTAAGGTGCAGTGCCACCACCTTACTCAAACCACAGACTTGATGCAGTTGGAAGGAGGTTTCCTCAGGAGTACCACCTACTTCCTATGTGGATAGATGCTGTGGACAGCTTGCTTGCTTTTTGCTGGGTTTGCATCCTGAATCTGGTTCTTTGGACTTGAGCCAGGAGTCTGCCATATTGTTTACCAATTCTGGGAGCTACCAGTGGCCTGCCATCTGAACTGCCAATCTTGGATTCATTTGCCCCTCTAGTCAAAAACGTGACCTGCTGACCTTGAATTTAACCACCTCTGCAGTCTGTGGTGTCTTTACTGATCCTAGGCTCATCAATTCCTAAAGCTATACAAGTTAGGAGAAGCCTCCAGGCTGAGCTGGATTTTTCCACTTTTACAACTGTGTGAGCTATTTTCTTGATAAACCTTTATTGATATATATTGATATATATCAATATATCTATATCTATATATATCAGATGCAGTTGAATCAATTCCAACTCATGGCAGCACCATGTATGGTTGGAGTAGAACTTTTTCTTATATGATTTTCAATGACTGATTTTTTTTTTTCAGAAGTAGATTTCAAAGCCTTTTTTGTGAAGCCATTCCAAAAGGACTGGAACCACCAACCTTTCGGTTAGCAGCCGAGCATACTGACTCTTCACCCACGAGGGATGCTGGATCAGGTGCCACTGAGTCAAGTCCAGCTCAGGGTGACCCCATGTGTGCTGGAGGAGAACTGGGATCTACAGGGCTTTCTAGGCTGCCGTCTTTGAATGACTGCGTGGGCAAAGACCATCCCATATCACACATTGCCAGAAGAATGAACAAACCTGTCTCTGAAGAAGGGCAGTCCGCCTGTTCCTTAGAAGCAGGCATGCTGAACCCTCATCTCACATACTTTTGACTATGTCATCAGGAGGGACCAGGCCCTGGAGGACATCAGGCTTGCTGCGGTCGAGGGTCAACAACAACAATGAAAGAAGACCGTCCATGAGATGGATTGACGAAGGAGTGACAGCAATGGCCTCAAACACAGCAACAATTCAGAGGATGATGTAAGTCAAGGCAGTGTCCCCTCCAATCATAACTGGCAGCTGTCATTGACCTGACAGCGCCAACAACAACAGTCATTAGAGGTGCAGTGGACAGGCCTTTTCCATGCACAAGGCTGGTCAAACTCCTGTTCCAGTGAGCAGCCAGGCTTTACCATCATTCTAAAGAGGGATTCACCCACCGGCACTGAGTGGATCCCACCCATAGCAACCCCATACGACAGAATAGAACTGCTCCTTAGGGTTTCCAAGACTAGCACCCACATCATTCAATCTATTGGCAACCAGCTGCTGCCCGGAAACTTTCGCCCTTAACAATTCTTAGTTACCTCTGTAATGGTGGCCTGGAGAACTCTAAAATACAGGGGCCGAGCTAACTTCCGAACTCCAGTGGCTTCCATTTGGGAACCTGTACGCAGAGCTGGGAAGTGGGAAGCCCCAGCCGAGTGCCTGCAGAGAGCAGGGCCTGTGGGCTGCCCGTGCCCAGTCTCTGGTGGGAGTGCTAATGACAGGGAAGCCGGGAGCCGCGGGAGGCGCAGCGGAAGGAAGGGAAAAGGCACGTCTGGTGCAAAAGGTCTAATTAGCTCTGGGGTGATGACAATCAAAAAGTACTTGGAGCTGAGTAATGCTGAAAGGAGATGGTGCCCTCGCAGGGGGAGAAAAAAAAAAAGTTTCTGGAAAGGAGGTAGGGAGCGAGCAGCGGCAATGCTAGTTGCCACTGAATTGATTCCTGCGCATGGCGACTCCAGGGACCGCAGAGTAGCACTGTGCTCCTAGATTTTCTGGACAGTGAACTTTCAGAGGTAAGCGCCAGGCCTGTCTTGCAATGCACTCCTGAGTAGGTCCGAACCACCAACCTGGATGACTAGCGGTCAGTTGCTTAACTCCATGTGTTGCTAGGGCTCAAGGTCAAGAGCTGTGAACTTCTAGAGACAATACTTTCCAAATCAGTCAGTATCTCAGATGTTTCTTTCTTCCCTTCTGCACCGCCACCATGGACCTCAGCATTGGTGGCGCAGACGATCACACAACCAAATAATTCTGGAGGATTGTCTCAAATGCTGCTGTGAAGTCAATGTCATCCTGCAGGGCGGGTTTGCATTCACAGGAGCGCACACCGCGCGCGCGCGGTCCCTTCATCTGGGCATTCACCTGCAGATCCAGTGGGCTGCTGCTCGCTCCTGGCTGGCGCAAGTCCTCTCCTCCCCCTCTAAAAGGAATCAGCCCAGCTCCGACTAGGTGCTAGGCGGTTTCATGTAGACCATCTCACAATGCAACTGGAAAATAGCATTGTGGGGGCGGGGGACGGGGTGCTCCCACTTCTATCCGGTGACCTCAGCCACCTGGATATTAAACGAAGCTTCCTTAAACTGTATATGGCGCTGCTGGTGTGTTGCAAAAGGCTGGAGATCAGATTCCCCCTCTTCCTCATCTCTCTTTAGTTTCAAACCCCTGCCCAAATAGATTGAGTTGAAAGAACATAGAAAGTGTGAGTTTGCTCTTTGGGCTGGAGGGGTGGGGTTGTGGTGGGAGAAGGTCTTTGGAAACCAGTCCAGAGGAGTTTGAATACAATTAAACAGATGGCTCCTATCTGCAATTTGTCAGGTGTCTTTTCTGAACTTCCTTCCCACTGATGTGGATAGACTGGAAATATTGCGCAAACACCCGTGTGTTAGTCTGGGTACTTCAGAGAAATAAATCCACAGAAAGTCATGTATAAGACAGAGTTTTATATAAAGGTTAAGTGCAAATCAAGAAAAGTTCCCAACCCAGTGCTGCCCAAGCCCACAAGTCCAAGCCCATATGTCTGACACCAATCCACAAAGTCCTCCTCCATCGCACAAAACACACACAATGATGGCCACTGCAGGAGGAAAGCCAAGTCAGTGAATGTGTAACCATCTCAATGCTGCCAGGAGTCTATACACTGCTGCTCCAGCACCCAGGGCTGCATCGGGGTAGGTCCATGCGGCTTCTCCTCAGGGATGTCTTGCAGGAAGTAAGCCTTGCCAGCTGAAGCAAGGAACTGGTTAAGGCAGCTGCCTCCTGGTCCAACCATCACAAAGCAGGAGACGCGAGAACTAGAAAGGCAAGGCTCACTGAGCCATTTATCTCTCTGCCTTTCAATTAACCCCAAATGTGTTTAATCAGCCAGGTTGGCACAATAAAATTTAACTAACTCAACCCACCAGTCCCTTGCTTTCTGGTCATGCTCAGGCAATTCTGAGAAAAGCCACCACGGCCTCACAGTGCTCTCAATTCATATGCCTAGACCTTGCCAGCCATTTAAAAAATCTATACTTACAATGAAAATTAAGGTCATCCGACTTGCTGTATGAAGGTCCTGTTACTCCCCCTCCCCAGCCCCACTCCTGCCCAGTCTCTACAAGGTCAGCTCATCAGGTGCAGAGACTAGAATGGGGGCTCATTGACCTGTGTGAGGTTTAGCATCCTGAAAGTCTTCCTGGTACCTGTCACTCGCCTTTAAGGAAGACGAGATTATGGGTGTACCTGTCTCACCCGATATGGCCAGTGGAGTCACTAGGGGGATTAGCTCAGTGTGGACTACAATCCCTGACACTGTCAAAGGTGGTGACATCAAAATTGTCTCAGGGTCCACCATGGTGGTGTTGGGTGGGCGGGTGTCTCAGGAAGAGGAGCCAGGAAGGGATTGGGATCAGTGGGATGGGTGCGACCCATCACCCCGTGCAGGTGGAGTGGCCCAGCTCCACCTCACTCCAAACCTCTCTCCTTAGACCAAGTGCCCATCACCCTGTGCATGTATCCCCCTCCCTTCTGCCACTCAGGGTGCAGGTGGGTGGGCTGCTATACCTGCCATTGCATAGAGGGGAGATGGGAGATTCTTACCCTTGGAAAAGAAAAGAGGAAAAGGGCTGTGGGCTGGGGCTGCAGTGTGGGGTACTTGGTCCAAAGAAAGGGTCCAAAGGGGTGCAGAGTGAGTAAGGCTGGGTCATTCCACTTACAGTGTGTGTGTGTGGGTGGGGGTCCACCAGCTTTCTGCCCCATGGCGGGGAGTGACATCATGAGTGACACATTGAATGGCACCAACCTCAGTGACACAATGGACTGTGACTAGGTCATACCAACGAGCATGGCTTTTTAAAGCTCTGTTGAACGCTCATCATGTTCGAGCCACTGAGCTGATGCTTCAAGGAAGCTTGCATCAGGATTTACCTGTCAGACATTCAACACACAAGGCTAACATGAGGATCCTTGTTGAAAACCAGGATGAAACCAGAACTGGACTCAAGCTGCTATGCATGTGAGCCCCAGATCCTGTCAGATCCATCATCATGAGTCTGTGTCTGAGCGCTCTTGTCTTTTAACTCGAGACTAATAATCCCTAATATATTTTATTCCATAGGGTTGTTGAGATCATAATAGGGCCACCAAAATGATCACAAACCATTCTTCTCACGTTTCATATTCTGTCCTCCACATGCTTCCCCCTCCTGGAACTCCAGCCACCCTTGGATTCTATCAAAATAGTTCTGGAAGCCTCTTAGTGCACCCATGTGTTTTGTTGTTTGGCCTTTTGAATTCTCCATGGCAACTACAATTTTCTCCCTCACCTCTTGCTGCCTGGATCAAAGGCAAGAAGTCATGCTACTAATTCCTACCAATGATATCAGCGTGACTGTCCCCTGCCACCAGGCTCACCAAGATGGCCCCAGGGAAGCCTGATATCACGGATTCTGAAACTGGCTCAACAACATGGTCTCCGCCGTTGTCAGAACGACTGGAACCAACCAGTACTGCTGACCCCTTATATCAGAGCTCTTTTTGGTTTTCTCCGTTTACTAGCCCAATCAGAAGATGATCTGGAGAACAAGACGCAAGGCTACATTCACGTCACTGTGATAGACATCAGCAGTGGTGGGATTCCAATAATTTACCTACCATTTCACTACCCTAATGATCATGTTAAGTATAAAAAATGATATAAAGAAAGGTATAGTTAATTGTTTCATATAGTTAGTGCATAAATAAGAATTAAAAAAGCACACAAACTAGATTACATTATAAGAAAGAGTTATCAAATATTAATGAATAATATCAAATCGTATCTGACAAAAACAATAAAACTGTTACTTAAAATATTTCCATATTGCTTCTTGATTGATGTCTTCATTTGCAATATTCTTTACTTTTATCTGACCACTCTTGGCTGTGTGATGTATCCCGAACCATATTCACTGTAGGAGCAGGGTTCCATTCCTTGAGAGGTCAGCCAACTAGACAATCCTCATTGTATCTGATAAAATAGATGAAGGTGACTTGTCTTCTCTGCAAATATTATGTTCACGTTTGAAAAACCCCTTTCCACTTCTGATGAACGTACAGAAACTGTTCTGGCAGTAGTTTTAGCTCTTTGAACCCTTTCAGAAGCTGTCTCATCCACTCATAATGTGTCGTGGGAATCTGGGGCATAAACACAAAGCTGCGACGAATGACAGTGTGTCTCCCTCTGGTTGTTTGGCCTTTTTCATCTTTACCTTTTACGTTGGTGGAATACAAATCTAGTATTTCATCAAAAGTATAATGAGTTTTATGAGCTGAATAAATTAATATTACAAGCACAGTTCTATCTAATTCTTAATACCTATAGGAGCTTAGAATGTGCCGTTGCACAGAACAACGTTAAAAAATAAGTAAGGCAAATAATCATCAATGTGAAAGAGGGGGAGTACAGAGTGGAGACCCAAAGCCCATCTGTAGACAGTTGGACATCCCCTCCCAGAATGGACACAAGGAAGAGACGAGTCAGTCAGGGTACAGTAGAGCACTGATGAAACACACAACTTTTCTCCAGTTCTTTAATGCTTCCTTCCCTGTACTATCATGACCCCAATTCGACCTTACAAATCTGGCTAGACCAGGGGATGTACACTGGTACAGATAGGAACTGGAAAGATGGGGAATCCAGAACAGAGAAATCCCTAAGGACCAATAATGAGAATAGTGATACCAGGAGGGTTGGGGTCTGGGGGGGAACCTATTACAATTATGTATGTATAATGCCCCCCCCCCACACACACAGGGTGGGATGGTAGGGATGAACAACAGAAAAGTGGGTGAAAGGAGACAGTGGTCGGTGTAAGACACGGAAAAAATTGATAAATTATCAAGGGTTTATGAGGGAGGGAGGAAAATGAAAAGCTGATACCAACGGCTCAAGTAGAAAGAAAATGCTTTGAAAATGATGATGGCAACATATGTACAAATGTGCTTGACACAATGGATGTATGTATGGATTGCTATAAGAGCTGTAAGATCTCCCAATCAAAAAAAAACCCAACAACATGGGTAATGAATGTAAGTTTGTGAGTTTCATATTGGGCAGCTGCCCACCATAGAAAGAATCCTGATTGCAAGAGTCATTTTAACAAACAGTTTCCCAAACTCAACAAAAAATTGGGCCTTGCTTTTGCTGAACCTGCCTTGAAACCCACCACTGGACCTGAGCCATTAGTCTTTTTTCCCCATGGGACAAGAACTGGCTAACTGACTCCTGCAGACTGGCTCAGACACACTGGGCTTTTAGAGAGCCTGGTCTCTCTAGCCCATTCCAGTTACGAAGTAGATGCACTATCAATATCTCCTGAACAAATCAGGAAGCTGTTCGCTTTCTCTCCTTTACATATCAATGCAGTACATGAATATATATGAATGAAACTAAAAGGGTGTTTCACGACTCCCTGTATCTTGCAGGTTATTAATAATACTAACTTGAATTTTAAATACGTTGAAGTTGCAATGGTTAAGTGGTTGGCTGCTAGCCTAATATCCAGCAGTTTGAACCCAGCAGCAGTTCTGATGGAAAAGTGTCCTGATGATCCACTCCAGTAAAGAGTTCAGCCTGGGAAGCTCAACAGGAATGTCCTCCGTGGTCCTGTGGGGGTCATTACCAGTAGGGATTGGCTCGATAGCACAAGTCCATCATGTCTTGGTTTCCCAAGGTGTTAAAAGGTAATAAAATTGGGTAAGCATTTAATTTCTGTTAGTTGGCTTCCTATCATATATCATACCATGACTCCATCTCGGATGCATAGTCCCTTGCTCAGATCTACATTTCTTTCCCAGCTCTTTGACTGAATCCTGACCCAAATGCAAGCAGTGGTGTTTTTGTTCCCTCTGCCCTTGCCCCATATGTTACGGGAAATCTCATTCATCTTGAAGAGTTTCCTCTGCAAAACTGTCTCTAGTCCTCTGTCCCTCCAACAGTAGGACAGTAGATGGTCTCACTGTTCCTATAGCTGTTTGTTCATTTGGCCAGTCTCGTGCTAGCTACCTGCTAATTATTTATGTGTTTATCTCATTTATTAGATCGTTAAGTTCCCCAAGGGCAGGGACCTTTATCCACCACTTATCCACGAGGGCCTAGCACAAAAAAATTCTCTATAAATGTGTGCCAATAAAACTATGTTTTTAAAAATAGAAAATTTAAAAGCTGTGAAAGCCATATATTCTCTGCAGACTCACACCAACACAAACTGCACACACGTACTAGTGAGCACTATATTAAAAGCCCTATAATTTAAGATCATCATGTTTATGCTCTGATATTGTCCATCACGCACCCAGAATGTTACCATTGCAGTGGGTAAACCTGCATGCTCCTTCTGGTGCTGTGACCCTGGTTTTCGATGTGTGTTCACCATGAGAACAGCTGCATCTTTCCATTTCTAAATCCCACTTCTCACGCCTCAGATTTGTTGTAGGAGAAATAGACAAAGTAGTGTGAATTAGGAAATGTGTTTGGCACCACGTGTGGAACAAAGAAACCAAGATTTCCTGAAGTTTGAACCAACCAATATTAAACTATTATATTAGATTTTGCATTCCAAGTAAGAAATGTGAAATTATGGGGCTACTGAATTTTACACAAGATCAGTATCAAGCTCTCTAGCACAAATGTTGCTGTCCCAATATTGATTTACGAGCATCACATACGAATAAAGTATAAATTCAGTGGCTTAAGTAAATATCAATTACTACTATTGTGCCATGTGAGCATTTGCATGTTGAATTTTAATGAAAATCTGGATGGTATATTAGCTGCCATAAAATTGTTTTCACTGTGACATTAAAAATTCTTCAATAAAAGTCATTATCATTAGAGTGGACAAATTAGCTTACCAATCAGGAGCAGTGAACGTCTTGCATGATGCCTTACATAGCTCTACCAATGTGTTCCCTTGTTCAAGGCTCCTCTAATTGGACTCACCCCTAGCTCAAAAACAGCAGAGTGTTTAAAATATTTTTTAAAAAACAAGAAATTCCATGTACATTTTCATACAAAAACTAAAGAGTAACCCTGATTGTGCAGGGACTCAAAGAAACACGGGGAAAGCCAATAACTGGGATTTCTCTCTCATCTCCGGTGCCAGGTGGTCCTCCCCATCACCTGAACTCCATCTGAGCTGCCATTTGAGTTTTAGTCTTGCTCCCCAAGCGAACTGCTTCTGAAAATTCACTCCCGCACCCCCCGGAGCTCCAGAACGGCTCTCAATTCCCAGCTGCAGCACCCACGATCCATCTCTACCGTCTGTCAGCTTCCCAATTTGAACGTCCCAGAAGAAGAATCTGACTGTCGTATATGTGTCAGTCACAAGCCAACTGAAGGAGAGTCTGTCTCCAACACAGATTCCCTCCATATGCTCAATTAGTCATCGCCCAGGGAGTACCTTAATGATGGAACGAAAACTGGTTCAACCATTGTGGAAATAGTAATGATTCCTCAAAAATATTAACATAGGATTAGCACCCACTGACAGAGTTGATTCTGATTCTGGGACCTTTTGTAAGGTTTCTGAGGCTGTAAAGCTTGATGGGGGCTGAGAGCTTCATTTTTCTCCTGTGCAGCACTGGTAGGTTGGAACTGACCTTTCGGTAGGCAGTCCACCATTTCCTAGCCATTCCAGTCCTAAGTAAATATCCAGGAGATTCGAAAGCAGAGACTCAAACAAATGCTTGGACCCCAGTGTTCATCGCAGTATCATTCAATGGTCAAAACGGGAAACAATGCATGTGCCCATCATAAAACCAAATGTGGTATATGCATGCAAAGGACTATTATTCAGCCACACAGAGTGAAGTTCTGATACATGCTACAACATGGATAACCCTTGGCAACATTATGCTAAATGAAAGAAGTCAGGCAAAAAGGTCAAATATTGTGTGGTCTGTTTTATATGAGGAATCTAGACCCTTGGGCCAGAGAGGGCTCTCAACATCACCCAGCCCAGCTAACAGTATACACCTCACCAAAGAGAAGCCCTCCCAGCCTTCACATCAGCGGTGGGTTAGCTAAACGTTTGTCCAGAGATAAAAATCAATTAGTGATGATCAGAGATTGGGATAGGGGTGGTTGGGAATGACTGTTTAATGGATATTGGATTTCCATTGCGGGTGATGATGGTGAAAAGAAGCAGAACTGTGAATATAATTAGTGCCACTGACTTGTACACTTAAAATGATTAAAATAGCAACATTTATTTTACATATTTTAGCACAATGACTATTTTCCCTTTTGAATTATGATCTGGTCAACAGGCAGAGTGTCTCTTAGGAGGGGTTAAATAGATTCTTCAAGCAGAAGGTAGAAAACAACAAAGCTATGGAAGAAGGTAGAAAATAACAAAGCTTTGTCTGTGAAGGGGCAAGTCATCAATATGAGTGCATAAGCGCTGTGAACCACACAGTTTCTGCTGCAACTGTTCAACACTGCCACCACGAACAATACAGAAACAAACGAGCTTGGCTGTGTTCCAATAAAACTTTATTTACAGAAACAGGTGGTAAGCTAGATCTGGCCGATCAACCTCACAGAGTTTGCTGATCTCTGGTGTACATCGTCACAGGGATTTTTCACAGTGGTATTTAGAAATAACATAATAATAATTAGGAGCATAAAAAATCACTCACTCCAACAATTTTTTCTTATTACACAGGCATCACGTTTCAAATAGAAAATCTATATATGGAAGAACAAGAAAATAAGTATTTAATCTAGACATTCAGAAGAAAAGTATTACTAATATTCCATCCCTTGTATTTTATAAAAATATATCATTAGAATTGCATATGTAGTTTTGGAAGCTACAATTTCACCATGATGGTTGAGAATAGTAAGACTTTTCTTTTCCCATTAATGATTCCATAAATATCAGTAATGTTCTATACCAGGCAGTACTAAGCTGGTAGGTGCTCATCAATGGGTTCTCCACGAGCTAAGCCTGGTTCTGAATTGTAGCATTTGCTGATTTCTCGGGCACTGGACTGTATTCCAAGCTGCCATCAATTCAACAGCTGCCTTGCAGCAGTCCTGAAATTTTAACAAGCAATATTTGCACATTGGTAAAAAACATAGTCCGCTGGTCTAATAACCAGAAAGTTAGTGGTTGAAGCCCACCAGTCACTGCATGAGAGACAGGGGAGCTGTCTGCTTCCACAGGATGTACAGTCTTGGGAATCATTTCAGGGCCCGGTGAGTAGGATGGACTGGATGCAAGTGGACTCCTTTGTTTGTTTGATTTTAGGAACCAGTTCCAGCTAATTACTGAAAGCATTCTAGTGTACATACAGTGATTCAACTAATCCCTCATTTGGACATTTAGCTCACTTCCTCATTTTGCTATTAGTAGTAGCAAGGCAAAGAACAGAGGTAAAAAATATAATGTTTTTTCCATGTATGAAATCCGGGATAGGTAATTCTAGGGAGGCATTAACCATATTAATGGTTCCTTAGGAGTATAGCAGGCAGGGGAGGTTAGGGGAAATGAGCAGCCAATAATGATGAGTATAAGAATGAAGTGCGGAGTGGATACCGAAAGCCCATTAGCAGGCCACTGGAGACCCCTTTGCAGAGGGGTCTCGGGGAGGAGACGAGCCAGTCAGGGGGCGATGTAGCAATGATGAAAAATACAACTTTCCTCTAGTTCCTAAATGTTTCCTCCCAGCTCCCACTATCATGATATGAATTCTACCTTGCAAGTCTGGCTAGACCAGAGGATGTACACTGGTACAGTTAGAAACTGGAAACACAGGGAATTCAGGGCGGATGATCCCTACAGGACCAGTGGTGTGAGTGGTGATACAGGGAGGGTAGAGGGAGAATGGGTTGGAAAGAGGGAACCGATTGCAAGGACCTATATGTGATATCCCCCCTGGGGGACGGACAGCAGAAAAGTGGGTGAAGGGAGACATCGGACAGGGCAAGATATGACAAAATAATAATTTATAAACTATCAAGGGCTCATAAGGGAGGGGGGAGCGGGGAGGGAGGAGGAAAATGAGGACCTAATGCCGGGGGCTTAAGTGGAGAGGAAATGTTTTGAGAATGATGAGGGCAATGAATGTACAAAAGCGCTTTACACAATTGATATATGTATGGATTGTGATGAGTCGTATGAGCCCCTAATAAAATGATTAAAAAATAATAAACACGTTTCTATCCCAGGCCAAAAAAAAAAAAAGAACGAAGAGAATGTTCTGAAACGGATTTGTGGTGATGTTTGTACAACTCTTCTTGAGATGATCGAACTATTGAATTGTATAAAAACCTGGTTTTCCGAATCAAAAAAAACAACCAACAAAAGGAAACACATCTTCCATTCCAGTCCCCCAATTTCCCCCCCAAGATCTTTGTTCCCTTAGAGAGGAAACCACCTGTTGCCATCGATCCCAGTTCTTGGCCGCCACGTGTGAGTCAGGTAGAAAGAACTGTGCTCCATGGCTGTCAGTGGCTGACGTTTTCTTTTGTGCCATTCCCACCATTCTTTCTTTATTGAGCTCATTGCTACGGCCAGTGTCTCATCATCTCATGGAAGGCTGTCCTCTTCTTCATTGACTCTGGACTTTACCAAGCACAATGTCTTCTCCAAGGACTACTCCTTCCTAAGAACATGTCCAAAGCATGGAAGATAAACTTTCCTATCTTATCTCCTCGAGAACATGGGGCTAAACTTCTTCCAAGACATTCGTTTGTTCTTCTGGCATTCCATGATTTTTTTGTGAGCCAGCTGTCAGAACTTTCATCTGAGGTGCCTCGGAGTGGACTCAAACTTCCAACCTTTTGGTTAACGGCCAACCATTTGACACTTTACACCATCCAATGACCCTTTCCTTCAGATAGTTTCCTAAAAGTGGAGTTTCTAGGTCAAAATTATGCAACATTTAAGGCTTAAAATGTATTTTCAAATGCTCATGCTAAAAGTTATTACTCACTAACTTCTTTAAAGAATAAGTTAAGTAATAAATAAATGGTGTTGGCCCTGAAGTCCTTGCCACAATTGGATATTACAAATAATTATTGACCAATTCAATAAGTCTCATAGGACAGCTTATAAATGTTAAATTCCTATTTATTTGATTATGTTAGCACAAGGTTTAAATTTTGTATATGTTGATTGGCTAATGATAATCTCTTATGTAAAAGTTCCTATGTCTTTCTCTTTTTTTTTTCCTTTAGGGTATTTACCTCTGTTTATTGATATTTAGGATGCTAACTTTGAAATACAAACTCATTTTTCTGCTATATATGTTGCAAGTACTTCCTTTTCTGTTAGATGTTTGCCTCAATTAAACCTTAAAGTATTTTGATTTATAAATATTTACATTTAAATATAGTCACCATGATACTTTTTCTCCTCTTTGATTTCTGTTTTGATGTCATCCTTAGGAAGTGCTTTGTCATACATGCATCACAAGATTACAAATGTTTTCATATCTTAAGGAATATATTTATTATATACTTACAACATATAAGTAAATATATATATGTAGTCATGTTATTGGGAGCTCTTACAGATAGCATAATATTCCACCATTCAAGTACATCAAGCAGTATTATATGGTACAATACTATACTGTATTCTACAGATTGCATAATATTCCACCATTCAAGTACATCAAGCAGTATTATATGGTACAATATTATACTGTTTTCTACAGATTGCTACCACAGTTAGTTTCAAAACATTTTCTTTCTTCTTGAACCCTTTCATATCAGCTCCCTTTTGTCACCTCCCTCCCCACCATGATCCCACCCAGGAAGTCTTATTCTTTTTTTAATCTATGATCGTTATTCTTTTTGCCATATCTTACACAACCCTATCTATCCCTTCACCTACTGTTCTGTTGTTTGATTCCACTGAGTGGGGTTATACAATCATCAATGCTATCAGCTCCCCATTCCCCAGCTTCCCCTTCTCTCTCTTCCCCAACCCTCCGCGAACCATTACTCCTTCACTCTACCTGAAGGGTTATCGATCTTGGCCTTCATGGGCTGATTGATAATAAATATACAGATGAACATACATAAATCTAACATGATTAATCAGGTAAAACAATTAAAAGTCATAATAGTGAGGGGGGAAATATTAGAGAACTATAGGATAGCTATATGGTTCATCAGTGCCATACCACACCCTGGATTTATCATCCCTTCCATGTGTCCCTTCTGTGAAGGACTGTCCAATTATCTTACAGGTGGGTTTTGGGTCTCTGGCCCTTCACATCAATTTGGTTGCTTGATTTTGAACTTCTGATACATCTTTCTGTCAATACCTCATGATCACACAGGCTGGTGTGCTTCAGATGGTTTTTGTTACTTTCCTGCTAAATGACCGTGTGTTAAACTACAAGCCTTAAAGATGCAGATGCTATCTTTTAATAGCCGGGCATCATCAGCTTTCTTCACTACATTTGCTTATGCATCCATTTTACCTTCGGCAATCAATCATATCAGGAAGGTAAATATCATACAATGCTGCATTATTAGAAAAAAATGTTCTTGTACTAAGGTAAGATTCAAGTAGAGGCCCAAAGTCCATCTGCTTCCTTGTTGCATTTGTGTGTGTATGTATACACGTTATATATATTTATATACAAATATATATACACATTATATATATATACAAATACACATTATGTTTACCCATCATTCACCTTTCCGTAATTCCTCTCAAGACACAATTTCATCAATCATACATGACCAAAAAAGCTACACCCTCCTCATCATCAATTTTAGAATATTTACTGTTCCCCTACAACATATAAATATTTATGGAGGGTTGCTGTGAGTCAGAATCAACTCTACATATACAATACTATATGCAATGTATATTTTTAATAAGCAGTATTAAAATTTATAAAATATTTTCCTATATATCTGTCATTCTTAATAGTTAAATATTCTATTATTCTAGAATTTATTTTGGTTTGCATTATGTGGTAAGGATCAAATTTCTTTACTTTCACACTGGTCTCAAACACCAACTATTCATAATTAATTACCTACAGAGTATTTGGAAATATTACCTCTTTATATACTAATTTTTTATGCTTTAAAATACTACTTTTACCTTCAATAATATTTCTCTCTAAGAATTTGATGTTTGCAGATCTATTCAATTTTTAGGTTGGAATGTCTTTTGAGGTAGTACAATATGGTCAATAAAAACTAAATATTAGGATAGTTATGATAAAGGGGAAAATACGAATATTTTATGTCAGTCTAGATAAATCTAGTTTAATTCAGTAGTCCTAACTCTTCCTATTTGGGCCTTGAGCTTTTTTCTCTCCATTTTTAAGAAGGTGATACTTTTTTCTTCCATGTGATTTAGCATTATCAGTAAGACATTTGTAAACCTCTGAATACTTATAGAAACAAATCATGAGAGGTGAATTTTGCTAAGTCAAATTGTCATGCCAACAGCAAGTGAAGATATTAACCTATGCTCACAGTCCTCGATTTGCTCTTTCCATTATTTCAGAAGCTCTTTTTGGAAGGGCTTTACTGGATCGACTGCTGAATTGCCTGCCTCTTGCATCCATGGGAACTGAGTGTGAATCCGCGTAAAATGAAATCCTGAATGACTTCAATGTCTTCCTCGACCATCGTGATGTTGCTTATTGGGCCGGTTGTGAAGATTTGAGTTTTCTTGCGGTTGAAGCGTGAGCCCTGCTGAGGGTTTTCATCTGTGATCTTCATCAAGAAATACTGACCGTCGTTCTTGCTTTCGGCAAGTGAAGTTGCGTCATCTGCATCCCACCGGTCTCCATCTCATCCTGATGCTGGGTTCTTCTTTCTACCACACAGTTTCCTTGGTCATGTGCTCAGCACACAGACTGAGCATGTATGGCAAAGGGATCGACACTCGACCCCCAGGGAAGCATCAGGGGTGGACATATCTGGGCCTATCCGTGCAGAGGACTTCTTTAAAATGTTAAAAAGATAGTAACTTGAAACGTAAGGAAGCCGCAGTAACTGCTTCCTATGCATGCAAAAGCTGGACAATGAATAAGGAAGACCAAAGTGCCATTGCAACGACCAATTGCAATTGATGCAACTGCATGCTGGGGTTGGTGAAGAACAATTTCACGTGGGCTTGAGCACATCATGTGGGGGAACTTGTGACACACGTCGCTAAATATTGGTAAGTAAGCACAAATACCACCCCCTGTTCATTGCACGAGGGTGGCCTGTGTGTTGCTGGAAGTTAAGTCACTGGTGTTTCAAATACCATCAGGGTCATCCCAGGTAAACAGGTTTCAGCAGAGCTTCCAGACTAAGAAGAGGTTTAAAGAAAGACCGGGCTGCCCATTTCTGAGGAATTAGCCCCTGAAGACCTCATGGTGGCATCAAAACATTGTCAGATCCTGGAAACCCCACGAACGGCGGCAGCGCAGTGGCAGAGAGAGTGCCAGACCATGAGCCTCTCGGGTCAGGAGGCACTCAAAATACGACCGGGAAAGAGCTGCCTTCTCAACGTGCAGTCGACCAGAGTAACACGAATGGAGTACAGCCTGTGGGGCCTTTGCTTGATATGGGGCATGGCTCAAAATGAGAAGAAATACATACACACATCTGTTGATAATTTTAGCTTGGAATCTATGATGTATGAATCTGGGAAAATTGGAAATTGTGAAAAATTAAAAGAATTGCGTAAAAATGTATATTCTAGGCGTTCATGAGCTGACAGATACTAGTAGGGCCACTTTGAGTGAGAAAATCCTATGTTTTACCAGGCCAGAAATGACAGAGTCAAAGGAAAGGTATTGCATTGGCCATTTAAAAGGGCATTTTTGAGATCTCTCTTGCAGTATAGTGCTGTCTGTGATAGGATAATGTCTATCTGCTTACAAGGAAATCCAGTCAATACAACAATTCTTCAAATTTATACAACAATCACTATAGTTAGTAATGAAGGAACTGAAAAATTTTACCAGTCTTCAGTCTGAACTTGATTAAACTTGCAGTCAAGATTCATTTATATATCTGTACTTCAACTACTTTTATTCCTGGCCCAGCTTATGTCTCCCGAAGGACGTTCCAGTGGCGTGTCCTGCACAGTCACCACCAAGCAGACTGGCTCCTGGGCGGCCTCGTCATCACCACACTGCTTCTGGTACCGCCCTCTCTGGCAACTGGGATCCAGTCTTGGTTCAGCTGCTGCAACCAGGAGCTCAAAGCATAGCTATCAACTTGAAGGTGTCCTCAGGCTTGGTGGGAAGCACATGGATGAAAGTCTTGTGGAGTACAGCACCCTTAGTGCCTGGGGAACAGATCCACGCCTTCTGTGTTTTAGGGGTTGGGCACATAGACCTCCTTTGGGTAGTGGATTATCCCAGCTTTAAGGCATGTAGGCACTCTTCTTCTCCGGCCCCCTGGGGCTTCCAGGTACCAGCAGCACTTGTGCCTGGGTGTTGCCAGCATGAACGTAGTGCCCTTCCATTTTTCTTGATGCCAAAGTGTTTGCTGGGAAACTTCCCACCAAGGTTTTGGGAGCTACCACCTGTCTTCTTGTACATGTACCTGCCAGGGAGAGTGGGTGCCTTCAAGGGGCTCAGCAGGGCATCATCTCAGGGGCTGGGACCTTTTCTTCAGTTCTCTGTTGAGTCCTCCATGGGTACCTCAGTGTGCAGCACAAGAGATATTCTCAACCAGCTGTCCGTGCCCTCAGCACCAGCACTGCGGACGCCATGTTCGCTTTATGCCAACTTCCATCAATAATTATTGATGATTGGAATGAACCAAAGAGGAAGGAACAGAACTTGGAAAATATGATCTAGGTGAGAGAAACAAAGCTGGAGAACACACGATAGAATTTTTCAAGACCAGTAACTCCTTCATAACAAACGTCTTTTTTCACCCACACAAATGACAGCTATGCACATGAACTTCTTGCAATGGAATATAGATATCAAAGTGACTACAGCTGTGGGAAGACACAGTGAGGACACTCAATATCAGCAGCTAAACTGCAGCCAGGCACCTGCTGTGGAATAGATAATCAAATTCTCATACAGAAGTTCGAGTTGAAGTTGAAAAAAATTAAAATAAGCACACTAGAGCCCAACTACGACCTTGAGTCTCTCCCACCTGAAATTTGAGAACATCTCAGGAACAGATTCGATACACTGAGCACTAATGACGTCAGATCTGACAAGCTGTGGGCGGACATCAAGAACGTCATACTGGAAGATAGCAAAGGTCATTACAAAGACAGAAAAGAAAGAAAAGATCAGAGTGGATGTCAGAAGAGTCTCTGAAACTTGCTCTTAATCATACAGTATTTAAGGCAAAAGGAATAAATTGTTAACTTGAATGGAAGAAATGGTGAAATGAAAGAGCTGAAGAGAAGTTTTCAAAGGGTAGCTTGAGAAGATAACATAAAATATACTATAATGACATGTGCCAAGGACTAGAGTTAGAAAACCAAAAAGGAAGAACATGCTCAGCATGTCTTAAACCAAAGGAATTCAAGAAAAAAAGAGTCAAGCTTCCAGTTGTACTATGGAAAGATTTATGGGCAAACTATTAAATGATGCAGGTAAAGAACCCAGTCACTATACTCAGAAGAACTAGTCCACATTCAATTATTTCAGAAAGTGGCACATGAGCAAAAACCAATGGTACTGAAAGAAGAGGTCCATGCTGGGTAATGAAAACACTAGCCGAAAACCAGGCTTCAGGAATTGATAGAATACCAATTGAAATGTTCCCACCAACTGATGAAGCACTGGAAGCACTCACTAGTCTTTGCCAAGAAATTGCTGGACAGTTACCTGGCTAAGTGATTGGAAGGGATCCATATTTGTACCCCTTCCAAACAAAGGTGACCCAACAGAATGCTCAAAGTATAGAACAACATTATTAATGTCGCATGAAAGCAAAATTTTGATGAAGATCATCCAACAATGGTGGCAGCAGTACACTCACAGGGAGGTACCAGAGGTCCCGGTTGGACTAAGCCGAAGACATCTAACAGGGGACATCATTCCTGATGTCAGATGGACGTTGATGGAAACTAAAGCTACCAGAGAGGTGTTTACTTGTGTTCTATTGACAATGCAAAGGTATTTGGTCTTGTGGACCATAATACACCATCGATAGCCTTGAGGCAAATGGGAATTCCAGAACACTTCATCGTGCTCATGTAGAATTCATCCATGGATCAAGAAGCAATTTGGGGAACAGGAAGGGCGTGGTTTCAAATCAGGAAAAGTGTCATCAAGGTTGCATGCTCTCACCACACTTATGCAATCTGTATGCTGAGCAAATAATCAGGGAAGTTGGATTATATGAAGAAGATATGGTGTCAGCACTGGAGGAAGATTTACTAACAACCTGTGATATCCAAAGCACAACTCTGTTTGCTGAAAGTGAGAAGAACTTGAAGCACTTGCTGATGAAGATCAAGGTTTTCGGCCTTCAGGATGGATGACAACTCAATGTGTGGAAGACTGAAGTCCTCACAACTGGACCAATAGGTAGCATCATGATAAAGGGAAAAAGACTGAAGCTGTCAAGGACTTGATCTTGCTTCAATCCACCAGCAGTGCTCATGCAAGCAGTGGTCCAGACGTCAAGTGGCACGTGGCATTGGCTCAATCTGCTGCCAAGGCCTCTCTAAAGGGGTGAAAATGTCCATCTTCTGGATTTCTTGCTGTTAGTTCTATATGAGTTCTAATTGTCTATATATTTTGTCATTTTGCTTTTGTATTGCTTTAATTGCCTAAGGTACATGTGAAAGGTGGACATTGACTAAGGAACACTGAAGAAGAATGATGCCTTTGAATGATGGTGCTGGCAAAGATGATAGAAAATACCATGAACTGCTTATAAGAACAAACAAACCTGACTTGGAATAAGTATAGCCAGGGTGATCCTTAAAGGCCAGGATGGCCATGGATTTGGACCATGTTCCAAGGAGTGATGAAGTCTTGGAGGAGGACAGCAGACTTAGTGAAGTAGAGAGGCAGTGAAACAGACAAGATGGATTGACACAGTGGTTGCAACGATGGTTTCAAACATAAGACTAATGTGAGGATGGCCTAGGACAGAGAGTGTTTTGTTGTATTGTCTATAGGATCACTATGACCCAGACCACCTCCAGGGTACCTAACGATGACAACAACAACTAGCATCAATAAGCTGGTGTTTACCTTGCAGACTGGTACTCTGTCCCTTTCAGGTACTGCAAATTTGAGAGAGAAAAAGTTGGTGGGGGTAGGAATGGTTTTGATTTTATAGGAAGGAATCATAGGAGAAAGATAGATGCCAACTTAGATTTGGTGAAAAAAGTGTGAAATGGTTCCCTACAGACTAATAATAAATACAAGTCAACCCAAGCTTCCTTTGCTAACCAGATAATCCATGTCTCTCCAGGATTGTGCATTTGAAAAGAAGCTTTGATTTCCAAGGAAGGTATTGTGAGGTTAGGAGAGAGAGGATTGGCAGCCATACCTAGAAGGAGAATCTTTGATGTGAAAAAATGTGGAATTGTTCACTACCAATTCATAAATAAATGCAAGTAAGCCCGTGTTACTTTGCTTATTATATCATCTGACTCTGAGGACAAGCAAGATTCAGTAGATATCCAGGTTTTCTGTTTGTTGCAGAACTTTGGGTAAAAATGTCAATATCTCCATTTATTTTTTCCTCTATAAAATGGGAATAATAATACTGGGACCTTAGAATCCAAGTATTGTGATAAATCAGTTGATTGTACTATATTAAAAATGTCGAGCGTAGTGGCTGACATATGAAAGGCACGCATGAAATATTGATTTTTCTTTTTTTCTATCTAGAGAAGCAGACTTCACAAGAGAAACCCAGACTGGGTGTTCAGGTTTGGGGCAGGTCAGCATCTCAGCCTGGGTGGGTTCTGTTCCGTGGTACCAAGGGTCGTTGTGAATGGGAGCTGACTTGACGAGACTTAACAACAACAGCAAGCAAACAGTTATGACATGCTTGCCTACATTGTACAGGCAAGTAGCCACCCTCTTATTGCACATCTTAAAAGTATGTCTTCAGAGGAGATCCCACCTCAAGTTGAGTCAGTTTTTTCTGTTTGCTATTTTCATTTTCATTTTTTTGCAGAGGTAGGTGTGTTAGTCTGGGCAGACTAGAGAAACAAATTCATCGACACCTATATGTGTATAAGAAAGAGCTTTATATAAAGAGTAATTGTATATCAAGAAAACATCCCAGTCCAGTCCAGATCAAGTCCATAAGTCCGATTTTCGCCCCTAGGTCTGATACCAGTCTATAAATTCCTCTTCAGACTCATGCAGTACATGCAATGATGCCAAATGCAGGAAGATAACAGACCAGTGGGTTGGAAGTCTTGTGGATCCAGTGGCAGTGGAAGCATCTCAATGCTGGCATAGGTCTCCACGTGTCTCCTCCAGCTCTCTGAGTGTCTCCACAGCAGGAAAAGGAAGGCAAAGAGTGTCTGTGTGCCCCACCTCCAGGGAGGAAGATCTGGAGTTCCCAGAATCCTCAGGAGAAAGCCATGCCCACACAGAGGCACCGTTGGCTGTGACCTAATTGAGAGGCTCCACCCCTTCACTCAAGTTGACCCGAGATTATGACTGCCACAGGAGGGTAAATTGTTCCTCCAACATAGCTCTTCCCTGTTGTCTCCCTAATTGTATACAACAGAAGCAGAGTGTAGAAGACACTCTTAAGACAGTGATCAAAAGAGGTCCTCAAATTCGTGATCAGAAGAAGAGAGAATAGGTGGGGCCACACCTCCATTTTGTTTGTCTCTGAGAAGGTGACTCACAAACTTCAGTGGGTGAACTAGGGAAGAGTAATTTGCCCTTGGGGGGAAAATCACATTCTAAATAGAACCCCAACAGGAGGATCCATCCTGTGTTTTCTTGCTTATCAAATATTTTTAACTGATGTGTGTGTGTGTGTGTGTGTGTGTGTGTGTGTGTGTGTGTGTGTGATCCAGGCATCATGCCTTAGGCTACCTGAATATTAGATTTGTCTTTGCAACGTGTCAGAAGGAGGCCTGGTGACTTTGTGGGGTAAGTAGTGGGCTATTAACTGTAAGGTTAGTGGTTCAAATCTACCATCCAAGCTGCAGGAGGAAAAGGAGGCTATCTGCTCCCGTGAAGATTTACAAAGCCTCGAAGACCCTATGCAGGGTCCCTGTGAGTCAGATTTGATTCAATGGCAATGGGTTTGGCAAAGGGGCAGCACATTTTTCATAGTTAAGAAAGGCTTGGTTTCAAGGCCTGCCTGATTTCAGCCCCAAGTATCTTATATTGGAGAAGACATCAAAAGAACTGTATTGAAACCCAATATAACCAGAATAAACCAAATTTTGCTGTATTTTACTTTATACACATTTGGTGAAGATTAAAGTTGCTGAAACCCTAGTTTGGACTTGAAGCTGAAAGGCAGAAGCAGAGGACAGCGCTGAGGTCAGTGAACTTAGCTCAAATCTCTCTTGCTTTTGAGGTCACCGGACATTGGCAACTTGAAGTGACTATGTATTTACTATCCATTGTCACATTCCTGGCTTTGTCTTACATGCCTGGAATGCTGAAGACTGGTAGTTTTGTCTAGCGAGCGAGTGTTAGTAAATCATTGCCTTGTGCCTAAACCTCATATTTTAAAAGGAGTTTTCTTGTATCAAGAAAAGCTCTTCTTCATATTTTTCTTCATTAATATTTTACAGCTACACTGTTGGCTAGATTAAGGATGGTATTGTTATTAGAATTATTAAATAGTGTATGGAGGTTACTTATAATGTAATTTCCCAGGAAGCTAATATGCTGCCTATGAAGTGAACTGAATATCTGTATAGATATCTACATAGATAGATATCTATGAACAAGATATAGCCTCCGAATGGATTTGAGGTCAAACCTTAAGGTGTGAAGCCTTATCTAAGAATAAACAGTTCTTACAATGTGGTCCTGAACGTGCTTGATACCAACCCTCACAAGGTGATTCCTGAAGATGTGGGTGACGCAGGGGAGCACAGAGATGGCTCTGTGGAACCTACCTGTCGGAAAGGATCGTGATGGGAACACGAAAGACTTTCCCTAAAACAAGTGACCTAAGTAGAATGTCCCCTAGATCGTGCAGAAGGAGTCACACCAATCTAAGTGAGGTGGAAGCCTTGTAAATCATATCACCAACCCGAGGAAGGTGTGTGCTAGTCTGAGTGATGAGCCCTGCATTTGGAGAAGGTTATAGTTTTCAGGGAGAGAACCAGTCATTTTCGGGTCTCAGTGTAGATTCAGTCTCTGTTTCGTTCTTTCTGACCATTGAGAGGCAATGTAAAAGCGTTGCCCTAAGGAAGAGTGTTTGAAAGTCGGTTTCTGCATCTTCCTTTGCCTGGACTTTCCTTGATGGAAATTGGACTGCTGGGGCTCTAACGACCATGAGTCATACCCTGTCCAATGTGGTTGGAAGGTTCCAGAACAAATCCTGTGGACTTTTCTAGGTACCATAGTGTATGTGCACCAATCCTGGGCCCTGACCCATTTCCATAGACTCTCGTGCCACTCTGATGAATTGAACTGCTGCCATTTGTGATGTTGCGATGAAGCCCCTTTGTGTTCCGTGCGGCATCATGTAGGTGCATGACTGTGACTCCTTTGGGTGTCATTGCGGCCTCACGCTGATGGCGTCTTACATCTTGAGGCTTTGTTTTTGTCTTTATCTTGTCTCTGTCCTGTTTAAGACTTAATAAATTGGTCTCTATGAAATTTTTAAAAGTTAAAAATAAGTAAATGTTATTTTCTTCCCTTCTTATCTCCTTCTTAAAAATAACTGCCCATGTGACTAATGGTTCTTGGAATCACTTGCCCCTTTCTGATGATCTGATACAATGCAGAGAAAGGTATTGCCTACTCTCCTCCCATAACACCTTAGTGGCACAGTGCTCCACTGCTAACTAATTGCAAGGCTGGAGGTTCGAATCACCTGCAGCAATGTCATTTTGTAGAGATTACAACCTTGGAAGCCCTAGGGGATCCTGTCTATTCTGCCATAGTGCACTATGCAGTAGAATCAACTCCAGGGTAAAAGGCTTGTTATTTTTGTTTGTTTGTTTTATATCCTTTCCATGAAAACGTGTTGTTTCTTCTGTGTTGTTTGTATGAATATATACCTGGATTTAAATTTATATGCATTCAAATTTATTCTTTGTGGTTATAGTTCTGTGGTGTACCTGCCACCACAATCGTGACTCAAATTAATCCTCCAAAAACTGACTCACTGCCTTCGAGTTAATTCTGACTCATAGGGACCCTGTAGGACAGACTAGGGCTGGCCCTGTGAGTTTGTACCACTATAACTTTTTGCTTTGTTTTGTTTGTATATAAGAGAGAGCTTTATATCAAAGATCAATTTTAAATTGAGAAAACATCCCAGCCCAATCCAGATCAAGTCCATAAGTCCAATATTAGCCCATATGTCCCATACTAGTCCATAAATTCCTCTTCAGACTCAAGCAGCACAGCAATAAGGTGGAATGCAGGAAGATCACAGGCCGGTGAGTGAAAATTATTGTTACTATAACTTTTTATGGGCGTAGAAAGCCTCATATTTCTCCCATGAAGTGGCTGGTGTTTTCAAGCTGCTGACCTTGTAGTTTGCAGCCAAATGCATTACCCACTACATCACCCCCAAACTCCTTTGCATTGTCCTTTTATAATCAATCCCTTCTTCCGCTTCTTGGGAACCCCTCTTCTGCTCTCTGTCTCTACAGTTTTACTAGCTGGTCAATATCTCATAAATTGAATCATAATAGGATGTAGGCCCATTGGTCTGGCTTGTCTCCAATGACAAAATGATTTGAGTTTTATCCGTGTGTGTGTGTGTGTGTGTGTGTGTGTGTGTGTGTGTGTCCCTCATCCATTCTTTTATATAGCTGATTATATTCATTGTACAGATGCACCACAGTTTATCCATTCACCAACTGAAGCACATTTCAGGTGTGACAAAATGTCACTAGAATTTAGGTTCTTGTCTTCCTAAAAGAAAGAATTACGGCTGGAAGACATAAGCCATCCCAAGAAAATTTTGTTAAGTAAGGAGGAAGAAAGCCCTTCCCAGTCTGCACAGCCCAGCTAGATAGTTCTCCCTTCGCACCCGCATACACAGTCCTTTAAGTGAGAGAGCACAAGAGGTTCTGGGGAAAATTTCACCAAGAACAGGCAAGGGGTTCTCTGAAGAGTAGTCCCAATGTATTGACACAAGCGCTACACCTGCTCTTTCCAAATCGCCACCTTCGCTCCCTTGCTCTCATTCACTTTTGGCAACTGTCAGTTTGCTATAAATACCTTTCCCCGGGGGCACCTGTACCTCCTTACATGTTGGGTGATTGGTTGCCAAGTGAATCTCTCTACTGGGTTCAAAACAGTTGTGAACTTGAGGTCTGTCCAGATTTTAGGTATTGTTCTTGTTAAGGGTGGACGTCCCAGTTTTCCTGACTCTCCACATACTCACCAGAAACTAGAAACAACTGGGGGGTGGTGGTGGTGGTGGTGCTTGTTCTGTTTTCTTTATGTCTTTCTCTATGGAAGACTGTTAGCTTGTGGCTGCGCATATTTAGAATCCCACCCCACCCCCGACCCCCGTTGTTTCTAACAGTACCAGATTAACTTATCTCTTCCATCAATGCTTTTTCTTTCTATCAGTAGAAATACACCATCATTAATTGGCATGTTCTAGCTCTTTACACTTATCTAGTCCATCAGGATTATTTAACTAGTTTTCCCTGTAACAACGACCAATTAGGACCCATAGGCAACATCTGCCCTTATTTAGATCAGGGGGCTGAAGCGTGGAAAGATGTAACTGCTTCTCCAGAGTCAAAGTTAAGCTACGTTGAAACTTCAAAAACTATTGTGTTGGTTCTGGAGAAGAATTGATGCTGTGTTAGACAGGGTTCTCTAGAGAAACAAAACCAGGACACTAATATATATATATGACATAAGAAATAAACAGTTAATTAATCTATAAAGCAGTACAAATGGCTCAGTGCAACTCACCTCATGAGACAGCTAGTACACAGGCAGTCCTTCAAGTCTTGAGGGCCGCCGGGTAGTCCTCCATGGAGCAATTCAGGCTATCCAGCCTCCGTCAGCAAACAGCAAGCAGGTCACCAACAGTCAGCCAGATGACAGGGCCCAACAGTCCCCAGTTCAAGAGAGGTACCTTCCAGTAGCGTGGGGAAGCAAGACTTGAAGGAACCTCCAGTTACAGCGACACAGTCAACGAGTTAGTTGTCCCACAGGTAGTGTAGCTTGCAAACTGAGGAACGGAACAAGCAAGGCAGCCGCACACTGGTCCGATGATCAAGAGCAAGAGAGAGAGGCGAGGCTCGCTGAGCCATTTATCTCTCCGCCCTTCAACTCATCTCACATGTGTTCATTGGCCATGTTGGCACAACAAATCTACCTATCACAGATGCATTTGAATTATTGTGTTGGTGGAAAATATTGAACGTTTCATAGACTTCCAGAAGAACAACCAAATATATCTGGGCAGGAAGGACACCCTCCTTTGAAGCAAGGATGGAGAGGCCACTTCTCATGGACTTGCGATACGTTGTTGGGAGAAACCGGCGCCTGGGAAAGGGCGTCGTGTTTTTCATAAAGCAGAGGGTCAGGGAAAAAGAGGAAGGCTCACAAGGGGCACAGCGGCTGCAAGGATTATGTGACCGCATCGGACCAGGCAGTGTTTCATTCTGTTGTACACAGAATCATTAGGAATCGGAACAGACTTGAGGGGGGCACCTGACAATTTGACATTTGGAGGAGTGGGGATGGGGTGTAAAACTACCAGAGCATCTTCTTTCCATGGGGAAAACTCAAGTCTCATTAAAGCCGCTACAATAATGAATTTTATGTCCTCCAAACATTCCATTTAAACTTAGCTTAGATAAGTGCTCTTCATGCTTTCCAGAGACCTTTGGCAAACCTTACTGTGCTGTTGCCCTGCCTGGAAGGCAGGCTATGGCTGAGAAAGAACAACTTGAATTCCCTTATTACTCAATATTCTAGTCGAAATGGTTCAACAGATACAGATAAAAACATGCCAAGGGGGATTATCCTGGAAGGAAATGAGTTTTGTCCCGAGTCTAGAACTAATATCTTTACTTTGCCAAGGGAGCCTCTTACCTGTTTCTCCTTTAACAAGGGTACCGGTCTTTTTAAAATGATATTTTATTGTGTTTCCGGTGAATGTTTACAGAGGAAACTAAGCCCCCCTTCGCAAATGTTTCCCCCTTTAACAAATGTCACACAAATGGCACTGCGTCATTGGCTACGATGTTGGCAACCTGTCAGCATTCCCCATTTCCACACAGTTGTTTTTCCATTTCCATTTATCCAACTTCCCTTTCTCTTTTCACTCTCTTATCATTTCTTCTGGGTAAATGTTAATCGTTTTGCTCTCATAAAGCTAATTGTTTAAAACAGCACAAACAGGTGATCGTGTTTGTTTTAAACGCCAGTCTGTTATTTGGTTCAATGCTGACCTGAAGAAATAGCTTCAATTCTAAGGTCACAAAGTGCTCAGGCTGATAGTCGTGAGGGTTCTCCTTTCTATTGTCCAGTAGACTTGGCCTTTTTTCATAGCAATATGGATTTTGTTTTACACTTTTCTCCCATTCTATCTGGGTCCTTCTCCTGTGTTGTTGATCAGAATGGTGGGTGGTGGTGGATAAGCACCATCTGCCTCTTCTGGTCTCAGGAGAGATGAGGCCTTGGTTTATGTGGGCTGTTCATCCTGTAGGTTACTTTCTTCTTTGAGTCTTTGGTTTCCTTTGTCTCCTTTTGCTCACGATGCAGATAGGCCCATAGCTGTGTCTGAGATGGCAACACTCAATACTTTTAAAATTACAACTGTTACCGTATTGGGCTGGAGAACACTATCTTTGTGAACTGTGTTATGTCAATAGATTAAGGTGGTTCCTGAGATTATGGTCCCAAGTCATTTAAACAAGTAAGCCAATTCCATAAGTTATTTGCATATGTTTAGGAAGTGTCTGTAAGGTACTCCCTCTGTGGTTTGTTTTAGATAGATGGATGGATGGATGGATGGATGGATGGATGGATAGATAGGTAGATAGATGAACAGATTACGATGTAATGATAGAGATATAAATATACACAATAGACACAGGGATCCATAATGTTCATAGGAAAACTCCATTATCTTTTAATTCCATTTTCCATGAATTCTTTGAAGTCTCCTTATACATATGCCAACACATGCATGTGCATTTACTCACATATGCTTCCTAAATATAAATACCTATTCTTCACTTCTCAATGATCCCCATTATCTGGCATTGAATATTTTTGACATTAGTAAAAAAATCTACCACATGACTATTTGAGGAATTAATGATGGACATCTGGTAGTCATGAATGTTGATGTACTTTAAATAGTTAAATGGGTTGAGTTAATGCAAAGAGAAAAAAGTAAGACTTAAAGAAATAAATATAATTATTTTTATAAAACATAATGCTCAGAGAGTAATAAGAGAGGCCACAGACTGGAAAAACATCTTCAGCAATGACACATCAGAAAAATGCCTTATTAATAAGATCTACAATATTTTTGCTACCGCACAATAAGTAAAAAACAAATAGCCCACTGAGGAGGTGGACAAAGGATCTGAACAGAAGTTTTATAAGAGTGGAAATCCGAATGGCCAATAAACATATGAGAAAATGTTCCGGATCATTAGCCATATGGGAAATGCAAATTAAAACAACTATGAGATGCTACCTAACACCCTCAAAGATAGCCCAATTAAAAAAATCAGGAAGCAACAAGTGTTGGAGGGGTTGTGGTGACATAGGAACTCTCATCCACTGCTGGTGGACCTGTAGGTATGTGCAGCTGTCATGGAAATCAGTTTGGCAATACCCAAAACAATTGGAAATTGAGCTACCATACGATCCAGCAATCCCCTTACTGGGCATGTTCTCAGAAGAGGTAAGGAAGACCGTGGCCAGACATCAGCACTCCAATGTCCATCGCAGCACAGTTCACAATCACAAAGAGTTGGAAACCACCTAAATTTCCATCAATGGACAAATGGATTAAAAAACCCTGGTATATACATACCATGGTGCATACATACAACTACGTGTCCCTAAAAAGCAGTGATGAATGCATGAAGCACATCATCACATGGGAAGAGTTGGAGGAAATTATGCTAAGCAAAGTAAGCCAAGCACAAAAGGACAAATACAACATAAGTCCACCGAGGTAAGCTTAAAAAGCACAAGGGGCATAGAAAAAAAGCCACTAAATGCCTAAATTCCTGGGGCAAGGCCCAAGCACTCTGGCAGGGGTCAGACCCAACCCAGGGATGCATATGGCAGCCAACTAAGAAATGAAGGGAAGAGAAAAAAAGAGATAGGACATAGTGCGGGAGGGTATTGCTTTTGTCCCAACAGGAAAGGAAGAGAGGGACCAGACCTCAGCCTGGCACACCAAGCGTTGAAGGCAGCAACTGGCATGAAGCAGCAAACCCACAGAGAGATCTGAGGGGGTGGCCCCAGTCACAGCTACATAAACCCCCTCCCCAGAAGACTTCATTACATAGGATGGCATTGAAGATACAGCCTGAGAGAGGGACGGCTCTGCCCAGACTCAAGGACAGCGCTCCTGCTCAGAGCAGCCAAGGCACAGAAAGGACCTTAGGGCAGACCCCACCACCTGACACCATGACCCCTCCCTGAGCCACAGCACTACAGGAGACAGCGCTGGAGACCCAGTGCAGGAATTGTGCCCTGTCTGAACCCCCTGGCCCCTACACACACACACACACACACACACCCCACATTTAGTCTGTGAAAAGTCAAGGGTAAGAAAACAAAAAGACAAGCTATATACGGTAATAAAAAAGTTGTGTATGTTGATCCAACAAAGGACTTGAATCTAGAATGTAGAATAATGCATGGCTTAACATTCATGATGCCTCTGTGACATAGAATGTTATTATTTGGACATTGTACAGACACTGTATAATAGTTGTGTCTTGTTTGTCTTTTTAAGCACCTTGAGCAAGCTCTGGGCCTTAGCAGTGGTCGTCAGCTTGCTGAGAGGCATTCACTTTGGTGTTTGATCTTCAAGCGTAAGCATTTTCTCCGTATGTGATATAGGGCCCTTTCACATATGCATTAGCCTTGTAGCTTTCATCAGAACCAGTTCATAGACTGCTTGGTGAATTCTTTCTTCATTTTTGAGGATCATTGTGATGATCGAGTGAGACATACCTAAATCAAGAACTGTTACATTTGCCAATGTAGCCACTATTGCTTTGTTTAATAGCCTTTTGTTTCGCTTCCAAATCAATACACTCCTTTGCCTCTTGTTGCTAATATCACTTGCAATGGCTTTGCTGTGTTTGGGAGCCATGATGTATTTCACAGTAATATTTTGTAATGAAAAGGTAAGAGATAACTACAACATCCAAGAGATGCACAATACATAAGATTGGAGGCCGTTGCTTATAAATAAAAGCATATACTACTGTATGCAAAATTTTTAGTTTGTAAGTACGGTACAGGAAGCCAATAGGCATTTATTATGACTATCAAGGTATATGCATCCTAGGTTCTATATGCGCTTTGCTATTATACACCCAGCAAGCAGCATTATCATGCTGTAGATATGAATCACAAGATACACGTGTTTCATGTGGGAAGCAGCTGTGTTTGCTGTGAACCTTTCTCTGATTGGGATCTCGGAACTCTATTTTAATTTTAAAGGAGCTCTGGTGGCATAGCGGGTTACGCATTGAACTGCTAACTACAAGGTCAGTGGTTCAACCCCCGCAGCTGCTCCACAAGAGAAAGATGAGCCTGTCTACCCCTGTAAAGATTGAAAGTCTCAGAAATGTGACAGGGCCACTGGGAGTAAGACTGGACTGGGTGGCAGCGAGTTTTTATTTCTTTAATTATAATTTTATGGGATCATGGATAGATATGCAATCAGAAATTACCTGAAGTGCTATTATATGGTGCATAACTGTATAAGAAACTCCCAAAATTCAACAAAGGAAAAACATTTAAATGAGTCAAAAATCTAGATGAGGATATAAGAATGGCAAATAAGTAATAAGCACATTAAGATTATACAATCTCACAAGCCCTTAAGAAAAGGAAATTTTCTGTTTTCCTTTTCTTTTTTTTTAAGATCACTTTATTGGGGGCTCTTACAACTCTTATAATAATCCATACATCAATTGTATCAAGCATATTTGTACTATGTTGCCATCGTTATTTTCCAAACATTTACTTTCTATTTGAGCTCCCCTTTTTACCCTCTCTTTCCCCCCACCCTTCTGACCTCTTGATAAATTATAAATTATTATCAATTTCTTATCTTACACCAACAGCTGTCTCCCTTACCCCACAGTTTCTTCTCCCCTCCACTCCTCACCTTCCCCCTACCGTCCCGGTATCGCTACTCCCATTTCTGTTCCTGAGGGGTTTATCTGACCTGGATTCCGTGTGTCCTGAGATCGTATCTGTACCTCTGTACATGCTTCAGTCTAGCCCACAGTGAAAGGCAGGATAATGGGGGGGTGAGGAAGCCTCAAGGAACCAGAAGAATATTGTGTTTCATCAGTGCTATACTTCACCCTGGTTGACTCATCCCTTCCTTGTGACCCTTCTGTGAGGGGATGTCCCATTGTCTACAAGTGGGTTTTGGGTCTCTGCTCTGACCCCCCTCATTCTCAACAATATGATTTTTTTGTTTGTTTGGTTTGGGGTCTTCTGATGCCTGTTGCCTGATCCCGTCAACACCTCATGATTGTACAGGCTTCTTCCGTGTGGGCTTGGTCTTTCTCTGCTAGATGGCCGTATGTTTAATTTCAAGTCTTTAAGACCCCAAACACTAAAACTTTTGATAGCCGAGCACCATCACCTTTCTTCACCATATTTGCTTAAGCACCTATTTTTGTTTTCAGGGATCATGTCGGGAGGGTGAGCATCACAGAATGCCAGGTAGTTAGAACAAAGTGTTCTTGCGTTGAGGGAGGGCTTGAGCAGAGTTCCAAAGTCCATCCACTACCTCAGTGTATTGCCATATAAATATTTGTACCTATCCAATACCTCTTTTTATGAATTCATATAATTACATAAATGCACACCTATGTTTATACCTCTATCCCTAGCTTTTCTTCTTAGATTTTTCTCTGTTTCCTTTTCCCTTTCTGTTAGGAAAGGAACATTTCTACTGCACACCTACTAGAATATCTAAAAATGAAATCCCGGTAATGTGCGACTACACATTACTGCTGGAAGGCAAAATGGCATAGCCACTGTTGAAAATGGTTTGGCAATTTTCAACCTGCACTTAACGTTTGACCCCAAAAATCTTCTCTTGTAGGCTAGCCCCAGAGAATCAACCATGAACCTTTGCAATGACTTCTACCTGGAGGTGGATAGTAGCTTTAGTTGGGATTTCTCAAAATGGGATAGCATCTCAATGTCCTTCCTGACCGAATACAAAATAGTGGCACATCCATACCATGGAATACTGGTCAGACACAAACATGAAGAAACTATCAACTTAGGGAGCCGCGTGCATGAATCTCGACGCATTTTTCTGGGTACAAGAATCAATTTCAAAATGGTGCCAACTAGATGATTACAGCGACACCACAGTCAAGATAAGACAAAGCCGTAGGGATGGAGAACATACCAGCGGTTATTAGAAGCTAGTGGAGTTTGGAGACGATAGAACTGTTATGCATCTGGATGATAGTAGTGGTTGCATGAAACTATAGCCTCTGTCATGGAGCTGATTATAACTCCTATTGGCCCTTATATAGGGTTTTCAAGGCTGCAAATCTTTATGGAAGCAGACAGCCTCATTGTTCTCTAGGGAGTGGCTGATGGTGTTGACGCACCAGCCTTACAAGAAGCCGTCCAATGCGTACCTCCTCCACAGCAGCACCAGGCTCCATGCATGAATCTAGACATCAGTGAAAATTCACAGAAAGACTTTAGTCAATATTTTCAGGAAAAAAATCACCTTGGTGGTAATTTATTAAAAACAACAACAACAACTGAACCTAACTTACTGCCATCATATCACGTCCAATCCTATCGATCCTGCCAGGCCAAGGAGAACAGCCCCTGTGTGTTTCGGAGAGTGGGACTCTTTCCAGCAGTGGAAAGCCTCATCTTTCACCTGTGGAGTGGCTGGTGGTTTTGAATGGCTGACCTTGCAGTTAGCAGCCTGATGTGTGTTTTTTTTAAAAAGAGAAGTAAAATGGACCAAAAAGGAAACAAAAAATTTTTTTGAAATGTGAATGTCAAGTTCAGAAAGGAGGGCAGGGAATGAGTGCAGATGGGTAGGGTGACAGCCCTGGTTTTCCCACGGCAGAGAGGCCTCGGATCCCCTGGCAGCAGAGCTAGGTGACAGACTGCTAGCTCTTCCATCCTCTGGGCAGTTGCAAACAGTCAGCTGTATCATTCAGGCCAACCAGAGTATATTCTTTTCTGTCAATTATTCAAATAGTTTATCTACACTGCCTCAATTTCCTCAGACAATTGCCAATGCTTCTCTTTCCTAAATAATACATCGGCCGATTAGATTACATATACTTTTACATTTTTTTATTAATTCGCTAGCTCTTTCCTGCCTTTTGAAATCTGTGCTTCTCCTCGTCTCTGACCCTTGTGCATTCCCTAAAATTAGAAACCTCTCTCTATGTCCATTCCATGATCACTCCTCATTCCTTTTCACGTGTACAGTGAACCCTCGTTTATCATGGTTAATCGGTTCTAGACCCTACTGTGATAAATGAAATTCCGCGAAGTAGGATTCCTTATTTGTAAATCAAATATTTTTGTAGTTAGAGCATAGAGGACATGAAAAAACACCCCTTAGTCACCATTACACTCATATTACCCAATTTATTAAACGAAAAAGGGAAAATACAGTAAAACATTTTGGACATTACAATTATCATTTATTATTTATTACATTATTTATGGCATCTAGTTTACAGTATTACATATTTCACATACAGTATTATTATACATAGTTCTTACACATACTGTAATCAATAGCCTAGGAAATGACTTAAGGGATGTACTCTACAGGTGGGTCGCGGTCTTTTTCCTCTGAAGGAGCGGGTGTAGGCAGTGGGTGCTGTTATGCAAAAACCGCGATAGAGTGAAGCCGCGGAAGTCGAAGCGCGAAGTGGCGAGGGTTCACTGTATTTCTTTTGGGGTACCCCACTTTGAGTAAGTGCCTATGAATTCAAATGGCTGGCTGCCTGGTACTGGCCTGTTTTTCCACTCAACCTCAACCCCATTAGTGAGACTCAGGAAAACCCACTCACGCCGGGCTCTCCAGCTAGACTCTCCCTTCCCGATAGCCCAGAGCAGGCCGCTGTGGACACAGGGCCCACTGAGAACTCCTTGTTGCTTCTCTTCTTTTTATTGCTCATGCTTTCTTCTAACTTCTAGCAATATGTCTACTACTAGCAAGAAGAAAAGAAAAACGGATCAGTTCAAGGGTATTTTACAAATCGCGCCCCACCCCCCACCCCCTTATCTCCATCTTGGTAGATGTGCCAGGTTTTCGGTAGAGCAATGCGCTGGTCTTCTGGATTGTGAGTCAGGTTGAGCTGACATTTTAAATGCCTTTAATACGCTAGGTACTTTTACATACATTATCTCACTTAATCCCCCAAGAATCCCCATCATTTTCAAACTATTTATTAAGCACTAATTTGCATTAGGCGCTATGCTGTGTTCAACTCAGGACAAAGGCAGCTTAACAGCCTCCTAGGGCCTTGCTACACAATGGCCCAGGCACATATAGAAGTTCACATTTTATTATTTTTCAGTATTAGTGGAAAAAAAGTGTTTATACTGTGTGTACTTAAAAGTCCTCAAATGTAGGCACCACGGTGTTTAACATGGAAGCATGCTGACCTTCAAGGTCACACCTGACACCCAGTGCCACCAGTTGCTGTGGAGTTGACGCCAACGAGCGGCAACCCCCTGTGTGTTGGGGTAGAACTGTGCTCCCCAGGGCTCTTGAGACTTTTCGTTTGGGGCAGTAGATCACCAGGCTTTTCTTCCGAGGCACTTCTGGGTAGACCCCCAACCTTTTCATTAGCAGCCCAGTGCTGTTAAGTAAACAGCACCACCCAGGGACCCCACCGCTTACCCAAGCTGTCCTGAATCATTGCCATGAGCTAGTGTATATAGTGACAGAAAGCCTGGTATTGCTTTTTATCATTTGAGCACACGAGCTAATTAATGATGACACTAGGAGTAACGTCTACTTGTGTCTTGCGCAAATCTGACCCCACCCAGGCGCTCACAGCTCTTAGCTGAGTGGAGGTTGAGTCCCCCTCCCCGCCACGGTTGAGCCCTGTGCTCCCTTATCCTGGTAAAACTCAGCAAGAGCTAACAGGAGGCAGTCCGAGGGGAGAGCCATCGCTGCTTCTGCTTTACGTCAACTCGTGCCCAAATCAATTGTGAAATATGATCTCAAAGTTGCTTTCAACTCGATCTGATGTTTCTCTTCGGCTAAGATATCACCCCCTACACTGGGATCTTTATTACATCACACTAATCTAATTTAAATGCATTTTTACTGTACTTGGTTTAATGAATGTGGAATGTGTCACTATGAAATTGCACCATTAATTTGATAAATAGGACTTGAAGGTATAATTTTTTCCAGCATTGCAGACTAATGAAGCTAAAATACATATATAATAAGAAGTGTAAATAATAAATTATTCTTAGGAGCAAAAAAATTAATTAGATCTTAGCGCAAATTGCATCTCAATGTCAATTTTTTTTTTCTTTCTTTCAAAACTACTGACTTTCAGACTACTTGGAATACTATGGTAAACCTTGGAAAGTTCCTCAAGCGATTACCTTCTGTTCTGGGAATCTGTTTTACGAAACTGCTATTGTTTAAAAACAGAAAAAATTCTTGAAAGATACCAGTACGGATTCCCTGTTGTCCTTTCTTCCCGGCATTGAGAACAGCCACATGAATTAATCTTCTTCTTTTAAGTTGCACAGTTTTATTTATTTATTCAAAAAGACTCCTGAAGAGCCATTCAGCTCAGATACGGTGCGAATTAAACACACACACACACACACACACACACACACACACACACACACAACCAGAGGGTTTGTATCCAGCGTTGTCTCCCAAGGTAACAGAACTCCATGTCCCGTGATTCCTGGGGAAAGACCCTCTTAGCTTGCTCGTCACCAGGAAGCCAGGTGGGTGCCACCCAGCCTGCCAAGGAGCCTGTGACAGCCCTCAATTACGGTTCAGACGCACCCTCAGAAAGAACGAGCAAGGGCTCTTTTCCTTCAGTACAGGAGCCACAGACTAGCTGGTCAATATGCACGTGGAAAGCAGGCGGAAACCAGAGCGTGGTCCCAGTGAGCGTCCGCTCTGCGGGTGGATGAGAGAAACTGTGGCTGCGACTGGCATGACTAAGTCTTGGCTCAGGTTCAGAATCTTAAGGTCTAAACATGCAAACCAGTAATTTCTAAAACCCTTAAGATGAAGGCAGTCTTCCCAGGAGACATTAGTTACAATAGTCTGTCTGCTTCGCAACACGAAGACTCCTAAACTCAACATGTGTAGGGATATGAAGCCCATTTGGAGATTCCAGTCTTGGTTTTAAGTAATTGAATTCATTTGAACTGAAAGTGCACAATGATTATACTTTTTACATACGTATGTATCACATGAGGATTTTTTTTTAAGTTGCATTAATCTCTCTCTTCCACTCCCGAGTTGATGCTGACTCATAGCGACGTGTAAGACAGGGTGGAACTGCCCCTGTGAGTTTCCAGGACTGTAACTGTGGGAGCCGAGAGCCTGATCGTCTTCCTCCGAGCTGCTGGTGGTTTTGAACCGCTGAATCTCTGAGATCGCAGTCCACCTCATCATCACTATGCCCCCTGCTCACTCACGCTTCATTAACAGGAGATGATTTTGTCTTCATAAAACTATTCTGTGAAAAAACCTAGAGAGACCACTCTTGGTCTTGGAAGTAGATCTGTGTGCATTCCGTGTCCCTCCTCGTGCCCCCATTCGGAGGTCTGTGCACTCCCAGACAACCCAGCGTAGCTCTGCCCGCCCTGGGCTTCATGTAAGTCTCTGGGCCTAATATTGTCCCTGGCTTTCTTTTCTGTTCCCTGGGTGTAGTTTAACAAACAGTGTTTTTATTCCTGTTGCTTGATTTGAAGCCAAAACTCTGACGTGGCCTCAGTTTTGTTGCCAGATAATGCATTAAACCGTACTAGGGGTAAACATAATGATCTTCATTAAACCCTTTCAATGAACCCACCTCCTGCTCCTTCAGGTTGGGAAAAAGCGTTGACAGGGAACATTGTGGAAGGTTTGGAGCTATTTTCTCCTTGTAACAGGGGGAGGGAGAGATGAGTGGCAGCTTCTAAGAGGCGAGAGAAAGTTAGGTAAACATAAAAGGTTTTGTGAGATTTCCTTTCCTAATGGCAAAGTTTTATAGCAATAAATCAAAATTCAGTCAATACCATTAGTTTGGGGGCATTATATCCCCTCATTAAAGTGCATAAACAATTATATTTATTGAAGGTAATGTACTGTGTAGTGCATTATAACGACACTCATTAACATATGTAATCATCATTTGAATGGGCTTTACTACAATGTAAACTGATAATGGCATGATTACACACTGGGTTATTAACTTTTCAGTCTTAAGATAATAAAAGGTGATGTAAGAAACCAAAAGGCCATACACATGCCCCTTGTTTGAGAGTTATGAATTTCCACACCAAATTCTAGGCTCAAGTCCCCATGCGCCAGGGGTGTCTCTATATTGCACATTGTCTTGACAGAATGCTAAAGTCCTTGTAGTGATTTGGCGGGAGAGGCACGGGGTAGGAACTACTGCAGCCTCAATTAAGGAGATCATTCTATAGGTCATTCTATTTACCTCTAATATTGTGGCTGGATCTTTTCATGTTCTAGTTTTCAACACCTTTTATACCAAACCCTGATAAAGAATGAAAACTTCCTCGAACCTCTCCTTTGCAGGTTTCATTTAAGAGGCACTGGCTAATGAAAAACAAAAAGAAAGGACAAAGAAAAAGGTTGAAGGACTTCAGCAAGCATGCGAAGGTTATGAATGACCAATCTCAAAAGACCAAACGCACAGTGACCTTCCAAGACAGACAGAACTGCCCCCATGGGTTTCCGAGACTGTAAATCTTTATGGCAGTAGAAAGATCATCTTTCTCTCGGAAAGTGGCTGGTGGTTTCAAACCGCTAACTGTTGAGTTAACAGCCCTCTGCATAATTCGCTAGCCCAGTGGAGTTCCTAATGAACGGCAAAGATGGAGCACTTCTTAGAGCAGTCAAAATGGGGAAAGGACTTCGGCAGATGAATGGAGAAGCACATTGGGCTGCATCCTGTGCACAACAGCATGTCCCTCACCCATAAAGAGAAAGGAAGTCCTGATACATGGAACATCACGGAAGAACTTGAAAATAGGGGGCTATCTGAAATAAGGCAGTCAAGGTCAAATACTCTATGATCCCATGGGTAAATGTATAGAGATCAAAGATAACTGGTAGTGACCAGGGGGGAGGGGGGAGACAGGAGGGAGTGTCACTGCTTAGGGGACAGTTAGTGGTGGTAAATGAGTTTCAGTTAATAGTGGTAAATAATTTGGAAAAGAATAGTGGTGATAGTTGTACAATACGATGAATATAAACATTATCACTAAAGTCTACATGTAAAAATTATTGCCTTGCCAATATTCTGCCAATTGCTGCCTATATACATATAGTACAACATATATATTGTACAATATATATATATATATACTGTAAAAAAAATGTTGTAGATTAAGTGAGACTAAAGAGATAGGAAAAGAATATGCCATGAGTGATCCTGAATTGGATCCTGAATCAGATTTTTCCCCCTTGCTTTTGCTGTACATTTATTTTTATTGGGACAAGTGGTAAAATTCAAATAAGGGCTGTAGATTAAACTCACTGCCACTGAGTCCACTCAACTCAGAACCACACTGTAGGGACGAGTAGAACTGCCTCTGAGTTTCCAAGACTTGACATCCTCTGCGAGTGGCCAACCTCATATTGCTCCTTTGGAGCAGCCAGTGGATTCGAACGGCTGCCCTTGTGGTCAGCAGCTCAGTACAGAACCCACTGCCACCAGGGCTACTGGTCTATAGATTAGATCCTAGTGTTTTCTTAATGATGATGTCAGAGCAATGATGCACTGACATCACCTTTATGCACCCACAATCATTCACGAATAAAGGCTCGTCTTTGTCGACAACTTGCTTGTAAATAAGTCAACATACTAATATTGATGTAAGGTACCCATATCCATATGTCAAGATGTATATACGTTATGCACATAGATATTTGGCATTTGTGGAATCTGGGTGTTGGGCATTCAGGAATTCTTTGCACTAGCGTTGTAATAGTCTGAACTATTTCTAATGAAAAAGACAAAACAAAACAGAGGCCTTGATCACATAAAGGCTCTGACTTTAACGAAGCGGACGTGCCTGCTGGTGTTAATCAGCCACCAGTCAGAATAGCAGTCAGAGCTCAGCCCTTATTCCTGTGCTTCTCTGCCGTCGGTGAAAGTCTCAGATCCGAGAGGCCACTTCAATGCCTTTCTTCTCCGATGGTCTCTGTTCCCTATATGTTAGCTCCAGGAACCAGGAAAGCTTTGTGATAGGAGGAGACATCATTCTCTAACCACCTCGACGAAAGCACTCTGCAGAGGAGCCACTTACAAACGCCCTCTTCCGGACAACTTCACAGTCAGGTTGGAATCGGCATGAGAGCTGTCCTCCAAGGCAAGATTGACTGACTTGTCCGTCTAAGCTTGGACGAAAGCACTCCGGGCTGTTTTCCTCTGAAGCAAACTCCTGAATGCAAATTCTTAAGTAGCATCAGAAACTTGGCTCGTGTTGAAGAGGACTGTGTTTACTAACCACATGCATTAAGGGGATAATGAGGTAAGTCAAAGCAACAATAAGCTACCCTAAACCGCAGCAGAAGAGCAAAGCTACAACTAATCTCAGAAATCCATGGCACCAGATTATTGTGTCCTCTGAAGAGCTGCCCTCAAATTGACATCAGCTCGTCGTGGCACCACATGGGGCAGAGCGGAATTGCACTCTGGAGTCTTGCAATAGCGGATTTTCAGAAGGTGTGCCTGTGCGGACTCGAACTGCCAACCTTTCGGTTAGCAGGCAGCGCCTCGGCTGTCTGTGCCACCCCTTTTTGTCCTATGAGACCACATATCTGTATTAGAGAAATAGCATTAATATATATTGAAATATACTTGACAATATGTGTTATTCGGGTGCTTAATTTTCGCAGAAATTGGAGGCTTTCCCAATGAAGAGCTAACTACCCATTGCAAAGCAGAATTATCAAAGCAGAGTCTCCCAACTGTCCTCACCAACTACAAGAAGCAAGATGAATCAATTGCTCTCCACAAAGAAGTAGAGGAAATGCATACGACATAGGCATTTCTATACAGATAACTAGACTTGCAGACTACATTTACTGGGTTAATGTTTTTATTAAATCACATTTGTGTCGGCATAATAATCTTTTCTCGTTATAAACACGGAGTCCTTTTATTTGCTACAGAATGCAGCTTTAAGAAATTTCTTATTGACTGACAGCTGCCTGTCAACTTCTGACTCTGGAGAGATCCAGGAAGTCAGCTTGCAAGGCTCCAGGGAATTCTAGGAAGCTCCAAGATGGTTAATGGCTGTCCATTAGTGTGAGGCCCAGCGGAGCCCTGGAATCTGTTAAGTGGGAAGTTCTTGCTGTAGAAGGTCATATCATTCCCTATTGCCGTCGGAGAGAACTGGGGAAATTCAACTTGAAGCAAAGTCTGGGGTGCTATAAGTTTATGTACTAAGGGAAATCATTTCGTGCAGTTTGGTATTACCGTACAGCATGTTTTATTTATACTCCATACTGGATGAGAAATTGAATGCTATGCTCCTTTCTGGCCATGGAAAGCTGCCTCATTCTCCTGAACTGGGCACAGCATCAATACAGCAGCTTGCAGCCTTTTTGACTATGTATTATAGAGAGGCTTCTGTGCATTATATATTAAATCCGATATGCACTGTGAGTTTATATGCCACACACACTACATTTTTCTATATTACGGCCTGCAATCTATCATATTAAGTGAAAGGGGTGATGGAGTGGGCCTCAGGTAATGTAAACAAGATTGCTAACAGCTTGCATGCTGCGCTGAGAGTAGGTAGGTATTTCTTCAGTATACTCTGTGTGTAGACAGGGTTAGCACACTGCTTACTGACCACTTCCGGGGTTCAACCTACTGGGCAATGGGATTAACCACTTACATACTGATAAAATAGCCTGCTAGCTGGGCACAATGTGCCTTCCCTATAGACACCGCCCTCCAAATATTCCTGGTAAACCAAATAGTCTTTCCCATAGAGGTGGCACAGAAATGCGACCTGGCTCATTAAAAGGAAGGCAAGTCCCACCCAAAATAGTCCCTGGCTGACCCACAGGGCCTCAGTGCAGGAAACAGAGGCGAGTGCTCAGTGATCACAGCTTCTGAGCGGTCAACCTTGGACTAATCGTCTTCAATGGGATCAACGGGAGGCCACTCAAGGTTCCATTTCTGAACACCACACAGGAGAGAAGAGCACCCACACCCACAGGGAAAGACGGACTGAGGGACCAATGGTGACTCATGAGTTCCTTTTCTCATGGCCCTTTCATGAATGCTTCATTTTTGAGACTTCCTAAAGTCAAGAACGTTCAGAACTGTGTCACCTGTCTCATCACTCTCCCTCAAATTTCTTTTCTGAACTTTTCTAGGATGGGGTGTGTCTTTTTTGGTGCCTTGGAGGGGGGGTAACGGGGGGAGAGGAGGGTGCTACTGAAGAGTTCTGATGGTATAAAGCTGAGACCAGAAGAACTAGATCGTGTCTGCATACCACCGCCAAGTGCTCTAAAAAGGACCACATTAAAGGATCCTGGGAGAGGGGGGAGGGGGGATGTGAAAGAGAACTCAAACTCAAAAAGGAGACCAGGCTGACTGGTTAGGTCAAGACAGAGAAGACCTGTAAGCCACCCTTCAGGTCTGGAGCTGAACTCCCCTCTGTGGGAGAATCATCAACCATTTACGATCCAAAGGGCAGCGTTTACCCAAAGATACAGTTCAAAGGGCTGGGAGATAAAACACGGATGGGTCATTGAATGTAAAACTGACAGTCTGCTCTGTACACTTTCACGTAATGCACAATTAAAAAAATAAAGTTTAAAAAATATTCTGGTAGGAAATCATGTTATTTTCTTGTGACCATTTGGCTCTCTTTACTCATGAACTTAAAGGTGAAAATGTGTATCCGTTACCTGGAGTGTAAGCCATGTGACTGCCCATCAAGACTTTGACCTTGTTCAGTCTCAGTGGTTTCCCTGGCCCTAACTTCCCGGGAGCCTGTAGTTACATTAATCTGTAGTCACTTGGAATTACACTTTAAAAAAGAAAAAAAAGAACCACAGCCTTGATATTCACAGGGCACCCCTGTCTTCTCCTTGTTCCCGCGGACTCTTTTTCTACACAGGGAAACTCTTTTTCTATCAATATTAGAGAAAAACCCCATCACTTAGGATGCTGTATAATCACTCATTATTTCTATTCTTCTAGCGCTGATATGCTTCATGCGGTGAGGGGATTGTCGCTTTTGTGGAAAGAGACACTTGGCCTTGACTATCGGGCTTTACAATACATCTCTGGCGCGGTATTATCAGGTGACACCAATTCATTCCAGAGCATTTTACAGCTTCACACAAGGTTTTGATTTCCTGGTGGAGTCTTAATTGATTCTGAATTCTTTAGCTTCCAACCTTCCTCGCGATCATTGTTATAAGACTTAATACAGGAAATATTAAGTTTAGACAAAGAAGGCCCAGAAGGGATACTTTTGTGGACTGTCAGAGATATTTTTTACTATTAAGTGAAAGAGCAGGCCAGCCAAGGAGATGCAGGCTTAAGCCTCAGCGCACCTTACATAGTTCTCCACTGTGCTCAGATCCTAGGGGCTCACTGAGCCAAGACCTCAAGTCCCAGATGATGGGGCCAGCCACGGACGAGCCCAGGAAAGTGGCAAGGTTTACTTCCAGCTTTTGGGGGGTCAAATTTCTACATGCGGAAGAGGCTGGGGAGCAGGTAAATATACGGGGACTTTGGAAAGTGCATGGGGAAGCTCCACTCTTGAATTCCCCACCCTCTGAAGCTCCCTGGTGTGCACTGTCCCACGAGAAATCCCTAGATTCTCCATGGAGAAGTGTCTGTGTTACCGAATGAATTGTGTGCCTGGCAAATAGGAACAAGTATGCCCTATTGTATTACACTTGGCGCTTTTGTGCTTTGTAGAATTTTTTTCTTAACATCTTGAAGGTGTGTGGCAAGTCCGCTTGGAGCAAGTCTATAGATCCCCCCCCTACCCCCCCACACACACAACGTGTGCTCACATTACGTCTCTGTGCCACATGTTGATAATTCTCATTGCATTTCACACTTTTCCCTAAAGTCATTGAATACTTAACAGACGACCAGACAGACACCCAGGGCTTCTGAGGCCGCGAAATATGGATGGGAGCAGAAAGCTTCCTCGGCTCCCTCAGTGGCGGGTGGGTTTGAACTGCTGACTCTCTGGGTAGCAGCCCAGTGCAAACCCACTCCACCACCTTTACTAGCCTCCAGGAGTGTGTCTATGCACCAGAACACCCAGAGATTGGTGTGACAGTCTTTTGTCACACAACATTCACTTTATCGTTGTGGTCTGGACTGGAATCGGTACCATCTTCTCGGTCTGTTGTCCTGTCCGAGTCCTAATCTGTGCCTGTGGGTCGGACAGAGTGGGCTGCTGGCTGGGTTTTGAATCATGGCCATCGGCTAGCTCTGTGAGAGATGGACAGTCTCAGAAACTCACAGGGACACTTCTCCTCCATCCTGCAGGGTCTCTCTCTCTCTCTCTCTCTCTCTCTATCACACACACACACACACACACACACACACACACAGAGAGAGAGAGAGAGAGAGACTTCTCTCTCTAAGGGAACTTAGAGACAGAACCTGGATTTGGACTTCCAGCTTCTCAACCCGTGAGAAACTAAAGTGATGTTTGTTAAAGTCACCTATTTCGGTTATTTCTCAGATAGTAGCACCAAGAAACTAAGATCGCCAGTAACCTGCTTTGCCATACAATTTGCACCGAATTTCTTCCCTGTTACAGTTTGCACTCTGTCTTCATTCCTCGTAGCTTTTAGAAGGACGAGAGACAATCATAATGATCATAAGGATGAGGTATTTATAAAATAGCATGAGGGGTGCCTGATGGGATCCACCCTAGACAGGGACGCTCCCTGCCAGCGAGTTGATGCTGACTCATGGCGACCCCATGAGGCAGAGCAGAGCGGCCCCTGTGGGTTTCTGAGACTGTCACTCTTTACTGGAGTAGAAAGCCTCTTCCTTCCCCCGCAGAGCAGCTGGTGGTTTTGAGCTACTGACTTTGTGATGAGCAGCCCAACACGTTACCACTATGCCACCAGGGCTCCTCTTTAGATGGCGAAGCACTAAAAATTATTAATTTTCCTAAAATAGCTCCAACCAGCACTGGTTGCCACCAATTTGATGCTGACTCATATCAACGTCCCAAGTGTGCCAGGGCAGGAATAGGTTTCAGTGGCTGATGATTTGGCAATAGATTGTCAAGCCTTTCTTCCGAGGTGCCCGTGGGTGGGCTCAAACCGCAAACCTTTAAGTTAGCAACCAAATACACTAGCCAAATACACAGCTCAGAGAGTCCTGATAATATCGAGGCTAATTGTACATGCCTACCTCTGCGCTCCCGCAGGCTGTCTCCCCTGCCTCCTTGCCTTGAGCAGAGGGCTCAGCATGGCTCCTTGCCAATTCAAGTGGGTCGGCGGGAAGGGGGATGCTCCAGGCACACCCAGGGAGACACCGCCTTAATTAAGAGTGCATCATTCCTCCCTTCATTGAAGCACAAGGTGTCCCAAATATCTCATGTGTGCCCAGCACTCTGTCCTATTCCCAGACAATCAGGGGGACCTTCCTCCCATTCCGTGCAGTGACGAAGTTTCAGAAGAAGGCACTGTGGTCACAGCTAAGTGGAGATGGCCCTCCAGAGTGGCCCTCTGCAAACCAAACTACAGGGTCTATGTTATTCTCTCTCTCTTTTTTTATTATTCCCAAGTACATACGTCAGCAGTTTCCCAATCGATAGCCTTATACCAACTTACAGAGGAGAAAACCCAACCACTGTCTGTGATCATTCTGCAGCTGTGCGAAGCACCTGGAAAGCCCACAAGGTGGGTATGAAAGGGGCTGCTAGGTTGGGGAAACGCCCCAGTGGCCACAGAGACCTGAGTTTCACCAAGAGACTAACTGGTTGTTTCGCCAGCAGCATAAACAAGGAATCGTCTTCTTGTTCACTGGCTTTGCAGAGATGAGGCTCCAATCTGTCTGGCTAAATTCTGATATTAAAAATACACACTTATGTGTGTGTGAGTGTGTATAAATACTCACACGACAGCAGTGCAAGTGTGGGGTAGTTGCAGCCAATGCTTGACTTCAGAACATTGTTTTGTCACGGTGGTAGTAGTTCTGCAAAAAAATAGTCCACGCTTATTCTAGATTCCAGAGCAGTGGTTCTCAACCTTCCTAATACCGTGACCCTTTAATACAGTTCCTCATGTTGTGGTGACCCCCCGAGCCACAAAATTATGTTCACTGCTACTTCATTACTGTAATGTTGGTAGTTATGAATCGTCACGTAAATATCTGATATGCAGGATGTATTTTCATTGTTACAAATTGAACATCATGAAAGCATAGTGATTTATCACAAAAACAATATGTAATTCTATATTGTAAAATATTTATTTCTAATGACAAATAAATGAAATTTTGTCTTGAAGCACCGTGTAGCATGAGTAACAGTCTTCATGCCGGGTACTCGTATATGGGCATATCTGCATGTGGGTGGACCCACCTGGAGTCAGATAGAGGAGCGGTGTATCGGTTCCTAAGACCATTGGAAATATGTGTTTTCTGATGGTCTTAGGTGACCCCTGTGAAAGGATTGTTTGACCCCCACAGGTTGAGAACCACTGTTCAAGAAAGTTTACAACATAGAGAAAAATCTGAGGATGACTACCACATTCTTTGGTACACTTCCTTCGTCTTTTTCCTGTATGTACATATACATGTAAGGGTGTTAAAAAGTTCATGTAGAAAGGGAATGAAATATAGTGGAACATTTCCATAAATTTTGAAGCCTACTTACATATACTTTGTATCTTTATTTTGTTATTTAATATCATAATGTAACGGATAATTCCCTTAATCATCATTTACACTCACATGGTATTTTTAATGACTACAAACTATTCCATCAAGTGTATGCATAATAACTTTTTCAAATATTAAAAATCCCCCCAAAATGATTCACAGTTTCCTCATTCTGTCCACATTGCTCCATTAGCCATCCTTGTATTTAAGTCTTTGAGTTCCCAGGCCAAAGAGTGTAAGCATGTTTAAGTCCTTATAATACACATGGAGGGGACGTCACCAAGTTCATGGAACCTTTCAATCAAGTGCCCATATATTGCCAAGTACTTTTCTCCAAATAAACCTTGTTCTCTATGGAGAAGGAACCCTGGTCTCTATGTTCCTGGTGAAGGTATTCTGCAACAGGGTACAGAAGGCAAACTGTCATTACTTTTCATAACTTTGTGGAATTGAAATATGTCTAGTCCACTGAGGTCAATCAGACTGGAACTATTTTTCAGCTAACAAGCGTAAACCTGAACCGACCACTGACATTTTTAGATATAGCGTTTAATCCCTCTCAGCCCCTAAAAACTGGCATGCATGTTCTACTTTACATGTTCAACTAGTATGTTTTCACTGAGAGATACATCTCCACTAATTAGCTCTTCATATTATAATTGCCTAAGTCCCTTCACTGTGAATTCCCTTCACAAAAGAAGATTGTTTTAATAGAAAAAGGGCTGGAGAATTTTCCTTGTTCGACTTAATTCACAAAGGATTCTGGCACCACGGGAAGAACCATTACTGCCTTTGGGGGGATGTTTTATTCTCACAGCTCTCCCCCACCAACCCTGCAATCTCCTTAAACTACTGCCATCGAATCAAGGCTGATTTTGAGTGAGCCCCCTGTGGGTTTCCCGTTTACAGGAGTAGAAAACCCAGACTTTACCCTGAGGAGCGGCTGGTGGTTTCGAACTCCTGACCATACGGATGGCAGCCCAACATGTAACCACTACGCCACTCACTAGGGCTCCACAATCTTCTTAAGTATTTTAAAAATGAAAACTAACACTTCATTGACTTTTTGTAAGACTTGCCTTGAGAGATTTCTAAAGGGAGCCAAAGGCCATAAGAAAAGAAGCCATAGATACAGAAATGGGTTTAGGACTCACCTTGAATCCTAGCTCCAATTTAAAAACAATTCGTTATTACATCATGGCCCTGTTGCACGCACCCTGGAGAAGGAAACAGAAGATGTGCTACAGCCAAGCTGTCAGATATTATAGTGTCTGGGGTCTTAAAGGCTTGTATCCAAACAAGCAGCCATCTGAGATATTAACTACATCCACATGGAAGAAGCACACAATCATCAGTGACCAACGGATTGCAAATCATATAATCTGAAGCCAAAAGGGGAAATTGTATCAAAGTCCAAATTGTGAGATCCTGGTTTTCAGAAGGTTATGGATGACATTTAGGTGTCCTGCATAGGAAATAAGCCGCAGGTGGCTTCCCTTATACATAATGGAGGGAGGGGAATAAACTGATTACAAAACAGAGAGAGGACTCTAGGGCAGGGGTGCCAAACTGGCCACCTGCAGGCCGCCTGCAGCCCCCAAGGTAATTTTTGTGGCCCACGATGCTCTGAAATAAAATGTAACGAGGGAATTGTGTACGGTATTGCCTCGATCTCCCCTAGCGCTATTATCTTCATAAAAATTTTTTTTATTTTCATTTTATTTCAGAGCATCGTGGGCTACAAAAAAATTACTTAGGGGGCCGCATGCGGCCCGAGGGCCTCCAGTTGACACCCCTGCTCTAGGGGATCAAAATGACAAACCTGACTTGAACAGTTAAAACCGTGTCAGTTGCTCTCCCATACACATTGGCTGATCTGGTTTTCAACATTTTTTGTGTTGTTCCTTTTTTAAAAAATCTTCTTTTTCTGCATATTGGGGTTTAACTCTGATGTATTTTGTCATTGGGGGTAGCTCTCTTGAATGTTTGTTATGTGGTTTTCTGTGTTTCAGTATATGATACCCAGGATTGATGATTCTACAGAGACAGGAAGTAGAATGAGGGTTCCTGGGGGTACAATGGGGGGGTGGGAGATAGAGGGGAGCTGATATCAAGGAGCTCAAGAAGAGAATGTTTTGAAACTGGTTGTGGTACCAATTGTACAATACTGCTTGGTGTGTGTGGTAGTTATATAATTGTCAATTTGAGAGGATTATGAGTGAAGGGGTTGAGTCTAGTCTGTCAATCAGATTATAGCCAATGAGGCTTCTGTGTGGGCATGGCCTTCTCCTGAGAGTTCTGGGAAATCTGGTATTTCCTCCTTGGAGGTGGGAGACTCTCTGCTTACACCCTGGGAGTCATAGCAGCTGGCAAGACACATGGACCCACCCTGATGCAGAGACCCCTGCTAGCACTGACATGTTTCCAACGACACTGGATCCAAAGACTTTCTACCCACTGGCCTGTGATCTTCCTGCATTCGGCGTCATTGCATGTGTTTGGTGAGTCTGCAGAGGACTTTATAGATTGGTATCAGACATAGGGACTAATATCAGACATATGGATTTGATCTGGACTGGGCTGGGTTGTTTTCTCAATGTTCAATTGCTCTTGTATATAAATCTCTTTCTTATACACATATGTGTGTCCACGATTTGTTTTTATAGTCTACCCAGACTAACACAGTGTGATTGAACTATGGAATTATATAATATCTGTATTACCTACCAATAAAAAGGTTTTTGGGGTAAAGAACTTGCTTTGATAGAATATCATGTTCTCCCTTGATTGGGGTGGGACTTAAAATCATCTTTTCTATTAAAAAATGTGGTAAGCTGGCTGTTCTTCTGTGATGAATGTTATCTTTATTAAGGGCTCTATAGCAAGTCCCAGAGTGTCGCTCAGGGTTCCACATGAATCTGTATGGAGAGCGGATTTGAACCCACGTCTACTCATCTCCAACTGAGCTCAGCGAACCACTCTCTCCTTCCAAGTTGATCTGTGCCCTTTGATGGGCAGTTTGATGGATAGAGACAGCTCGAGCACTAAAGAGGAACCCAAATCAATAAATGGATTAGGAATTGGTGCTCACACTTTGGTAGCCATTTAATTCCTCTGCTATTAATTTTCCCCTTTCTGATGTGAGCTGGAGTATGCTGTGTGAACCTGGTCGACAGCAGCTACAGTCCCCCCTGAAGATGCCTCAGTGGGTGGAGGGGCGGGGGACTGTTTCCCAAAGACTTCAACAATAAATAATCTTAGTGGATGTTTCTCTCAAAGAACAGGTAAGGACGCTTATTTTCTCTAATTGACTGAAAGAAGACTTCATGCCATAAAAATGTTTGTTGTGGATATTTTCACGTGTTCACAAAAATTGAATAATAACATATAAAATAATATAATAAATAACAAATAAACCTCCAATGCTGATCACCTGTGTTGACCTCGACGCCCCTCCCCCTCGCCACCCCTGCCCCCAAATATGGCTTTCATTTTAAAGATGCTGGTTGCTTTCTGGAAACTGGGGATCCCTTTGGATATGAGGTCACTCTACGGGTTAGGTTTGGGGCGACTCACAGAAGTCTGTAGTTTAACCCCACCAGCCATTGCGGAGAAGGAAAAGGAGACTCTTCCCATACAGATGCATAGTATCAAGACCCCTACGCAGCATACATTCCCAGATGTATTTGGCCAACTCTTGCCTTTGCAGGGAAAACAAAACAGAAATTACTCAGCAAAAACATTTGTACTACATACCCCATAATCCAGGATAAAGTGTAGGCATCTGCTTTTGAAGCCTCCGTGGATCACTCCAGCGCTCTCCTGAGGATGTTCTCATTCATCTACTTTGGGAAACACTTCGGAGGGCCACTGCGAGCCAGAATCAACTCACTGGCAGTAGGTTTGATTTGGGTTGGTTGGTACACCGAGCAAAATCAGGATAGAACACTACCAACCAAATTCACGAACACAAAAGTCCTAGAGTCCTTATTTAGTCCCCACTTCTAACACTCCAACTAGTCCTATTCTTTCTACCTCCATGAAATACCCCATCTCTGTCTATTTCACATCACCTCCATGCTTTATCTCCAATCTAAAGCCTCGTACTCTCTTTTGCCTAGACTAGTGCAATGGCTTCTTAGCATCCTGATTACTGCTCTTGTCTCCCACCTCCAACAAGATCCATTCCCCTCTGAGCAATTAGAACAATAGAATCATAATCCCACTTACCATAACCAATAGCTTCTGATTTTTGTCCCAACCCTGCAGGCCACAAGATGACCTGGTGGCATAGTGGATAATTCTATGGGCTGCTAATCACAAGGTCAGTGGTTCAAACTCACCAACCACTCCATGGTTGGTGATCACATGATAGACTTTTGTAAGACCTATCACTTTTTCATATCAAATGACTTTTATCAACACACAGACATTTCCAAATGGAATACACAAAAATCAAGCTGACCATATCGATGGAAAGAAATGATGGTGAAGTTCAATCTCAGCAGCTAAAACCAGGCCAGGGGCTGACTGTGGAACAGACACCCAATTGCTTACATATAAGTTCAGGTTAAAGCTGAAGAAAATGAAAATACAATACAACCAACTCTATCCCAGTTGAGTTTCAAGCTCAAGTTCAAAATACAACCTTGACTCTATCCCAGTTGAGTTTCAAGCTCCTAAGACAGAGTTGATGCATTGAACCCTAATGACAGAAGACCTGGTGAGTTGTAGGAACATTAAGAACATCATTCCTGAAGGGTAATGGCAGAATGATGTGCAGCCACCAGTGGGCAGGTGGAGGCTGCCTCAGAGCCTAGTGGTACTAGAGAGATCAGGGGGGTATATGGGAGGTAGGAAAGGGAAGTATGTGAAGGGGCCCATGTGGGGCTGTGGAGTCCAAGTGGACAGAGGATGATTAAGGTCTATACCCAGGGGAGGTGCCAAGAGGTGGCAGGTGGCAGGCAACACCCAACCTTCACCACCACCACCGCCACAACCCCTGTGGGTCCTGGAATGGTGAAGAAGGCTCAGTAGAGAAGAAAGTCTAGCCATGCCACATGCATCCTAAGACACACCAGGGATGAGCAGTGAGTAATTGGTGGGGTGAGAGGGCAGTGTACTTGTACCAAAAACTGGGGCATGCCCTTAACTCTCCAATAATACTGATTTTACATAATCACTAATGTTTGGAATCCTGCTGATAAGTGAGGGATGGATGTATTTTTTAAATGACTAAGGTAAGCCTGATAGAAAAAAAGATTACAAATTTCCTGGGGGCTTTTGTGACCTGTGTGGGACCCTTAGAAATGATATGGAGGAACGACTTGAAAGTCAATATTAGAAGTTAGCCAAGACTTTCGAAAGAACCCATTTACCCCCGCATAATGCCCTCTTCCAGCCTCTTTTACCACCAAATATCCAACCATCAGATGGAAGACTTTTGATGAAAGATGTGTGTTCTACAGTCTCTGAAGGACAGAGGTCTTAACTACTACTTCCTAGTAATTTTTTGCGTTTTTAATTTTCACACCACCTTCTTACCCTCGAATACCTTACAATCACTTCCACAGAACCATCGTTCTACAAAATGCATCTCTCCACATTTCTACTGATCTCTCGATTCAAAGGCCTTCATTCTTTTGTGCTCTCGTCTTAGCTGACACGGCTAAAGCAGAACTGTCACAAGTGGATGCCTGGAACAAGCAGAAAATTATTCTCACGCCGTTTAGGAGGCTAGAAGTCTGAATTTACAGGGCCAGCTCTCGGGGAAAGCTTTCTTTCTTTGCCAGTTCTGGGGGCAGGTCCTTGTCTCCTTTCAACATCTGTAGTTACGTAATTCCTTAGGGATCTACGTGTGTTGGCATCAATTTTCTCCTGGATCTAAGAAGTTCTCAGATCAAAAGAAGCCACTTTACTCCTGGCTCTTCCCGCCCCCCTCTTCTTTATTGCCTTCTATTATCAACGTCTTTATGAATGTTCATCTTCAGGAACATCTATCTGTCCTTGTCTTTGGGGGACTGAAAACATTACATATAAACTTACCGATGTCTTTTCTTGGTGGTAGTCAGGTCCCTCCTTCCTGCTTTTATCAGATACAGGTGTGATTCGAGGGTGTGGCTTGAGTAAAGGTGGTGATTTGGTCAAGGGTAGAGCTTGAGTCATGCCTTTTGGCAAGGCTATCACTCAAGACACAATACACCCTCATCTAGCCTCGTGAACATAGAAGTTCAGATTTATAACACATTTCACAAAATGGGAGATAATTCCATCAGATCACACATGGAGGACAACTGCAAAGCACTGGGGATCATCACCAAGAAATTTGACATATATTTTACAGAAGGTTCATCAATCCACAGTAGTCTTTATGCATTATTCTTACCGCTTACTCCTTCCTTCTTACAGAACTCCTTTACACCTTGGCTTTCAGGACATTGAACTTCTGGTTGTCTTCCTGCTGCTATAGATGGCCAGTTCCCCTGCAGCCAATCTGTGCCCTTGGCGGTCTCCAACATTTATGTCACAGCCCTCTGCTGTGCTCTGTCCATTCTATTATATCCATGCTAATTATAGTCTGAAATCATCTCTTTGAATTTCATAATGTTACGTAGGACCAGCCAATGTTTGCTGTACATGGGGTCACCATGAAAGCCTACTCAAAGGCAACTAACAACAGCAACATGAAGTTGAAATCTTTACTTCTACACTTGACCTCATCTTTTCTCCAGAACAAGCTTTCCTTACAGATCCCTTTATTTCTACCAATATATTTACTCATTAGAAAATAAAAGCTAACAAGGCATCTTGAATTTCTCCCTCTCTTCTTAACCACTTCCACTAGGAACATGCACTTTCTCCCTCTTTCTAGTACTACCACTGATAACTAGTACCCATAATTCCAATAGATTCCATCAAGCTGATCTGAAGCAATGCTTTGCCAACATCATTGCATTTGTTTAAAAACCCATCTTTAACTTTTGCTCAATAAGTCTGTGCTCTTTGGTTTAGAAAAATGCTTACCTATTTTTTTTCCTTTGCTCCTTCACTAACTTCATTCCCTTGTTCCTGAAATGAAACTTCCATCCCACCTAAACACTTATGCTCTCCAACTGTTAATTCCCCTTGATAAATTCCTCCCTCCATTGCAATATCTGAGCATAACATAGACAAAAGGAGTTGATAGCTATAAAATACAGCCGATCTCAATCTGCCTGGCCCATTCATGGCAGCCACTGGCCACATGTGGGCATGGAGCACTTGAAATGCAGCTAGTGAGACTAAGAGACTCAATTCTTCATTTTCATTCTAAAATAGATATGCAATTCAGTTACTGAGAAAATTCTATGCATATTTTGGGACAACTTAGACATACAGCTCTCCTTTTTCAACAGTAAACTGTATGAAACTTAAATGTAGATCAAGTATTTCTGATGAAAATTTAGGATTCAAATTGAGATGTGCTGTAAGTGTAAAATATACACCCGAGGTTGAAAATGCAATTTATGAAACAGAAGATAACATCTCTTTATCTTTGTATATTGATTACTTGTTGAAATATCATTCTTTTAAATATAATAAAAATTATATTTTCAACATGAATTTTACCTGTTTCTTCTTGTTGTATGGCTACTAGAAAAATTTTAATTACACATGTGCTGATAGATGGATAGATGTATACATACAAAGATGATAGATAAGTAGGTGCGAGCTAGATCAATAGATAGATGGAAGATAGATTGATAAATGAGAGATGATAATTATATGAATGTGATGATAGATCTATCTCTCGGTCGGTAGGTGCGTAGGTAGGTAGGCAGATGATGATAGATAGATAGATAGATAGATAGATGATAG